>NC_056731.1:334662356-335032356 GCF_019279795.1 Protopterus annectens
CTCTGGTGCTGTAAACAACGATTGTCTACGTATGTTTTAGGGCCTTCAAGAATGGTGAACTTTTGGGACTTGCCTCAGGAAAAGGTGGAGTACTGCTTTCCTGTTACAAGGTGAGGTGGCACGAAAACTCACAATAATACAGATCATCAAATCCAAAACAGATCAGATCAAGAAAGATCAGCACATTTTCATCTGGTGTAGATGGTCAATAATCTGTACCTGGCAGACGTGGGAAAGGATGACAGGAAATTCAGAAAGGATATTAAAGGGCAAGATATCTTGGCTCAAAACTGACACTCTCTGTCTAGGAAGAATTTCTTAGGATTTCATGTATAAGGTCTTCTGCATGTTGCAAATGCAAGGGGAGGCCAACAAGTTGCCTTAGCTCAAATCAAGGCATTTGGCAGACATTGAAGACTATGGGGGATGCAAACAATATATCAAACAGCTGCATTGATAATATTCTCAGGTATACAAGAACTACATCAACTTGGGAATGGGGTAGCAACTTTAGCTTAAATATTTTCTGTGTTGTACAGTAATAAAATGGCTTAGCTAATGGAGTATTCATTTGTTCAATGGGACATCTGTATGGTTTAGGCTGATGGTGACAGGGATAAGTACTTGTTACCAAGCCATAGATAATTGCTTGTCTGGCATCAAAGGTTTGAGATGGGAGTAGCTTCAGCTACAGCATGTAGTAGTTTAGTAACTAACTAACTTTTTAGTAAATGATATGATGTGCCATATATTCTAATTTTACATAGTGATGTAATGATTTGCAGATGAAGCAAGATATTCATTTAGAGCTGAGCACAACAAAATATCTGTGAACAGTCAGGGCACTATGAGTTCAATGGAGGTCATACGGTGTAGGATGGCCTCCATGATGATAAAGATGATCCACTAGATGCTGACCATCTGTTACTGTCAGTAGACACCAAACTATGTTGAAAGGAAAGGCTAATAGGGCCTTTGTAGCAATGAACAGCACTAGGAACTAGGCTACAGGGAGAACAGAGAGAAAGAGAGAAATTATGAAATTGTAGATCCATGATTCACATTTCTGTCGAGGAGGAATAAGACTAGAATTCCTCTAAGGTAGCTAACTTGCTAAGGCAAACCTGAAACCTCCTATGTGTGTCAGTGTTCAGGGTTACTAGCCAGGAGGTTTGGTAGTGTTGTTGAATCACTGACAATATATAAACGTACTAGAAATGAAACAATGTTCAGTAATGCTTCTGATGAATAAAATCTCAAAAAGTTTAATGACCAGCACTAATGCTGCCAAATGAAACATTCAAAACCATCAAGGATGTGGTCATTGAGGCAACACTAGAATAATCCTTTGTTAGGTAATATACTGCCATACAGCTCAATGTCAGTATCAAACAGCTTCTGTCTGGGTTACAGTTTCAGGGTGAAACTGACATTTCTTATAAATCCTAAGAATTTACTGAACATATGCTGCAACTGAGCAGATAATTTTATTGCAAAATTTGAAACAAATGCCCTTTATGCTAAATTACTATACATAAGTTTCCTCTGGCTTGGTAACAGGTGCTTTTCCTTGCTGCTCACACTAACTCCTAAGGATGGAGCAGTGAGTAAATGAATGCTCCATGAGCTAGTCCATTTTCAAATCTGCTACTTGTTTGGCATTACTTTTGGAAATTTCTATATTATCCTTAAATTCATCTTGAACTTACACTTGCTTAATGATCCTCACTGTCAGCAGTTTTAGCCATCTTTCTGCTAGCACACATATATCCTGCACCATACATTGTGGGAAGCAGGGACATTTACATAGCATGTAACTCATGTTCTGCCTGTAGGTACTCTGTATGGAATATTTCTAAGGTCATGTCTATTTGATGATAGCCAAAGACCATGAACAGGATGGTTAAATAGTGCAAACACAGTATGAATGGCTTCTTTTTTATTAAATAATGTTTAATCATTCCAAGAGATAAATTTAATCAACAACAGCACTTCTCATTTCCAATCTCCAAATTCTGGATCCTACACAGTTTGGTTTTGTGAAGGGTAGATCATGCCTGCTCAACTTGGTTGACTTCTTTGAAGCTGTGGATGAAGGTAAGGTGATTCATACAGCCTACCTTGATCTGGCCAAGGCCTTTGATACCATTCCCCACTCAGGAATCATAGAAAAACTTACTAAGCTAGGCATAAACCCCTCTATCACTAGGTGGGTTGCAAACTGGCTCACAGATAGAACCCACAGTGTGAAAGTAGCTGACTCCAAGTCAGGCTGCCGACCAGTCACGAGTGGAGTCCCACAGGGTTCAGTCCTGGGTCCTCTCCTGTTTGGTATCTACTTCTCTGAAGTCCAGGCCAACAGGAAGGGACTCTGGCTGACAAAGTTCACAAATGATTCCAAGTTGGAAGCTATTATTAACTCCCCAAGTGATGCTGACATCCTACAGAAAGGCCTCAATGAGACCAACGACTGGTGTCAGAGCCATGGCCTTAAGCTCAATGCCAAAAAATGTGTCTTCATCCCCTTTTGGAAAAACCCAGTTCCCTTGAATTACCACATTGATGGTAGTCCACTAAACACAGAAGGCGTTATAAGAGATCTGGGAACACAGGTTGACAGCAATCTCTCTTTTGACCACCACATTGCCACTGTGGTCAGAAAGTCCTTCTATGTGACACATCTCATTACTAAGGGTTTTGCATCCAGGAAGAAAGAGGTCATTGTCTCCCTCTACTCTTCCCTCATTAGGCCAGCCATTGAGTACAACTCCCCCTTTGGCATGTACCTCACTAGACACCTGCAATAACTGGAGAGGCTACAAAAGTACCTCACAAGGAGGATCCTAGGCAATAAACACTTGTCCTATATGGAAACACTCAAAAAGCTCCAACTATTCTCTCTCTCATATTGCCTACTTAGAGGTGATCTCTGCTTGACTTACAAAGCCATGTCTGACCCAGCTCTGTTAGAAATGCTACATCTAAAGAAATCACAATCCCTCCACACCACACACTCCAGAAACCTCAAATTCACTACCACAATCAACAGAACATGTTGGAGGGACAGGTTCATAACCCAGAGACTGCCCATGCTATGAAATAGACTTCCCATACATGTCAAGCAGAGCACCTCACTGGGCCTCTTCAAGAGAAATGTTGATGAGTGGAAGGGAAATAGAAAAATCACCCCGGGATCACTCCATTGGTTCTACTCGACAGAGGTACTAGGAACTAAGGTTGGGTGGCACAATGCCAGGGTAATCCTATGGGCTAGGCTTGTAAAGGCTCCAGGGCCATTAGCCTAGTACACACCTATGAACCTATGAACCTAAAAGAAAAAAATTATATGTTATAAAAGTAGTAGTTATAATCTAAAAGTTGTAGACTTGGAGTTTGTCATGTTTTGATTTAAATCAGATGATCTAATTTTGCTTGAAAAAGCAGTGGAAATAAAGAAAAACAATTCCAAAAGATATATATCTGTGTTATATACTGCTGATGTTTATAAATCTGTTTTTTTGCATCCCCATTGTTTTTTTTTTTGAGTTGTGCTTTTAACGTGCAACATTTCATACATAAATATCATTTAGTGATGCTCAAGGTTGTTTCATTCACTGATAAGGCTGCTGTCTTCTTTTTATTGACACATAATTTTTTACCTTCTGGTTCACATCCAGTATAATGACAGATGATGTAAAAATGTTAGCAAAATAACCGAAAACAATTTGTTGATAATTAGAAAGGGAAACTGATCTGCTTACTCTTTGCAGTTTTCACTTTGATTGCTGCTTGTTTGTCTTTCACCTTGACAAAAATCCAAATGAGATAGGGTATTATATTCTAATCAAAAATTATATAAAATAATGAGTACCTGATACTATGAGGTTATGTTAAATGTTATAATATATCATCAAAACAATCATAGTGCACACCTATTTTTGTAGGTCTCTTTCGTTCTTTTAATTTATCCATATCTAGTGTGTGTGTGTGTGTGTGTGTGTGTGTGTGTGTGTGTGTGTGTGTGTGTGTGTGTGTGTGTGTACCTTATTAACCTTTCTTTACTTTTGTGTTTTCACATTTAGACAACATTATAATTTTCTAAAAAGAAAAGCAGCAGCACAGATAGTTAAATCAATAATCAAAATATTTTACATGGAAACCAAATATATAATAAACTACCCTAGCAGCTCAAATTGGATGCAAGGAACATCCTTGACCTTAACAATAATATTTCTATTTTGAGTATATTGAAATTAAGGTTTGCTGGACTGCAGTCTTTGTACTTAAAACTGGGGCTTTATTTTTACATGAAGTTTTTTATTGTGCACTTTGACCTTTGACCAAATTCGCATTAAATTTCTGATATGTATGATGGAGCTTTTATGTCACATTATATTGTTCTGATGAAGCCTTGCATATTGAAAATGAAAGCGCTCAATGAAACTTTGAATTGAATTATTCTATTTTATTTGGAGTTTGTGTTTGTAGTTTCTATACAGAATATTTTGGTTAATGAATATTGTAATTTTACTGTAAGTTGACAGATAAGAAAATTAATGAAAAGCAACATAAGCAGCAAATATATTCTACACAGAATATTTTCATTCTTGAGTGTTATTTTATTGTATTCTGACTGATAAGAAAATTAATGAAAAGCAACATTATACAAGTATAAATGAATAACAAGACGCAAAGACTCTTGAATTTAAACCATTTAATCTGCTTTAGAATTTGCACTATTTAAATAATAGGTGGACAAATATAAACTTTCTTCATGAGAGTTTTACTGTATGGGTTGCTTTTTTGCAGAATCATCAGAGATTCTCTTTCTTTCTCTCTCTCTCCTCAGCCAGAGTAAAAGAAGCCCTGCAGACAGGGCAGAAATTAATGTGAACGTTATAAAGGAACTTCCTCTCTAAACCACAAATCACCTTTCTTTGTTTTGTATGTATATAAGGTGAGGCAAATATAGCATTATTAAACTTTTCTAGGCCATTTCAGGTTTTAAGCAGAGGATGCATTAACTCTCAAGCTCATTTCTAACTATTCAGTATCTTTGGGTAAGAAATCATGTAAAGATTAACTGCAGAGCAAAATCTTTTAAGGATTTCCCTTTAGAGGCTAGTTTTGATTTTTATGAGTTTAGCCACCTAAACTCTCAGAAGCTTGTTACACTGTATTCATTTCAATTTCAAATAAGTATAATAAATATTACATATAATCAAAGAATCCTCTGAAATCCACATCATTTGCTGCAATTAACCATATGCAGATTTACTGTGTCTAGGTTTTTAGGTTTATTGCAGATTCTTAAGTTTATTTATCATAAATTAAAGGACCAAATAATAGCCATACATTTTCTCAACCACATCTTTTTACTAAGGTCAGTCAGCAGCACTGACATATTAAACATACATTGATTATGAATAGGATTTCTTCTAATCCAAAGCACATAATGTTTTGAGTTTGTTGCTTTATAATGCCCATCTGTAAGCAACATAATGGAGTGATGACCAAATACAATCACTAACAACTATCAATTAGATGTATGTTTTATTTATTATTTAACTAAATGCAAATTGGGCATGTGACGCAGATATTACTAGAAATGTTTGTTTTCACTATAGCTTAAGCTAATGATAAAAATACAGTTGTATCCTACAGTAACTGCATGTTCAAGATAAACCTAGTCTCCAATTATCACCAAGTTGTTATTTGTTTGAGAAATGGCTGTCAAAAATCTACCTATAGAGGTGACCAAGATGGTGAGCAGTTAACAGCACTGTTTATTACCTCTGCTTCATTTTAAATTCTCTGACAGGATTTTATTACAAAACTGATTTAGAGCATTTCAAAACTTGATGGATTTATAGTTGAACATCTGCTGAAAGATTTACTACAAAAAATAACAAGCTTAACATTCTTTTAATTGATTTTTCCTGTCAAGAAAACTAGAAAGAACTAATTGTCTCAGAATGAGCCACTCTAAGCCCAGTGTACTGGACAATACAATTAAAAAAAGACATACAAGCTACACTAAGTAACATCAACGAGTTACCTGAAAAAATAAATAAATTAAAAAGCAAAATGGACAATTTTAAAGAGGTATGTAAAAAACAAGTTGAAGTGCTGAGTGAAACTATTAAACAACAATTATTGCAAATCTCAAGTATAGAAGAGGCAATGTCTGATTTTTAAGGAAGATTACTTGAAAATGAGAATATCACTGAATTTCTTCTGAAACAAAACAACTAATTCTTGGGAAAAATAGAAGACTTAGAGAACAGATCTAGAAAAATAACATTAGGATTTACAAGATTCCTGAAAAAGAAGAGGGAGACAGTATGATTTTATTACCTGGCTGCCATAAAACTTTGAACCTGCCTGAAGCTTCTTCCTTTAGCATTGAAAGGACCCAAAGATCACTTTCCAACTCATCTTAAAAAAAAACACCTTCACCAAGGTCAGTAATCATAAGATTATTCTAAGTCAAGATAAGGATTTAATCTTAAAAGCTGCATGGACTAATTATTCAGTTAAAATGAAAGAAAATACTATAAGATTTAACAATGACTATTCAACATTTGTGATGTCAAAGAGAAAAACATGTGTGCCACTTGTTAAAAGCTTAAAGAAAAACAATATTAAAGCACAAATATTATTTCCAGCAAAAATAGAGTTTCACCTTCCAGAAGGAAAGAAGATTTTGAACACCTTGGAAGATACAATGGACTTTATAAAGAAAAATAAAACCCTAGAAAAAAAAAACAGAAAACATGAATTGGAATCTATCAACTTCTTTGAAGTGAAATGCAACAAGAGATGGTCAGTTAATAAAAGGCAAAAACAGTAAAAACTGAAGTGCAAATGAAAATGAAGGTATTGCATGGTTATGAATTCTTAATTGAAGAAGTACTTTAATTCTTATGAACAGGTGCTGAATATTACTTTATACAAGGTAAACCATTTCTTTCTTTCTTTCTTTCTCTACTTCAAATATTTACTAGTTCCCTTTTTAAATGTTAGAGATTGATTTGTTTAGCTATATATAAAATTAAAATCATTTATTTTCATTTAGAGTTTAAAAGGTTAATCTATTCATTTTATTAAAAGTTAATCATGATTATGATGAAACTTATGTTAGGTGGCACACTTTCTGATATCTTGGCATAGTTGCATAATGTACTATGAAATAAAATACAAGATGCAACAAATGACACTAAAGAGGTAAGTTACATTTTGGGGTCTTAAAATGGTCCAGTAGTGTGCTACTGATAGTATACTTGACATGTAATAGCACCCAGGAAAGACATGCTATGTTATAAACAAAGTATAAAAATATAGCTTCTTACATATATAAAAGTTATTATTGGAATGATACCAAATGAATACCGTGGTGGTACAGCGGTAGCATTGTTACCTCACAGCAAGAGGTTCTCCCGTTCGATTCTCGGCGTGGCTTGGGAGTGCCTTCTGTATGGAGTCTGCATGTCCTCCCTGTGGTTAGGTAGCATTCAAAAGACATGATGGGCGTAAATGGGCATGCCTTCATTGAATGTTGAGCGTCGAGCTGGCACCTCGGCATTTCATAAAAAACTACTGCCAATCATTAGCGGACCAGAGTTCCACTGTTGTGACCCCTTACCAGGAAAAAGCCGAAAGACAAACAACAAACATTGGAATGATACCAAATTATTAAAACAACATTCACACTTGTACAAGTAAAACCTGGGTCACACATAACTGTGATATTTTAAAGCAAATTGATATGCTACCTCCCGGATTCTCTATGCTTTGCACAGTGTGCAGGATCAGTGCAGGGGCTCTAGCAGGCAATATTTTTGCCGTGTGATCCAGGAACAGACTGCAGGGGTGTGCACAAGTGCCCCTGCACTAGTCCTGCATAGACTAAGCCCTTGTATGGACATCACCCCATTTTCAGGAGAAATCCATGCAAATGAGGTGAAATTTCAATCCAGGAAGCTTGCAACCGGCCGTGCAGGACTAGTGCAATCTGTTAGTAACCGAGTACATTTCTGCAAAATCCAAAATGGAGCTGTGACAGCTCCAAATAAAGGCTGCATATCAGTTAGTAAGCATGCCAATGGCCAAGTATAAGGCCACTGGCATTGAAAACAGCCAAAAAAATAAAAAAAATCAACTTTTTTGTTTAGCCGATCTCAGCTGTTTAAGCATGGGGTAGCAGTGTGCAAACGGGATCGGGGGGGAAATAACAAAATAAACCTAAATTAAGCATTCTAAGTAAAACCACTATTCTGCCGTGCAAGTCAATGGCAGGCAGAAGACAACACGGGCAGTGAGAAGTGATTGCTAAAGGGGGAGGCTCAGTGTGAGACATGTAACTATGCATTAGCAGGCAATCCTATGTAAATGAGGGGAATGATAGTGAATCCCAGTTTTTCCCAGCATGCTAGTCAGGTCCCAACAGTGTAAGAGTAGGAATAGCTTGGTGCAAGCCTAGTAGTTAGCTGACATCATGGGGGGGGGGTATGTCAGGCATACTGTAAGTGGATTGGAACCCCTGTGGCTTGAGTTTGCTCCTAGCTTAGCACAGCTAAGTCAGGGAGTGTGTTTTAATCTGCCTAGCACTCTTTACATTGCCTAAGCAGGTGTGAGCACCATGCACCAGGTTTTAAGGGAAGAAAAAGAAAGTTAAACTAGGAAATAGCAGCACTGTGCACATTTGAGCACTCTGTTTGCGCGGTTCACCCCGGGCTTAAACAGGAAGACAATGGGAAGGAAAAACAGCAGTAGAAAGGTAATCAAGGTGAACTAGCATAGCTGGCAGGTAAAATGCATCATAATTAGCCAATTGCACAGGAAGCAGACCTGCCCAGCCCAGAACAATACTATAAACTATGCAAATACCTTCCCCTCTTGTTTTCCCACACTCTACACCACCGGTTTATACAAGCGGGGAACTTTTAACAAACAAACCTACAAAATGAGAGGTGCTGCAGCAGACAACATTGAACAACATGTGCAAGAGGCTGAGGGTGGTGAGGATGTGAATGCTGCCGATCAACCCACAGTGAGGAGACGGAGAAGAGTGTACAGACCCAGGGTAACCTACCAGGGGCTACATGAGCTGGAAATAGTGGAGCACTATAGGGTGGACAGGGACCTCCTACAGCAAATTGTTGAGCTGTGCTGGCCACACCTGACACACCAAACTGACCGAGGGGAACCCATCCCAGTGGATACCAAGGTATGTGTAGGCCTGGGAATACTAGCCACAGGTACCTTCCAAAGCTCAACTGGGGATATCATGGGGATCTCACAGGCATCAGCATCCAGAGTATTCCTCCAGTTCCTGGATGCCATGTCAGCACATGCCAGTGAGCACGTATATTTCCTCAACATCTGTGAGGTGTTGGCCAGCAATATGTGTCTCTTCCACCAAATAGCAGAATACCCTGAGGTCATGGGTGCTATAGACTGCATGCACATATGAATCAAAGCACCACCTGGTGATCAGGGTAGGGTCTACATCAACCGCAGAAGCATCCCCTCCATCAACTGCCAGGTTGTCTGTGATGCCCAGGGCATTATAAGGAATGTGTGTTCTGGCTACCCTGGAAGCTATCATGATTCCCACATTTAGCATCTGACACAGCTGTATCAGAGATTTGCCAATGGGGACATCCCCTACAGTCACCTAGTGGGGGATGCTGGTTACACACTGGAGCTGTGGCTGATGACACCCATCAGACATGCACACACACCTGAACAAGAATGCCATAATAAGGCACATGCACAGACCAGACTTATAATAGAGCATTTGATTTGAATGCTCAGGTCACGGTTCCGGTGTCTGGACACATCAGATAGAGCCTTGCAGTACTCACCAGCTATATGTACCCAAATTGTTATGGCATGTGCCATGCAACACAATATGATCCTGCGGAAACAACTGCAGCAGGAACAGCATGGGGCAGGGCCACACAGCCCCCCCCCCACCAATGCCAAGGCCTGCACAGGCACAGAGAGACTTGGAGGAGGAACAACCTGAGCCTGCCCCAGTAAGAAGATGGAGGCGTGCCCAGTATGCTGAGGCCGTGGCAAAGAGACAATGCATAGCACATACACTGACACAGTAGGGACCCAGGGAATGACACCTCTCTCTGACTCACACATACACTAAAAGAGATGCCAAACAAGACATTACCTGTGCTCAACCATGTATAGGGAGTGTACTATGTGCATCTGACATAGCTAGCCCTCCAGCATCATCCGCAATCCTGGCATACCCACAAGGTAAGTCAATCAACCTACAAATTGCCAAATGGAGTAGAATGTGCCATTACCTGTATCTGTGGTATGAATATGAGCATGCAAGGGAATTGGGTGGCTGAATGTTATGGCAGCAGAAAGTAGATGCCCATAGTGGCACCATGACATCTGTAACAAATACTGGAGTCACCATAGTAGCCAGTACTACACAGGGTGACAAAACCCACTGCAGGAAATGTGCTGGGTGACATGTGTGTCCATATGACTCACTCATGCCAGTCAGGGAGGTTCACATACCCAACAACAGTCTCAGCCAGCAGGACAGGTGTAGAAAAACCCAAACAGGGCCTGTGCTATGGCCTCTGAATGATGGCTATGGGTAACCTCCCCCACAGGCCTACACAGACAGACTACAGCAGGTCAAGCAGTGGGATGTTAGTTCTGAAGGGTAGGAAGTCAAACACTAATATGTAGGGCAACCAAACCTAAGATCTGTAGTACACTGGTATGCCTCTAGTCAGCATGATAGGCAAGAATAAAGAATGAAATGTAGTACCTGACATACCAGTACAGTCATAGCAAATGTGTACAATTATCAGGTTTGCCCCTCAGCCTATGTAGTAATGTAATAACAGTCAGGTGTGCCCCCCCAATCCTGTGTAGAAATGTAGAAATGATCAGGTATGCCCCCCATCCTATGTAGTAATGTAATAACAGTCAGGTGTGCCCCCCAATACTGTGTAGAAATGTAGAAATAGTCAGGTGTGCCCCCATCATATGCAGAAATGTAGTAACAGTCAATGCCAAATGATCGATGGATACCTTGCAGAATCAGCATGCTACCTGCAGGAGTAAAACACAAAGGTCAGCACTACAGTACAAACTACCTGGACTCAATCCACACATTCAATGCAGGCAGGCATACTGAGCATGCTCACATACTTAGAGAAATGAAGGCAATGTCAGTCAACAACATACTGAAAGGTCATTCTGGGCATGCTCACACACTTAAACACATGAAGGCCATGCCTGCAAGCACCAGTTAATCAGACATACCTGGCAGCCACAGATGTTAGTGCAGACACTCCTCAGTATGCACCACTCATGCTTTGCACACACAGTGGCTAGGAATACAGACATATATGTAAGGACAACACATTATAATAAGCCAAAGATAGACATACATAGATGTGTGGAAGAGGATGAATGTGACAAGGATCCATCCAGGCCTGCCCCACCCAGCACACAGTCAAAGAGCCTCAACCACATGAGGTTCAGATATCACTCACTGCAGATACTAGCCACCAGTATCTGTCAGCATTACAGACTATGTGGTGCACGTGCTAGCTGTGCATCATGACTGTACAAGGAAGTAGTCATCCAGCAGCTGTATACAAGTACCTGTGAAATATGACCCTGTGTGTACCCGCATGTGGTGTGTCAACCTCTAGATGAATGGGTTATGGCCCATGAACACACACTGGCCTCCCCATAGCCCTACTATAACAAGCCTGCTGAGGTCATCCACTGTGAATTATACCTTTGGGAGAGTTGTAGCCCAGTAATCTCTGTGGCACATCTCATAACTGTGTACTGCTGTAGTGTGATAAACTAGTTAGGTAGGAGTTCCAATCCCAGACATGGCAAATGTGTGTGTGTGTGTGTGTGTGTGTGTGTGTGTGTGTGTGTGTGTGTGTGTGTGTGTGCGTGTGCATGTGTGTGTGTGTGTGTGTGTGTGTGTGTGTGTGTGTGTGTGTGTGTGTGTGTGTGTGTATGTGTGTGTGTCTGTCTGTGTAGAGAGCAATGCTTTTTAAGGTAGTCACATTCCCTACAATTGAAATGGTCTACTTTGGTAAGGCTGCTGATGTCATCCACCTAGAAATACATCACTGAGAAGGTTGCAGCCCAGTAATCTCAGTAGCCTGTGTCATAACTGCATAATGCTGTAATGTGATAAAATAGGTAGGAGTTCTAATCCCGAACTTGGCAAGTGTGTGTGTGTCTGACACTGTCTGTGTAAAGAACAATGCTTTTTAGGGTAATCACACTCTCTACAATTCAAATGCTCTACTTTGGCAAGGCTGCTGATGTCATCCACCTAGACATGCACCTCTGGGAAGGTTGTAACCCAGTAATATCTGTAGTGTGTCCTATAACTGTGTACTGCTATATTTTGATAAGTTAGTTAGGTAGGAGTTCTAATCCCAGACTTGGCAAGTGTGTGTGTCTGTCTGACTCTGTCTGTGTAGAGATCAATGCTTTTAGGGTAGTCACACTCCATACAATTTGAATGCACTACTTTGGTAAGGCTGCTGATGTCATCCACTTAAAAATACACCTTTGAAAAGGATATAGCCCAGTAATCTCCGCAGTGCGTGCCATAACTGCATACTGCTGTAGTGTGATACAGAATTCTGGTAGGGTTCTATTCCCACCCATGGCACTTCTGTATGTTTTGTGTGTTTTCAGTGTCTGTGTAGGGAGCATTGCATTTTAGGCTAGTCACATTCAATACATTTCAAATGCCCTACTCTGGCAATCCTGCTGATGTCATTCACTGTGAAATACACCTTTAGGGAAGAAGTTCTCCAGTAATCCCTGTGATGCATCCTATAACAGCTTCATGCTGTAGTGTGATATAGACCTCTGTTAGAGGTTCTATACCCACACATGTTGGTTGTGGATGTTTTGTGCGTGTTCCAATGTCTGCGTAGGGAGCAATGCATTTTATCCTAGCCACACTCACTACAATTCGAATGTCCTACTTTGGCAATCCTGCTGATGTCATCCAGTGTGAAATACACCTTTGGGGAAGGAGCTCTACAGTCATCCCCATGGTCCATCCTATAACTGCTTCATGCTGTATTGTGATATAGACCTCTGTTAGGGGTTCTTTACCCACACAAGTCAGTTGTGGATGTTTTGTATGTGTTTCAATGTCTGTGTAGGGAGCAATGCATTTTAACCTAGCCATACTCACTACAATTCGAATGCCATACTTTGGCAATCCTGCTGATGTCATCTAATGTGATAAACACCTTTGGGGAAGAAGTTCTCCAGTAATCCTTGTGATGCATCCTATAACAGCTTCATGCTGTAGTATGATATAGACCTCTGTTAGAGGTTCTATACCCACACATGTTGGTTGTGGATGTTTTGTGCGTGTTCCACTGTCTGCGTAGGGAGCAATGCATTTTATCCTAGCCACACTCACTACAATTCGAATGACCTACTTTGGCAATCCTGCTGATGTCATCCAGTGTGAAATATACCTTTGGGGAAGGAGCTCTCCAGTCATCCCCATGGTCCATCCTATAACTGCTTCATGCTGTACTGTGATATAGACCTCTGTTAGGGGTTCTATACCCACACATGTCGGTTGTGGATGTTTTGTGTGTGTTTCAATGTCTGTGTAGGGAGCAATGCATTTTAGCCTTGCCACACTCACTACAATTCAAATGTCCTACTTTGGGAGTCCTGCTGATGTCACCCAATGTGAAATACACCTTTGAAGAAAGACTGCTCCAGTAATCTCCATGGCACATACTATAACTGCGTAGTGCAGTAGTGTAATAAACTAGTTAGGTAGGAGTTCTAATCCCAGACATGACAGGTGTGTGTGTGTGTGTGTGTGTGTGTGTGTGTGTGTGTGTGTGTGTGTGTGTGTGTGTGTGTGTGTGTGTGTGTGTGTGTCTATGTTTGTAACTCATATCCTGTGGGGAGGTGGTTGTGAGTGTGTAACAACTTGGCCCAATGTGAAGTGGGATTTGCAAATTTCTTATATGGTGGCCCTAGTATATATCACAATGTCCATCATAAAGGGATAACAGATGTGAAATAGCTGAGAGGATGGGGTGCAAATCCATACCCATACATGTGACATCAAGGCCAGCAAACAAAGTTAGCAACCCTAGTATTACCCAGAAAACACTCTCAACCCATGTCTCATACACACACACACACACACACACACACACACACACACACACACACACACACACACACACACACTTGCCTAGGCAACAGCCACTATGTTGGTAGTACACTGCATATTGCCCACTGATAGTAGCTATGGGGTGATTGTAGTGGCCTACAGAGGGCATGGCACCCTGCCATTCTGTCCAATAGGCACATACATGCAGACAGTGCACCTTCCCCATGTTCCCCACTGGACACCTGCAACACCTGTGGTGCCATCAAATGTCACCCACAAAGGACATACCATGCCTGAAAACATGCCCTGTATGGACAGATGTCACTGACACCAGGGAATGCCATTAGCATGCTAGCAATGTAGGTGCAGGGTAAACCTGCTGTCCATTACCAGTTCCCACCACATGAGGCCAGGACTGGCTCATCTGATGATAATCTGTGTACACAACATGGGCCGGACACCCCAGGTACAGTTCCACATGTCACCATACATGCATGTGGGAGGTGTACACATCACAGACACCATCCATGTCATGGACTAAGGAGCACATACATGGCAAGCAATGCACAACATTGGCCACAAGCAATATTCACCCAGGTGACTGGATGGTGAATACAATACTCACCTGTGTGGGCAAATCCAGAAACTACACCCCTGATCCACAATGCAAACCACTGTCATGTGGCCTGATGCCAAGGTATACCCATCAGCTAACCTTGTATGGCCATCTGGCACAGTTGACCACTACACACCCATGAATCAATGCACCCATGCATGTCAGCACTGGCACCATGTGTGTATGTGTGTGTGTGTGTGTGTGTGTGTGTGTGTGTGTGTGTGTGTGTGTGTGTGTGTGTGTGCATGTGCATGTGTGTTGTATGATACGTATGTTCACATTCACACTCACTACAACCCCCATTGGCATACTGAAGCATGCTGTCTGATGTCAGACACCTCACCATACCCTTTGCCCATATAACCTCCGTATGACCCCTGTGATGCATGTGATACCTGCACAGTAATGTGTTGTGGCAATTTTACTAGTGATGAGTTGTATTCCTGGCCCTGCCAAGTGTGTCAATGTGTGTGTATATCCCTGTGAGAATGTGGCTGTGTTGATGCTGGCACCTGTTCATGCAGACAGGCACTTGTACTACACCTACCGTATAGCTACCATATCCCTGTTGCAGATGTCACACACCATCACATATACTTTCTGAGGGTTCCACAACATGTAACCTATGTGGTGCATCCAATAACTGCACAGAAATGTAATAGCACTACATAGTCATCAGGGTTTTGATACCCTGTACTGGTAGGTATGTGACACAAACATGCTTAAGTTTTACTTTTCCACCCCTTCCTGACTTGTCTTTGCCTCTGTCTGCCTCTCTCACTCCCTCTCTGGTGGATGTGGAGACCTACACATGCTTTGCTTAGGCAGCAGCATGTGTATTTTAAATGATGCTCATGATCAGCTGATGGCCTCTGCATGAATTGCAGCCCTCCTCTAGCTGATTGCATGTGGAACAGCTGTGGTAACATTCCCATAACCAATAGCAAGTTTTTTATGCTCAACTCCTGAGAGACCTGCATTAGAAGCTGAAGTGAAGCTCAAACTTGCAGTAGTGTATTTTAGTCTTTTGTTAAGTACAAACTTGCAGTTTTAAAGTACTGTATTTCATTTTTTCTGTTACCTAATTGTGTGTTTCATTGAATAGTGTGCTGTGTGTCTCTCTGCTATAAAAGGGGATGCTGGTCTTCTCACTTCTTTGTTATCTAATATTTAATAGCCTAGAGGGCTTCCTCTGTACTTTAAGTGCTAGCCACAAAGTTTGAGAATTCATTTTATGCTCAACTTCTGCGAGACCTGCATTAGAAGCTGAAGTTAAGTGCAAACTTGCAGTAGTGTATTTTAGTCTTCTGTTAAGTACAAACTTGCAGTTTTAAAAGTACTGTATTTCATTTTTTCTGTTACCTAATTGTGTGTTTCATTGAAAAGTGTGCTGTGTGTCTCTCTGCAGTTAGTTCCTCAGCCATGCTCACTGTTCTTGTCTTGGTGTTAGTGTTGGTGGCTCTGGAATGGCCTATATTAGAACACTCCTCCTGGGTCCATCTCATTTGCTCACTTAACCGAGTACAGTGAGATCATATTCTTAGTCTAGTGTTCACTCTACTTAATACAGAGAGAATATTTGAGAAAGCCAATCCACTTAGGTTCTTCCTTTCTCTCTTTTTGCACTTTATTAACAAAAATTGATTGCACTTTATTCATCTGCTTTTACTGTATTTGTGTTTCCTCCTACTTTATTTTGCTTTTCTTAAAAGTACTTACTCAGTTTTATTTATTCTGCTGCATTTATTACTGCTTCGTAGTAGCCTGCTTAAATTGTAACTGTTATTCTATGTCTTTTGGTTTAAGCACTTGGGCTTCATACAGGTTGTTTTACATTAAGAAGGTTTGTGGTCTGCACTGTTGTGGCAGGACAGGCAGCTTATTTCCTTCTAAGCTGGGCATTGCTGATTGAAGGCTCAGTGTCTGCTATTCTAAAAGTGTATTAGTTCTGGCTTAAGCACTTGGGCTTCAAGCCAGTTATTCTACATTAAGAAGATTTGTGGTCTGCACTCTTGTGGGAGGAGAGGCTGGAGTTTGCCCTTCTGAGCTGGGAAGTTCTGGTGTCAGGCTTATTGTGCCTGCTTATTTGAACTGTTTCTTTCAGAAATTGGTATGCCTTGTTGCTGAAGCATAGACCAGATTCAGGCCTGCTGAATCTAGCTTTGTTTGTATAATCTGAGCACTGATCCAGGCCATCCTTTTTTGGAGAAGGTTCCCCTGCACCCTAGTAGCAGGAGTGTGCAGTTAGAACTTGTCTGATTGAAGACTGCTGGAACAGGGCTGAGTTTTGAGCTTTTTTCTGGTTAATTGGGTAACTTGTTTAAATCAGTTTGTACATTTTCTATTGTTTAATATATATATATATATATATATATATATATATATATATATATATATATATATATATATTGCACTTTATTCATCTGCTTTTACTGTATTTGTGTTTCTTCCTACTTTATTACTAGTGGCATTGACTAGAACTCTGATCTGAGATATATAACAATAAGTATCCTTTTCTGTGCATTTAAAGTGTTTTTTTGCTTGTTTCTGCTTTATTTTCTTAAAAAAAAAACAAAAAAAAAAAAATACTTGTTTCCTGCCTTTCTAAGCTAGTATAGTCCAGTTTTCAGGTTAGTGCTGTATTCAAGGCTGTGTTACAAATCACTGTGTTTGCCCATACCTCACTTTGATAGAAGGAAGTTTCTCTGTTCACCTGTTAGAGAGGGGAGCTTTGAGCAGCCTATCTGTCCTTGAAGGAGTGGTTTTCAGCCCAGAAATTACTAGTTTATTAGCCATTTTGGGCTAATTTCTATTTCTTTCATTTCCCTGCTATAAATACCGCATTTGCCCAGTTTTCGTACCGGTTAGCTAGGGTCTAACTATTCCCGGCTCCACAAAGTCTCCTCTTCAATTTTTCCCTTGGAACTAGACAAACTTTCAACTTAAGCACTCAAGCCATTCATTTCTCAGTCCAGCACTTGCTCAAAACTCATAGCAAGCACTTATAAACCCTAGCACTTGACCCTCCTATACTGTACAGAAGGAAAAGGCTCTCTATTCAACCTCACCAGCCATTCAGTAAAACAGTTCACTGTATCTATCTAGGCATGTCCAAAGGGCAGTTTCAGGTGTACTCTCCAGTCCAACTGGTGAATCTGGGCATTTTGAGGCAATGTTACAACTGCCTCATGTACACAGACAACCCTCTCCTCCTACCACCAAACACTAATACATGTGAGAGATGCAATTATACAGCCAAACTGGAGGCTAAACTCTCTCAACCCAAGAATGGATCAGACAGTCAAGAGGAGAAGGGAAATACTTGCATCACACCACCAGTCTCACATAGACCCATTAAACCAGCACCAGCAAAAAACACACATAAATACATGAGAACATACTCAGAGGCTCTAAATAAAAATCTGCAAAAGCAACAGAGACCTTCAAAGCAGACATCCAAGCAACCTCTACCCCCCAACTCCAACCATGAAACACATACTTTACAAAACCAGTGTGCCATGCAATCACAGCCCTTAAAGCAAAATAACATACCCAACATACTAGTAATAGGTGACTCTATAGTCAGGCACACTGACGTCCCACTCACTAGGCTGAATAAGGAGAAGGCTACT
The DNA here is from genome assembly GCF_019279795.1 of Protopterus annectens. NCBI lineage: Eukaryota > Metazoa > Chordata > Ceratodontiformes > Protopteridae > Protopterus > Protopterus annectens. The sequence continues at coordinate 334,680,793 of NC_056731.1, forward strand.
GTTAGCTGCCTGTCAGGAGCCAGGATCTGTCACATAACACAAGCACTCAGGTCACTCTAGAACAAGTACAGATACGACTCTGTCATTGTCCATGTTGGTGTTAATGACCTGAGCTGTACCTCCCTGGACTACATGAAAAGAGACATGGAAGAGCTGTCTGATCATGTAGCCCAGGCTGGTATGACCTTGACCTTGAATAGCATCCTGCCCTCACAAAGAATGATACAATGGTATAAAGAAAAAAATATCAACTTCAACAATTGGCTAAGTTTCTGGTGTCATTCAAAGGGGAGCCAGTGTCTGTCCACCTGGGATGACATGCTCAACAAGCCATGCTGCTTCACTAGAGATGGCTTGTACCTGTCACCCTTAGGCTTTTGAATACTGGCCAAGGCTCTTGACACTCCCATAGTGCCTTTTTTAGGCAAGGCTCAAAAGACAAACCCACCCCCATAAAATAGCACAAGTAACAAAAAACTGAGGGTAATGCTACTCAATGCCAGAAGTCTAAACCTCAAAATGACGCACTTGAGGCACTCCTCAGTATGGAGAAAATCAATATCTGTGCAGTAACAGAAACCTGGTTTAAGGCTCTAGAGAGCACCTCAGCACTACCAGGCTACAACTCATACCATACATTTCAGCCGCAGAACCCAGACCGAAATACAAAAGGCAGGAGCGTATCCATATTCATCAAGTATACCCACACCTCCAGGTTAGTGGCACAGCACGATGCTTCAGAGATCATCCACGTGCAACTAAGAATGGGCAAAACTGCAATTCAAATTGTAGCTTGCTAAAGATCACCCACCATGTCCCAGGACCTCCATTCCACATTTCTGGAAAGACTGGGAAACATAAAGGTCCTACCAAACACCCTAATATTGGGTGATTTCAATTACCTAAACATTAACTGGGAGAACTACTCAAGTACTAACTCACTTGCCTAACATTTCCTAGAATTTATAAACTCAAATGCCCCGGATCAACTGGTCAACACTCCCACCAGAGGTGACAACATATTGGACCTGATCATCACCAACACGGGTGACCAGTGTTCCACAGCAGAGGTCAACCCCCTCACTGGTTGGATCTGACCATAAACAAATCAGTTTAGATATCCACATTCCGCCCCACCCCTGGACAAGGAAACCAACTTGAAAAACTTTTCAAAAGCAAACTTCACGTTACTTAAGACCGAGGTGGAAAGTTTCAAAGCCCCCATGCTAAAGGATAATGCTGTCCAAGCTGCAAAATCCTTTACTAATGCATTCTATGGTCACCTGCAAGAATGCATGGCTCATGGTATTCCAAGCAAAACCAAGACTCACTCCTCCAAGAAAAGGAAATCAGTCTGGCGGACTCCTGCCTTAAACAAGCTATACAATAGAAAGAGGAAACTAGTACAGAAAAGAGTAAAATCCCAAGAAGGGAAGACATCCCTGATCAGTATCAGCAAGAAACTACGATCCCTCATAAAATCATCCATGGTGAGCTTCTAAAGAAAAATTGCCAAGGACTCCAAAGATAGCCACAAGGCATTCCTTAACTATGTCAAGAATCTAAGTGGCAATGCTCAGATCTGCTTGGAATTAGTGCAGAATGGCACAAAATACACTGAACCGACCAATATCGCCAACATCCTGGCAGACAGGTTGAGCACAAACTTCACCCCCAAAAAGACCCATAACATACCAGAAGAATGTAGAGCCCCTAAGATCACAGACACTCAGGTTAAAGCAGCCCTCTCCAAAGCCAAAAACACAGCATGACAGTGTCCCAGGCTGGGTCCTACATATGCTCAAAGACGAACTAACCCCTCACCTAAACACACTGTTCAAACTCAGCCTCTCCACAGGCTACATACCCATAGAGTGGTGCACAGCAATGGTTATTCTGCTCCAAAAAGGTGGAGGCACAACAGACCCTGGGAACTATCGCCCTATAAGTTTGACTAGCTTGGTCTGCAAGGCTATGGAGTGCATCATCATGGAACTCATTAACAGAGACATTGGGAATGGCCAAACACTGGACCCTGCTTTGTTAAGGGCAGATTCTGCCTCCTAAACCTGGTGGACATCTTTGAGACAGTTACTAAGGCTATAGACAAGGGAAAGGTGGTACACACAGCCTACCTAAACCGCGCAAAGGCCTTCAACACCATTCCCCATTCTGGTATTATAGACAAGCTCACCAGCCTGAACATAAACCCCTATGTCACAAGATGGGTTGCCAACTGGCTCACAGACAGAACCCACATAGTGAGAGTTGCAGGAGCTAGGTCCGACTCTAAACTGGTTGCAACTGGCATTCCCCAGGGATCAGTCCTAGAACCCCTCCTGTTCGGCATATACTTATCAGAGGTACAGCCAAGCACAGGAGGACTATGGCTGACCAAGTTTGCAGACGACTGAAAACTAGGGGCTATAATTGACTCACTGGCTGACACAGACATCCTCCAAAAGGGTCTCACTGAGACAGATACCTGGTGTCAAAATCATGGCCTCAAGCTAAATGCCAAAAAGTGCATAGTCATCTGCTTTGGAAAAAACAAAGTACCCACAAATTACCACATAGGTGGTAGTCCTTAAATACAGAAGACATAATAAGGGATCTGGGGACCCAAGTAGATAGTAATCTCTTATTTGATAATCACATTGCCAAAGTGGTTAGAAAATCCTTCTACATGGCCCACCTAATCACAAAAGGGTTCACATCCAGATCAAAAGAAGTCATTGTGCCCCTCTACTCATCACTCATCAGACCCATCTTAGAGTACAATGCCCCATTTGGGATGTACCTTACAAGACACCTGCAACAGCTGGAAAGACCACAGAAGTACCTCACCAAGAGGATCACTGGCCTCAAACAGATGCCCTATGCAGCTCAACTGAAGAAACTCAAGCTGTACTCGGTTGCATACCGCCTACTCAGAGTTGATCTCTGCCTGACATACAAGGCCATGTCCAACCCAGAATTGATGGACATGCTCCACCTAAAGAAAACCTTATCCCATCGAGCCACACACTCTTGGGATCTAAACCTCACAACAACAATAAATAGGACATGCTGGAGGGATAGCTTCATGTCCCAGAGATTTTCCATGCTTTGCAACAAGATTCCAATCTACATTAGGCAGAGCTTCTCACTAACACTCTTCAAGAGAAACCTTGACAAGTGGATGGGAAACAGAAAGTTTACTCCGGGGATCACATCAGTGGCTCTGCTGGACAGAGGCACAGGGAACTAATCTAAGGGGTCGGCAAAAGCCAACACATTCTGACTAGGCTTATAAATGCCTTCGGGCAGATAGCCTAGTACCTACCTATGAACCTATGAACCTATGAAACATGCTCCAATATCTGTGAACATCATGTTGGTGTTGGGACGTTTCATTCACTGTGAGCAGGAACTCGATCTGTTGTTTGGCCAACAGCATCTCAGATGGATTGGGGATTTACCTCTAACAACATACACTGTGGAAACAGGGCAACACACAGGAGGGGGATGTGCCTGACCTGACTACAGGCTGTAAGTGCTGCTATACTGCATTTGGAGTAATGTTGGTTTAACAGGGTGTGTGTGGATATGGCTGTCCTACCTGTTTTAATGGGTCTACCTGATGACACCGACACGACAAAGTACAGACAATGAAATAACCGACACGAAAACACCGAAAAAAAAAAGTTCAAAAATACGAAAATTCACATGCCCGACAAACCAAAATCCCGACAAACAACAAAACAAATACCTTTCCCAAAAAACACACACACAACACAAGCACACCAAAAACCTTACAAACCTACACTAAACCTTACATACACAACTATCTATGCACTAACCTTAACCCAAACCCTAACCCTAAGGTCCGTCACTATCACACACTTACCTTACCCGCACCCTAACCCTAACTCACTTAATTTGCCCCTAACCCTCAAGTCCATCACTATCACACATTTACCTTACCCGCACCCTAACCCTAACTCACTTAACCCGCCCCTAAACCTAAACTACATCACTATCGCACACTTATCTTACCCACACCCTGACCCTAACTTCCGTCCCTATGGCACACTTACCTTAACATGTCAGTGTTCTCAGTGTCAGGATTTTCAACTGTCTGTCTTCTCTGTTGCTGATCTTCTGATGTCGATGTTCTCATTGTCAACATTCTGCGATGTCGGCGTTTTCAGGTAGACCCGTTTTAATACCTGCCATGTCAGTGCTGTGTTTATGAGGAATCCTCATCTGTAGGGTCATATGCAGACTAGGCAGTGTGTGGTGCCTTTGGTTTCATGTGTTACCCACAGAGCATCTATCTGTGAACTGCAGAAGGTAGCATGAGGATTACAGTCTGTAGATGGTGAAAGCCATGACAGTTACTGACTCCATATACCTCATAGGACATATGTTGCAACAAACCCTGTTACAACAGTAAATGTATGTGGTTATTACAGCAACATGTCAGTATTGGCTCTCTGTATGTGCTTCCAGCCACAACTCTGTCAACCTTTGTACATATGTCATGCATTAAGAGGTGCATATGTGCTGTACACCATAATTAGTGTCATATCTGATAACAAGCCAGTGAAATATCAGACTGCTACACATATTATGTACAGTAGGGGTTATATTTGATGACATAACCTGGAAATTCTGTGGTTGTGTATACAGTACTGAGGTCTGTGTACTTATGCTGAATCTCGACAGTGTGTGTATTGTTAATATGTACTTTGGCCTGTGAAGAGACTGTGGTAGATGTCATTGTTCTTGGTCCCATCCTATCTGATGATACATGCTGCTCCACTGTATGTTACTGTATTGGCTTACATGTTTGTAGGGCCATACACACAAATGTCCCATACCACAGACAGGCATCAGACCACACTGTGTAGTGGCCCAGTATATGTAGGGTTAGTGTGTGAGTGGCACATATGAGGATGGTGTTGAACAGATAGAAAATATACTGTAATATTATGCTAGCTTACCATATGTGACTGTGGCTGTGTTCACATTGGTTGTGGTTATGCACTTTCACACAGGTGTATCTTACCCTGTGCTGTGACATGCCTGTAGAACCTGCTATATATGCAGGTACATGTGCATTCCCCCATAGGAGATGTAGGCCAGTGTTGAGCCAGCTGAGTCTGCCTGTAGCCTGTACAGTGCTTTGTTACATGCCTAGCAGCTTAGTGTACTTACCCAGTGAGATATCATGTTCAGATACTTGCCATATGTACTGCTGCCAGGCCTCCCTTAACAGTCATGTAAGTCAAACAGAGCAGTGGGATGCTGTACAGATGTATGTCAATATCTAGTGGGTAGTATGTGGCCATGGCACCTCTGTACCAGTGGTTATCATGTGTCAGGGCAGACACGGGGTGTGTGAAAGCATAACCTATGGGGGCAAATGTATACCAGTCGTTATGTGTTATACCCATCTACATGGTTGTTAACATCCATATTGTGAGGCTTGGTCCACATGTTTTGCACTAAGGGGTTCTGTGTATACCTCTGGACTGTCCAGAGTATGTCAGAATGTCCACATATATTGGCCAATATCTCTGCTGTAGTCCACAGGAGCATTACGTGCTAGCAGCGGTACTGTACTATGATGTCCTTAGGATGTCTGTCAGTAGCCAGTGGTGCACATGTGAAAAGCAGATAAGACCTTCCACACACACCATGTCTGTAATGACAATCCCTAATACAGTAGCAATAGTTTACATATATATATCTGACGTCCCCTTGCACTACGAAGTTGGGACTATAGGGGCTGAGGTTGGGCTACACTCCATGTTCAGGAGATATGGTGAAAATACATGTATATGTTATTATCCAGATATCTATATAGATATTTACACATATACATATCAACATATATAGCTGAGTATGTATATGTACATAGATATACATATACACACCCAGATATATACATATACAAAGCAATATATGTCTGCACATATACGTATGGATATCTACATATATATTGACAGTAGTAGGTATATCAGAATAGATATGTATGCACATATAGTTATAGATATCTACATGTATACCAACATAACTAGGCATATCTGTACACATAGGATGTGCATACATATATATTTATATACACATATATCTATATACATATACATATATCTATATATACATATATGTATATGGGAGTGCTACAGAATCCTGAAAGCCCAAAATCCTGAAGACCAAAATCCTGAAAGTTCAAAATACTGAAAACTCAAAATACAGAAAACACAAAATCCTGAAAACACACAGGATACCAACACTCACTATATTCCAGCACAAGTACATACAGAAACATATTACCCTTCAACTATATGCAGGGGGGCAAGTCCACCTGCACCCACCATGTGGGGGGCTGTGCCTCCCACACCCCCTGCTACTTAAATATATCAACTCCGATATTGCATTTCACTACACTAAGGGGAATCTTGGAGTTGATATATTTAAGTAGCAGGGGGTGTGGGGGGCACAGCCCCCTACATGGGGGGTGGAGGGGGCATGCCCCCCTGTTTATACTTGGAGAACAGTAATATAGTTTGTGTTTTATTTGTTTTTGTGTGCACTTGTGCTGGAATATAGTGAGTGTTGGTATCCTGTGTGTTTTCAGGATTTTGAGTTTTCAGTATTTTGAACTTTCAGGATTTTGGTCTCAGGGTTTTGGGCTTTCAGGATTCTGTAGTGCTCCTAGATATATATATATATATATATATATATATATATATATATATATATATATATATATATATATATATATAATATAGACATATATGTATATATTTATATATATATATATATATATATATATATATATATATATATATATATATGTGTGTGTGTGTGCGTGTGTGTACATATGAAGAGATGTACACATGGCCATATATATGTAGCACTATACAGATGTGTATACAGACATATGTATACATGTGTATGTACATGTAGACATATATAGACCTATTATATGTATACGACCATATTCCTGTCATGAGTAAACGTCATGGTTGTGTATACCCTCCCACATGTAACTCACCGCATGTATCTGCTATGTGCACATTATGATAAAACAACATATGTGATGCAACAGTCATATTAATAACAAGGACTACACAATTTAGGAACTACAGGCAAATGCTCAATACTACTCAACAGGTGTATTGACAGCTATATTGGTAAAACAACAGCAGTCTTCACATTGGTCATGGCATAGTGCTTAAGTGTTGTGACTTCAGTTTAAAGGGTCCTTAGTTCAATGGCTGTTCATTTTGTTGCTGGGCAGGACAAGAGCTGTCGGATACAGAGTGGTTAAGGCAGTTGTGAGCAGCTTTAAGTGGGTTTGCACGGGTTTGTGAAAAGCTAAGCTGTGCTAAGCTATGGGTAAATGTACGGGCACTTACACATTGTAGGCAGCACTTACCAGTGTGCAAATCAGCTTAGCTGTTATATTGCAGCAATGCTGATACTTGCTAAGCATAGCTTAGCCCTAGTAACCAGGCCACACAACCCAGTCTGATAACCTGTATATGGCCCTATATTATTGAGTCTGGAGGGGGGCACCATAAATAAACTAGGCTGTTACAAAATTTGGGGCTATCAGGGGTGAGCTGCCTTAAGGTATCTGGATGTACAGTACCATACAATTCACCTATATTTACATTACTTACATAAATGGGGTTAATGCAGGCCTTCTACATCCTGCCATACAGACTGTTCTGTGTGTCAGTGTGCTTGCGATGGTGTTAGTAATTCCTTGTTATGTAACAGTTACATCCCATTTGGTCAGCTGAAGTCTTTACCACCTAGTAATTTTGTACAGAGCGTAGATAGAGTCTGCTGAACTATACACCTGCATTACTTACTGTTGATTGGTTGGTATCCTGTGGCACAGTCTGTCTTTACTATTGTACAATTTGAAGGGCTTGGCCTGGACAGAAACAGTTGTGAACCTTTCCAGACTACTGTATTAGTATAACCATTTCACAGTTGCATTACTCTGTTTATATGGATGTCAATGTCTTAACAGCTATATGACATGGCATATAAAACTGCAATAGTACACAAATAAAGGTTTTCTCTTTCTGCAAACCTGTGCGTGGTGTTTTATCCTATGACCTCTCTGTGGGTATACGTTGCAGGCAGCAATTATAATTTGTATGGGTGGCCCATACAGTGTCCAGTTATTAAAGTGTTAACTGTAGGCATAGTGGCTGTTCCATACTGTGTCCACCTTCTACATATGTATCTTACTGTACATATCTCTGCGTATGTGTGTGTAGTCACATGTGTATATATATATATATATATATATATATATATATATATATATATATATATATATATGTGTGTATATGCATCCTGGGGATGTTGATAGCTTCCACATTTTACATTTCCTATGGGAGCCAGACTGTACTGCATGATATGTTACCAGTACCAGCCTGACATCATACAGGTAGGATGTAGTACTGTTAACATGTTGTGCCCATGTCATGTCAGGTCCTGGTTATGGGATCTGCAACACTTGGTAGTGTATTGCAGGGCGGGCGTCTTTGGCTGTTGGGGGTATACCTATTCGTACAAGACGTATATTGTTTGGGGCCTCTCAACCCTATTAACTGTGCATGTGGACATATATGTTTTATGTTTTAGTTACTCTACGGTTGTTATCTACAGATGTATGGCCATATATACCTATATATATATATATATATATATATATATATATATATATATATATATATATATCTGCTTACATATATATAACTATGTCCGTATATACCTACATAGATATATATATATCATAGTGACATATATGTAACTTGCTGTGTATATGTAGACATATAGGTGTAGACATATATATGTGTCGATGTAGGCATTTGCTTGTATATATGTTCATATATATTTATATATATATGTATATATTTATATATATATATATATATATATATATATATATATATATATATATATATACACACATATATAGATATGCTGTATCTGTTTAGATATTAATATATTTACAAACACACACGTTATGTATATCTGGCATGATTTAGTGGTAAATCACTTTGTCTATGGTGTGCAGGGTCCTGGGTTCGAGCATTGCAGAGGCTATTTATTTTGTTGCTGTGCAGAACACGGGCCGTTGGATATAGTGTGATTAAGGCACTTTAAAGCAGTTGTAAGTAGGTTTGCGTGAGTTTGCGGGAAGGTAAGTATTGCTAACTTCTGGTTACAGTTTCTTATACTCTGTTAGCTTTTGAGTTGCTTGACTTGTGTAGGCATTGCTTACCCCCATGCAACCAGGCTTAAACCCACTTACTGCTGCTTAAAAGTGGTTACTCCTGCTTTCCCTCATGCTAATTTCTTTAAAAGAAAAGAAAAAGTGATTGATAGGAAAGTGGTGAAAAAAGGGGCACAAAGAGGGAAAGACAGTAGGGCAAATAGCCAGGGATGTGCAGGAAGGGTGTAGGGAAGGCCCATAGCTGCCCATTTCTTCTACAACAACAGGTGTGCATATACACTCAATCTGGAGGTAGATTTGGACACTCAAACCCCTGGAAGAGGGGTGAGGACAACAATAATAAGTTGTGATGCCAATTAGTCTGGATTACATGTGTCCAGTAGACACGTGTGTGAAGTGGACAGCTATGTATGAAGCAAGATTTTTTTGTGGGAACAGATTGCCCTTTTATTTTTCAGGTGAGAGTGGGATGTTGGGGAGGGGTATTAGGTATATCTGTGGAGGTAGGTTGGGTAGGTTAACAGACAAGACAAAGAAGTCGCATAAAGGGGTTTTATATGACATGTGGGGGTAAACATCTTGATGCGGAGGGGTGTTGGGATATCGGAAGTCCACAAGCCCCCTAGTGGTAACAGTGGGACTGAGGTCCCCACCCATGGGCAGTCATCAATGCACCTTCACAGCCCCGAAGGTGGCTGTGCTGGGGGCTGAGTTGCAGAGCCAGGCTGACTCTCTAATCATGACACGCTGCCCTTGAGCTGGCGTAGAAGATCACCAAACTGCTGGTCGATCTCTCTATGCACCATGACCCCGATCTGGTGACGGGTGACAGGTGCCTGTCTGCACCCACTCTCGGGGGGGGATGAGCACCATCCCCTGAGGTGGTTCCACCCGAAGGTGGTGCAGGACCAACAGACAGGGAGGTCCAGGGTTGGGCCCCAGACATGCTGGTGCCTGGTGTCACGGCCAGCTGAGGTGGGACAGGTAGGTCCGCTGGGACCGGCCTTCCCAAGTGTGCTATAGTGTTTAGATTTCATCATCATATGTGGGTTAGTAATAGTCAACACATTCCAAGGTTAGGTATAACAGCATGCATAGATATTCCCATTAACCTAGACAGCAGATATGGAACAGTTGCATAGCGAACAGAACACATGCATATATGGGACCACAGTGGTAATAAGTACAGCATGCAGGTACATTGATGGCACCATGCCACTGATGTTGGAATTATTCCATATAGCACATGCATGGGAATCATGAAAATATTTATCATACAATTGGACATTATCAGAGACATTACATACCAGTCGGGGTGGGTATGTTGATTATTTTTGGAGATATCATATCATTGCTGGAGCCTTCCTGTGTCCTGACAGAGTGCTCTTCAAACTATCTAGAGATATACAGAGCTAAGTATATTTTTCTGGCACTTCAGAGTTGTATACTGCTAATTGTCTGTTATTCTTAAAGTGTCTGCTATTCTTAAAGTGTATTAGTTCTGGTTTAAGCACTTGGGCTTCAGGCCAGTTATTTTACATTAAGAAGGTTTGTGGTCTGCACTCTTGTGGGAGAAGAGGCTGGTCTCTGCCCTTCTGAGCTGGGAATTTCTGTTAAAGGTTTATAGTGCCTGAATATTTGAACTGTATCTTACTGAAATTGGTACACCTTGTTTGCTGTAGCATAGACTAGATCCAGGCCTGCTGAATCTAGCTTTGTATATATGCTTGTTGTTTGTTTGCTTGTTATTTTGTTTCTAATTCCACCTAATACGCGGCTTCTCAGCACTTCTGTGGATCACTAGTGATATCTGCATTGCTTACTGTACGTATGTCCTTGTTTCACTTGAAAGAAAGTTACTGTTTGTCGTTTTTGCATTTAAGTTACCTGTAACACATTGCACGTAAGTTACCTGGCACTTGCTCACTAAAGCAATTATATAAGTCAGCACTAAAAATTAAAAGCACTACACCCTCACTCCCCACTGGCCCTGGTTTTCAATTATTAAGGGATTCCCAATATTATTCTAGCATGTCCAAAGGTCAGTTGTCAATCTCCTCTCCGGTCCAGCTGGTGAATCTGGGAATCTTGAGGCAATGTTACAACTGCCTCATGTACACAGACAACCCTCTCCTCCTCCCAACAAATTCCAACACATGTGAGAGATGCAACCATATAGCCAAACTGGAGGCTAAGCTCTCTCAACTCAGTACTGGCATAACCAGTCAGGAGGAGAAGGAAACCACACTCACTACAATTCCAGTCTCACATAGACCTACCACAACAGCAAACCAAACACATAATCACACAAAACATACTCGAGGCTCTAAATAAAGATCTGCCAAAGCAGCAGAGACCTCCAAAGCAGACACCCAAGCAGCCGCTACCCCAAAACAAAACATGTGCAACACATATCTCACAAAGCCAGTGTGCCGAACAGTCACAGCCCTTAAGACTAAACAACACACCTGATACACTTGTAATAGGTGACTCTATCATCAGGCATACTGACGTCCCGCTCACCAGGCTGAACAAGGAGAGGGTCATGGTGAGCAGCGTCTTGGGCGCTAGGATCCGCCACATAACACAAGCACTCAGGTCACTCCAAGGCAAGTACAAATATGACTCAGTCATTGTCCATGCTGGTGTGAATGACCTGAGATGTACCTCCCTGGACTACATGAAAAGAGACATAAAGGAGCTCTCTGAGCATGTAGCCCAGGCCGGTATGACCCTGACCTTGAGTAGCATCTTACCCTCACCAAGAATGATGCCACAATATGAAGACAAGATGATCAATTTCAACAATTGGCTTAAGTACTGGTGTCATTCAAAGGGGATCCAATGCCTGTCAGCTTGGGATGATATGCTCGACAAGCCACGATGCTTCGCTAGGGACGGCTTGCACCTGTCACCCTGGGCTTCGGATATTGGCAAAGGCTCTTGCTACCCCCATAGTGCCTTTTTTAGGCAAGGCTCAAAAGACAAACCCACCTCCATAGGTATCACAAGGGATAAGAAACTAAGGGTAATGTTACTCAACGCCAGAAGTCTAAACCTCAAGATGCACGCACTCGAAACTCTCCTTAGCATGGAGAACATCGATATCTGTGCAGTAACAGAAACCTGGTTCAAGGCTCCCGAGAGCAGCCCAGCACTACCAGGTTATACCTCATCCCATGCTTTTCGGCCCAAAACTTGGACCAAACCACAAAAGGAGGGGGGGTATCGATATTCATCAAAGATACCCACACCTCCAGGTTGGTGGCAAAGCATGAAGCATCAGAGACTATCCATGTGCAACTAACAGTGGGTAAAACTGCCTTCCAGTTTATAGCCTGCTACAGACCACCCTCACAAACCCAGGAACCCCACTCGGCCTTCCTGAGAACACTGGAAAATATGAAGGTCTCTCCAAACACCATTATATTGGGCGACTTCAACTACCCAAACATAGACTGGGAGCATTACTCTAGCTCCAACACCCTAGCCCAAAGGTTCCTAGAATTTATAAACTCAAATGCTATGGAACAACTTGTTACCACTCCACAAGAGGGGAAACATACTGGACCTGATCATCACCAACATGGGGACTCTATGCTCCAGACCAGAAGTGTATCCCTCACTGGTAAGATCAGACCATAAACTAATCTCACTGGATATTCACATCCCGACCACACCCCCTGCCCAGAAAACCACAGTGAAAAACTTCTCTAAAGCAAATTTCACACTCCTCAAAACTGAGGTGGAATCCTTCAAAGCCCCCGGGCCTGTGGAAAATATGGCCCAGACTGCAGAATCCTTTATAAACACATTCTATGAACACCTTCAGGAATGCATGGATCATGCGATCCCAAATAAAACCAAGACCCAATCCTCCAAAGGCAGACGTCCTGTCTGGTGGACCCCAGCCATAAACAAACTATACAATAGAAGGAGGAAGCTACTAAATGATAGAGCAAAATCCCAAAAACGGAAGGCATCACTGATCAGTATTAGCAAAAACTACGGGCACACATAAAATTGTCTAAGGCCAGCTTCGAGAGAAAATTGCACAGGACACTAAGGATAATCACAAGGCTTTCTTTAGTTATGTTAGGAACCTGGGTGGTAATTCCCAGATATGCTCAGAATTAGTCCAAAATGACAAAAAATACACCAAACCCACAGACATTGCCAACATCCTAGCTGACAGGTTCAGTGCAAACTCCCCCCCCCACACCAAAAGGGCAAATATCTATCCCAGCAGAGTGCTGCCCCCCTGCCATCTCAGATGCTCAGGTAAGAGCCGCCCACTCCAAAGCAAAAAACACAGCATCAATGGGACCAGACGGTGTCCCGGGCTGTGTCCTACATGAACTCCAAGAAGAGCTAAACCCAAACATAAAACTACTGTTCAATCTCAGCCTCACTACAGGATATGTGCCCAAAGCGTGGCGTACAGCAACAGTGGTCCCTCTCCATAAAGGTGATACCTCAACGGATCCTGGAAACTATCGCCCCATAAGCCTGACTAGCTTGGTCTGCAAAGCTATGGAAAGGATCATCATGGACCTCATAAATAAAGATATTGGGGACCTACAAACACTGGATCCTACCCAGTTCGGCTTTGTTAAGGGCAGATCCTGCCTCTTAAACCTGGTTGATTTCTTTGAAACTGTCACCAAGGCCATTGACGAGGGGAAGGTGGTCCACACAGCCTACCTGGACCTCGCAAAAGCCTTCGATACAATACCCCACTCGGGCATTATAGATAAGCTCACCAGCTTAAATATAAACCCCTATGTCACTAGATGGATTGCAAACTGGCTCAAGGACAGAACTCACATGGTTAGAATTGCTGGAGCCATGTCAGACTCCAAACCAGTTACAAGTGGTGTCCCACAAGGCTCAGTCCTGGGACCTCTCTTGTTCGGTATATATTTCTCGGAGGTACAGGCCAACACGGAAGGACTGTGGCTGACCAAGTTCGCAGATGACTGCAAACTGAAGCCATAATCGACTCTCCAGCCGACACAAGCATCCTCCAAAAGGGCCTCATAGAAACAGACAACTGGTGCCAGAGCCATGGCCTCAAGCTAAATGCCAAAAGTGTATAGTCATCCCCTTTGGCAAAAACAAAGTGCCCACAAATTACCACATAGGTGGTAATCCATTAAGTACAGAAGAAGTAATTAGGGACCTGGGGACCCAAGTTGATAGCAATCTCTCATTTGACAACCACGTGGCCAAAGTGGTTAGAAAAACATTTTATATAGCCCACCTAATCATGAAGGGATTCACATCTAGATCAGGGGCGTCATCGTGCCTCTTTACTCATCCCTCATCAGGCCCATAATTGAGTACAATGCCCTTTTGGGATGTACCTTACCAGACACCTGCAGCAACTGGAAAGACCCCAAAAGTACCTCACCAAGAGGATCAAAGGGCTCAAACAGATGCCATATGCTGCCTGGTTAAAGAAACTCCAGCTCTACTCAGTGGCATACCACCTGTTCAGAGGCGATCTGTGCCTGATGTATAAAGCCATGTCCAACCCAGAATTAATGGACATGCTGCACCTCAGAAAATCCAAATCCCATTGAGCTACGCTCGAGAGACTTGAACCTCAGCACTGAAATAAATAGGACATGCTGGAGGGACAGATTCATAACCCAGAGGCTCCCTTCACTCTGGAATAAAATCCCAGTCCAGGTTAGGCAGAGTCCCTCATTGACTCTCTTCAAGAGGAATCTTGATGAGTGGATGGGAGATCGTAGGTTTACCCCGGGTATCACTTCTGTGTCACTGTTAGACAGAGGCACAGTATACTAACTGAAAAGGGCATAGCAAAATAAATTTAAAATGGGTGGCGAAAGCCAAACACATTCTGGCTAGGCTTATAAATGCCCTAGGGCAGATAGCCTAGTATGAACCTATGAACCTATGAACCTAATTGTTGCTTGACTAATTTTATATCATTGCTGGCTGACTTCAGAGTTGTGCACTGTTATTTTTGCTTCACTGTATAGTTTTGCAGTTCTCTGCTGAAGATGTTTTTCCCCACTTCCTCCTATTTCTCCGTGTCTTAAGTTGGTATAACTGGTTTGCATCCTTTGTGTTATCTGACTATCTCAAGGATTACTTGCATAAAATTAGACCCTCTTAGTAACAGCCTGCATATCATTGCTGGAGCCTTCCTGTGTCCTGACAGAGTGCTCTTCAAACTATCTGGAGATATACAGAGCTAAGTATATTTTTCTGGCACTTCAAAGTTGTGTACCATTAATTGTTGCTTGACTAATTTTATATCATTGCTGGCTGACTTCAGAGTTATGAACTGTTATTTTTGCTTCACTGTATAGTTTTTGAAATCTCTGCTGAAGCTGTTGGTTTTCTCCCATCCACACTCCCTATTCCTGTCTTGTTTAAATTTGGATGCTTTTGCCGTTGCCCGCCCCCACTGTAGATTTGATCTGGGACACTCCCCCGAGTCCCATCTCTACCTCATTCTACCTTATAGACTCCTTCTGCAATTGTTTTTAGTTATTTTTTAATTTAATTGCATTTTTTAAACTGTTTGGTCTGATATTGCTACATACTCAAGTGTGCTGGCTTGCACTGCATTTGAATTGTTTTTACTGCTATTTGATCTACTTTTCTGTATATATAAAAAAAAAATCTAAGCCTGTTTCCTACCTTTCCTGTAACTAGTGTAGTCCAGATTCAGATTTGCTGTATCCAGGACTGTTTGTAAGCTCCTGAGCCACCCAAACCTTTCTGTGTTGAAGGGAAGCCGTCTATCTTATCAGTGGGAGTGGTAAGCACTAGGTAACCTATCTACCACATAAGGAGTGGTTCTGGCCCAGATATTGTAGTTATTGGCCATTTGAGCAGTTTTTCCATCTCTCTCAACTTTCTGATTTAAAAGCCTGCATTTGCACTTGTTTTACCCCCTTTCCTATAACTAGTTAAGTCCAGATACAGATTCTTTGTTTTAGCACTTGAATTCATGATCAGCACTTTTTTCAAAACTTGTATTAAGCACTAAATAACATACTAATTACTACATCACTCAACCTTCCTCATTACCTAGAGGAAAACAGTTTTGATACTTACTTTCCTCACTTGCTTAGAGAAAAACAGCTCTTGTACTCACTTTCCTCACTTATCTAGAGGAAAATAGTTTTTTATTCAGGGATGTCCAAGGGTCAGCTCTCAGTGTTCTCTCCTGTCTATCTGATGAATCTGGGCATCTTGGAGCAATGTAGAAATTGCCTCATGTGCACAGACAACCCTCTCCTCCTACCACCCAACACTACAACCTGTGAGAGATGAACTTATCTAGCCAAATTGGAGGTAAAGATCTCTCCAACCAAAACTGAACTTCACAGTCAAGAGGAGAAGGTAAACACTTGCACCACACCACACTCATCACATAGTCTCACTAAATCTACACCACCAAAATCCACACATAGAAACACAAAAACATTTGCAGAGGCTCTCAATAATAATCTCAAGCAACAGAGACCTCCAGAGCAGAAATGCAAGCAACCTCCACCCCCCCAACACAACCCAAATGACACATAGCCCGCAGACACAGTGTGCCACTCAACCACAGCCAATAAGGCAAAACAACGTACCCAACACACTAGTCATAGGTGACTCTATAGTCAGGCACACTGATGTCACACTCACCAGGCTAAACAAGGAGAAGGTTACTGTCAGCTGCCTGTCGGGTGCCAGGATCCGCCACATAACACATGCACTCAGGTCACTCCACAACAAGTACAAATATGACTCTGTCATTGTCCATGTTGGTGTGAACGACCTGAAACGTACCCCCCTGGACTACATGAAAAGAGACATGGAAGAGCTCTCTGATCTTGTAGCCCAGGCAGGTATGACCCTAGCCCTGAGTAGCATTCTGCCATCACCCAGAATGATACTGCAGTACAAGGACAAAATGACTGACTTCAACAATTGGCTAAGCTTCTGGTGTCATTCTAAAGGGATCCAGTATCTGTCTGCCTGGGACGACATGGTCGACAAACCACGATGCTTTGCCAGAGATGGCCTGCACCTGTCACCCCTGGGATTCCAGATACTTGCTAAGGTTCTTGCCACCTCTATAGTTCCTTTTTTAGGCAAGGTTCAAATGACAAATTTGCCACTGTAACAGGAACAGGCAAGCAAAAACTGAGGGTGATGATACTCAATGCTTGAAGTCTAAATCTCAAACTGCACTCACTCGAGGCACTCCTTAAAATGGAGAACATCGAAATCTGTAAAGTGACTGAGACCTGGTTCAAGGCTCCAGAAAGCACCCCTGCACTACCAGGCTATAACTCATACCACACTTTTCTACCATGTAACCTGGACCGGAATACCAAAGGCAAAGGTCTGTCCATATTCATTAAGGATATCCACACCTCTAGACTAGCTGCTCAGCATAATGCAGCCAAGGTTATCCAAGTGCAACTAACTCTGGGCAAAACTGCAATCCAAATTGTAGCTTGCTACAGATCCCCAACCATGCCCAGGATTCCCATTCCTCTTTTCTTGATGTACTGAAAAATATTAGGGTTCAACCAAACACCCTAATAATGGATGATTTCAACTACCCCCACCATTAACTGGGAAAATTACTCATGTACCAATTCCTTTGCTCAATGCTTTCTGGAATTCATAAACTCCAATGCCCTGGATCAACTTATCCACACCCCCACCAGGGGCAACAATATCCTAGATCTAGTCATTACCAACATGAGTGACCAGTGTTCCACACCTGAAGTCAATGCCTCATTTGTCTGATCCGACCATAAGCTAATTACCCTAGATATCCACATCCTGCCCCCACCCCCATTAAGTAAACCATGGTAAAAAATTTCTCCAAAGCCAACTTCATGCTTCTTAACACAGAAGTGGTGGACTTCATGACACCCATGCAGATGGACAATACAGTTACGACTACTGAATCCTTCACAATTGCACTTTATAAGCACTTACACGAGTGCATGGATCGTGCTATCCCAAACAGAACCAAGACGCTATCCTCCAACAAAAGGAAGCCAATCTGGTGGTACCCTGACATAAACAAACTGTACAACAGAAGGAAGAAACTGTTGCAAAAGAGAGTAAAATCCCATGAGTGGAGGAGCTCCCTGGTCAGCCTTAGTAAGAAGCTGTGATCCCTGATAAAATCCTCCAAAGCTAGTTACAAAAACAAAATCGCCACTGAGTCTAAAGACAACCACAAAGCATTCTATAGCTATGTCAAGAATCTCAATGGCAACACACAGATCTGTTCTGAGTTACAGCACAATGGCACTAAATATACAGACCCAACTGATATTGCAAACATCCTGGCAGATAGATTCAGTGCTAACTTTACCCCCCTCTCACCCCCTAAAGAGCCCATCTCTATACCGGAAGAATGCAAAGTTCCTGTAATGATGGCTGCACAGGTAAAAACCACACTCTCCAAAGCCAAGAACACAGCATCCATGGGACAAGACAACATCCCAGGCTGCACTACATGAACTACAGAATGAACTGGCACCACACCTAAGTACCATATTCAATCATAGCCTCACCTCAGGCTTTGTGCCTGCTGAATGGTGAACAGTGACAGTTATCCCACTCCACAAGGTGGGAGCCACCACAGACCCTGGAGACTACCACCCCATTAGCTTGACGAGCATGGTCTACAAGGCCATGGAACGTATCATCATGGAACTTATAAACAAAGACATTGGTAATCTACAAACTCTGGACCCCACCCAGTTCGCGTTTGCAAAAGGCAGATCATGTCTCTTAAACCTGATAGACTTCTTTGAAGCAGTCACCAAAGCCGTAGACGAGGGTAAAGTGGTTCACACAGCCTATCTAGATCTTGCCAAGGCTTTCGGCACCATCCCCCACTCTGGAATTATAGATAAACTCACTAAACTAGGTATAAATCCCTATGTCACAAGATGATTTGCCAACTGGCTCACTAACAGAACCCACACTGCAAAAGTAGCATACTCCAAATCCGACTTCAGACCAGTGACAAGTGGAGTACCACAGGGTTCAGTCCTGGGTCCTCTCCTGTTTGGTATTTACTTCTCTGAAGTACAGGCTAACACAGAAGGTCTTCAGCCTATGAAGTATGCAGATGACTGCAAACTAGGAGCCATAATCAAAACTCCTAACGATGTGGACATCCTACAAAAGGGCCTCACTGAGACAGATGCCTGGTGTCAAAGCCATGGCCTCAAGCTCAGTGCCAAAAAGTGCATTGTCATCCCCTTTGGTAAAAACTCTGTACCCATGAAATACAACATAGGTGGTAGTATACTTAACACCGAAAGTGTTATAAGAGACCTTGGGACACAGGTGGACAGTAGTCTCAGCTTTGATAATCACATCGCCACAGTAGTCAGGAAATCCTTCTACGTTGCACACCTCATCACAAAAGGTTTCTCATCCAGAAAAAAAGAGGTCATTGTTCCCCTCTACTCATCACTCATTAGACCTATTATAGAGTACAACGCCCCTTTTGGTATGTACCTCACAAGACATCTACAACAACTGTAAAGGACACAGAAATACCTCACAAAGAGGATTACTGGCCTCAAGCATATGCCCTACGCAGATCGTCTCAAAAAACTCCAGCTTTACTCCGTTGCATATCGCCTTCTCAGAGGTGATCTCTGCCTAATATACAAAGCTATGTCAAACCCAGAGCTGTTGGACATGCTCCACTTAAAGAAATCCCAATCCCTCCGAGCTACATGCTCTAGGGACCTAAACCTTGTCACCACAATAAACAGAACATGCTGGAGGGATAGATTCCTGTCCCAGAGACTTTCCATACTCTGGAATAAACTACCTATCCATATCAAACAAAGTTCCTCATTAGCACTCTTCAAGAAAAATCTTGATGATTGGATGGGAAATAGGAAATTCACCCTGGGGATCACTTCTGTGGCTCTGCTCAACAGTGGCACAGGAAAATAATTTTCTTGGGGGGCAAAAGCCGGGGTACCTTTTTGGCTGGGCTTGTATAGGTCCCAGGGCCAAAAGCCTAGTACCTACCTATGAACCTATGAATCTATATGGTGGGGGAGAAAGATGCCATATAACAACTGGTATATTTCTGTAGTCCACATTACTTTCCTAGTCAGTGCTGTTATCTGTACCTTACAAGTCTTACTTACACATGAACCGGTTTTACCTGCAATATACACCTCTTATCTGGTATAACTGTGGAGGGAATGTTTGTTAACACTAACTGTTTCTACACATACTCCCAGATGTTGATGTTTTGCACATAGCTATCCAACTCTTTCTGCACAGACTCTGGCCATGTGTTGACCACATGCTTGTGTGCCGGGACATATCTAGAATATTGCCCTCTTCCACCTTTAGTGACCTGACACACACATATACATGCTTTCCTACACAGTTATATTATGTAGCACAGTGTGGGTGACAGTGACGAGTGATACCTCATTATTCAGAGAAACTGCAACACTCACAATTCCCTACAATACCAGAGTGACAGTACCAGTACAGTTTATAATGGTCTGTATTTCTCAGCACAGTGTTCATATCCAATGTACCTATGGGAGCAATGTTTGTTAGCACTACCTGACTATTGCCACACAAAGTTCCGGATTACACATTAGTATTATGCACATACATCTCACTCTGTTATTGTACATTCTGGTTACAGCTTGACAACATGAGAGTGTAGATAGGACATACTTGAAATATTACTCTCCTAACAGTTTCAGGGGTTGCTACAGTGACAGTTGTGTTATCATGATGTTTGACAATCAATTGTATTCCCTGTTTGCTGGCTAAACATTTGGGATCATCCCACAGACTTAAAAGGAGGACAAGGGGAAAGGAAGCAGATATGGGCACATATACTGGACATTATGGCCTCATCTGTACAGTTGTGGGGAATTAATCTGTTTGCAGCCTAATTCCACTCCCAGGATTCAGACCATGGCTGTGTCTGCTACAACTTAAACACTGTCCATCATAGTTGTGTCTGCTATATAGATATTGCTGTATATCTCCTATCTGCTTTCTGTCTTATTAATCCCCTGTACTTTTGCATTCTGACCTTGTATTACAACACTCCTTCTTCTTCTTTCGGCTGCTCCCATTAGTAGTCACACAGTGGATCATCTGTTTCCATTTCTTCCTGTCCTCTGCATCGTGCTCTGTCACACCAACCACCTGCATGTCCTCTCTCACCACATCCATAAACCTTATCTTAGGCCTTCCTCTTTTCCTGTTACCTGGCAGCTTCATCCTTAGAATCCTTTTCCCAATATACCCAGCATCCCTCCTCAGCACATGTCCAGACCAACGTAATCTTGCCTCTCTGGCTTTGTCTCCAAACCTTCCAACCTTAGCTGACCCTCTAATATACTTATTCCTAATCCTGTCCACCCTCGTCACACCCAGTGCAAATCCTAACATCTTTAACTCTGCCACGTCCAGCTCTGACTCTTGCTTTTTTGTCAATGCCACTGTCTCCAACTCATATAACATAGCTGGTCGCACTGCCCTCTTGTAGACCTTCCCTTTCACTCTGACTGGTACTCATCTGTCACAAATCACTCCTGACACTCTTCTCCACCCACTCCATCCTGCCTTTACTCTCTTCTTCACCTCTCTTCCACACTCACCATTACTCTGAACTGTTGATCCCAAGTATTTAAACTCATCCACCTTCATCAACTCTACTCCCTGTATCCTCACCATTCCTCTATCCTCCCTCTCATTCACACACATATATTCTGTCTTAGTCCTGCTGACCTTCATTCCCCTTCTCTCTAGAGCATATCTCCACCTGTTCCCTATTCTCACTACAGACCACAATGTCATCTGCAAACATCATAGTCCACAGGGACTCCTGTCTGATCTCATCTGTCAACCTGTCCATCACCATTGCAAAAAAGAAAGGGCTCAGAGCTGATCCTTGATGTAATCCCACCTCTACCTTAAATGCATCCATCACTCCCACCGCAGATCTCACCACTGTCACACTACCCTCATACATATCCTGTACCACTCTTACATACTCTGACACTCCTGACTTCCTCATACAATACCACAACACATCTCTAGGCACCCTGTCATATGCTTTCTCTAAGTCCACAAAGACACAATGCAACTCCTTCTGACCTTCTCTGTACTTCTCCATCAACACTCTCAGAACAAACATTGCATCTGTAGTGCTCTTTCCTGGCATGAAACCATACTTCTGATCACTAATCATCACTTCCCTTCTTAACCTAGCTTCCACTACTCTTTCCCATAACTTTGTGCTGTGACTGATCAATTTAATCCCTCTGTAATTACTACAGCTCTGCACACCACCCTTATTCTTGAAAAATTGGTACCAAAACACTTTTTCTCCATTCCTCAGGCATCCTCTCACTTTCCAAGATTTCATTAAACAATCTGGTTAGAAACTCCACTGCCATTTCACCTAAACACTTCCATGCTTCCACAGGTATGTCATCTGGACCAACAGCCTTTCAGCCTTTCCATTCATCATCCTCTTCATAGCTATCCTTACTTCCTCCTTGCTAATCCACTGCACTTCATGATTCACTGTCTGCACGTCATCCAACCTTCTCTCCCTTTCATTCTCTTCATTCATCAACCCCTTAAAATACACTTTCCATCTGCTCAACACACTCTCCTTGCTTGTGAGTATATTTCCCTCATTATCCTTTATCACCCTTACCTGCTGCACATCTTTCCTAGCTCAGTCTCTTTGTCTAGCCAATCGGTACAGGTCCTTTTCTCCCTCCTTAGTGTTCAACCTTTCATACAACTCTTCATATGCCTTAGCCTTAGCCTTCGCCACCTCTCTCTTTGCCATGCACTTCATCTCCTTATACTCCTGTCTACTTTCTTCATCTCTCTGACAATCCCACTTCTTCTTCGCCAACCTCTTTCTCTGTATACTCTCCTGTACTTCCTCATTCCACCACCAGGTCTCCTTGTCCTCCTTCCTCTTTCCAGATGTCACACCATGCACCTTTCTAGCCATCCCCTTTACTAGCTCTGCTGTAGTTACCCAGCTATTCGGTAACTTTTCACTGCCACCCAGTGCCTGTCTTAACCTTTCCCTGAACTCCACCTCACAATTACCCTTTTGCAATTTCCATCATTTGATCCTTGGTGCTTCCCTCACACTCCTCCTCCTCTTCTTGATCACCAGTGTCATCCTACAAACCACCATCCTATGCTGCCTAACTACACTTTCCCCTGCCACCAATTTATAGTCTCCAATCTCCTTCAGACTGGCTCTTCTACATAAGATATAATCCACCTGTGTGCATCTCCCTCCACTCTTGCATGTCACCCTAAGCTCCTCCATCTTTTTAAAATATGTATTCACCATAGCCATGTCCATCCTTTTCACAAAATCCACTACCATCTGCCCTTCTGCATTCCTTTCCTTAACACCATATTTAGCCATCACTTCCTCATCCCCTCTGTTCCCTTCACCAACATGCCCATTGAAATCTGCTCCAATCACCACTCTCTCACCCTTGGTTACAGTCATCACCACTTCATCCATCTCACTCCAAAATTTTTCTTTCTCATCCACCGCACACCCAACTTCTAGAGCATATGCACTAACAACATTCATCATTACACCATCAATTTCCAGCTTCATAAACATCATTCTATCCAACACTCTTTTCACCTCCAAAACACTCTTAGCATACTGTTGCTTCAGGATAACCCCTACGCCATTTCTCCTCCCATCTACACCATGATAAAACAATTTGAACCCACCTCTGATACACTTAGCCTTGCTCCCCTTCCATCTGGTCTCTTGCACATACAATATACCAACCTTCCTTTTGTCCATCATATCAGCTATCTCTCTCCCTATACCAGTTATACTGCCAACATTCAAAGTTCTGATCCTCACTACCACAGTCCTAGCCTTTAGCTGCCTTCGGGCATGCCTTCCCTCTCTTCTCCTCCTTCGGCCAACAGTAGCCCAATTTCCACCAGCACGCTGTTGGCCAACAGTACTGGTGGTGGTCGTTGTTAACCCGGGCCTTGACCGATCCGGTATGTACTGTTGTCCACATGCATGATTTGGCAAAATTTTATGCCGGATGCCCTTCCAGATGCAACCCTCCCCATTTAACTGGGTTTGGGACCGGCACAAAGAAATGCACTGGCTTGTGCATCCCCAGTGCCTGGGTTACCTTGTATTACAACACTCATATACAAACTTCCTAGACAGTTATATGTTGTAGGACAGTGTGGGTGACAGTGATGTGTAGTATCTCATTATTTAGAGCAACTGCATATCATTCTTGTATTTCTGGGCACAGTGTTGGTGTCTGATAGACCTGTGGGAGAAATGTTTATTAGCACTACCTGAATGTTCCCACACAAAGTACCAGATTCCACATTACTATTATGTATATACATCTCACTCTGTTACTGTACACACTCTGACCACAGCTTGACAAGTTGGGGAGTAAATGGGACATACGTGGCTTCTTAGTCACATAAGGTATTGGGTTGTTGCTAGTGTGCCAGATTTGTTCTCATAGCTGTGTGTCAATCAGTTGGATTTCCTGTTTGCTGCCTATATGTCTGTGATCATCCCACTGATTTCCCAGGGGGCAGGTTAAAAGGCAATATATATGGGCCACTTTAATAGACATTCTGGACATATCTGTACAGTTGTGGGGTATGATTCTGTATGCAGACTACTAGCACTGGGAGGATTCAAACCCTGGCTGTGTGTGCTAAAACAGCAAAAGTTCACATCTCAGCTGTATGTGTTATTTGTTTTTTGTTGTTTGCATTTTCCCTGTTTACTCTCTATGTGTCTCTCAGTTGTACTAAATGGCCTCTGGGGATTGCACCTGTCATATACAGGCATTCCTACGCATTCAATTTATGGTGCATGGTGTGGGTAACAGTGCTTAATAATACAGTACTATTACATGATCGCATATCTACATTACCATATGATACCAGGATATACACATGAAGTCCAACAGTTAGACCTGTTTTGTTAGGCTATTACACTTTTATTGACTTACAAACAATACAAGACTCTTCCTGCCATATTCTCTAGTGTATGCAGTACTTGCCTTGAACAATACAGGCTTTATACAAGCAATTAGTTTACTACTACTTTTATTTTTATTTCCTATGACAGTAAAAGCATGAGTATTACTGACCTGCCTCACATCTCAACCTTGACAGGCAACTGATTTGGGCCTCCTGGTTCACAGCCTGCTCCATTGCAGCTGTGGGGGACATAAGAAAGATATTTAGCCATACCTATCCATGATATATCTGAGCTGGCAATTATTACACACATACTGGGATGATACTTACACATGGCTGGAACATCCCCTGATGCTCTAGCCTCTTGGAGCCACTCCTCCAAGAGATCCCCCTTACGCTGCTTCAGGTCAGCATAGTGGTGCCGGACCTGCTCACCATTTCTGGGTATGCTAGTGGCACTGGCAAGGTCATGGATGAGACATTCCCAGGCCTCAACCTTAAATTAGGAGCACTGGTACTGGCCCTGCAGCAGTCTCTGATCATGGTCTTTGACAAGGAGTCCTGCCATGACCTTGGACTCCTGGATGCACCAGCACTGCACCCGAAAGCACACACCTTCTCCCCTTACTGCCATAGTGCCTGCAAGGGGAAGCTACAACCAGTTACAAGATGTATTCCCACCTCTTGGGTTTAAGTAGGGCCGATTTCCCGCACTTTTCAGGGATTGGCCAGTTTTGAAAAGCCTAAGCTATGCGCAAACCTGCTTAACTAAGGTTGGCATTGTTTAAAGGGGTATAACACTGGGAACATTGTGTTAGCTGTCCTACACATTACTTACACCTCCTAAGCTGGCCTGTGAAATGCTTAGCATTGCTTACATTAGACTTTGCATTATTGTTTTTTTTTTTGGCATTGATTTCTTATTCATTGCATCTTATATATCTGCCTGGTATCCATGATTAATGTTTACGTACACTCTGTGGGGTCCTTGTGTTTTATTGGGGACTTCAACACTCTATTACAATTACACCTCACTTCTGGGCTTTCTGCTGTACTCCATTTCACATATTTATGTTATCTAGTGGGTTATGGAACATATGACTGTATACTGATTCCTTTCACAGCTTCAGTTTGGTTTTACTATGGTGAGGACTTGTTTGCTGATACCTCATTCTTTTGCACTTCTGTGATGGCTTGGTGGTTAACTGCTGTAACTATGGTGTATAGGGTCCTGGGTTCAAGACCTGCATGGCTGTTGATGGGCGGAAAAAGGGCTGTTGCATACAGAGTGACTAAGGCACTTTTGAGCAGCTGTAAGTGGTTTGCATGATGGTAAGCACTGCTAACCTGCCATTACATCTACTTACAGAAAGTTAGCTTAGAATTGCTTAACCAGTGTAGGCATTGCTTGCCGCCATGCAAATGGGCTTAAGCCCACTTACTAGTTCTTAAATATGTTTACCACTGCTTATTTGTGCTTAAACCTGTTTACTTGTGCCTTATTCATTATGACACATGTGCATTTACTACAGTACTCCAGTTTATGAAAATATGTTATTTAGTGGGTTATGCAACATAAATATTAGTCATAACGTGCTTTGCCATGGAAAATGGAACATGCTGCAGTGGGACTCGAACCTGGAATGCTTGCTCATAAGGGGAATGCTCTTCCCACAGCACTATTGCTATACTGCTTATTTGCATATATCTTCCTTGTTATCCTCCTTCAGCCATTTAAGCTGCATTAACCGTAGCTAAGCGATGGACACACCAGCACACCTATGGTTAGCTTTAATCGGATTTAAAAAAAAAGGGTTTCTTCATTTTATGTATGCATACTATTGCTTTTGTACACAAGGGGGACTGTTGGTGGGGATATGCAGTCACCTATGAGCAGTCTCACTCATTTCATACCCCTTTCTGCTGTTTTCATTGCGGGGGTGTGTATATTCTGACAGCTCTGCTCTCAGACATGCCCCCTGTACTCTTACATGCTCAGTGTAAGCCTAGGAGCTCAGGCAGCGCACCTCATTATCATGCATGGCAAGCTGCCATCTTGCTCCTAAACGGCCGCCTCCATGCAGGACTAAGCTAGTCCTGCACGAAGGAATAGTAAATCAGGGGTATGTCTCCTTTGAAAAAATGACAGTCTGCTTTATATTAAACATCTCATACAATAGTGCTTTTTGAACCATTATATGTTATTTCTTTAAATACAGTAACTTTTAGTGGTTACAATTCTTTGAAATGCTTTTGTTGTTTTTTAGTGGTTTGGAGAGGTTTGAGGGATTGATATGTAATGCAAAGGTGGCTTGAATTCACTTGTGAGCATTTCTATGTGTGTTGTAACCAAAGGACTATTCATTTTCAAGCCCTTGTCAAGAAAACCAGCTTGAAACAACTTAGAGTCATGAACACTTTCATGATGCTGAAGGAGTTCTAAAATTCTAAGAACTGCCCAGTTACTTCTTCCTGTCTAAAAGTAAATTACCATAATATTTTGAATCAAATGCTAAGATGTTAATGAATATATGTCAGATAATTACCAAAAGACAGTGAATTGCATTCTATACCACTGTCAGTTATTAAATAGTTCTGAATGCTTGCAGTATACCAAAAGGATAGTTTATATACTAGCCTGTAGAAAACTCTCCTGATAAACAATTTAGGATTGTGTTTGTCTGTTATTGTCTCTTTATAATAATAACAAAACTTAATATCTCAAAACAACTTATAATGGAAAGTTTAAATCTTAAAAAGAAAGGTTTTACAGATGTTTGTTCAGATACTATTAGACATGACATTTAAGGAATAGGACTGATTTTAACAATAGTACTAGATTAAAGAGTATCAAATATATAAGGGTAAATATAAATGTTCTAGTATATGATATTCTACACTTGGAGTATAGCTAAAATATAAAACCTAGGAATATAGTAATAGTACAAGAGGTTCTATATTACAAGATTGAAGCTTTATGCAATCGAAAAAGTAAAGCTCAAACTTGTAATATCAAAACCATAAATTGTTGAATGGCCAATTTAACCCAGGGAAATACTTCCCTTGGCCTTTATGTGGAGTATGCCCATTTCTCCACTTTGGAGTGACCTCGGAGTTGGTATATTTAGGTGGGTGGTGTCGGGGGCACAGCCCCCCATGTTGGGGGGGGGGGATGAAGCCCCCTACTTGATTTTGGATGTAAAGTTTTTTTTTTTTATTCTGCCAAAGGAAGTGTTTCCCTTGGTTGAATCGGCCGTTTGCCAGTTTTAGCTGTCAATATTACAAGATCAAGCTTTAGTTATTCGATGAACTAAAAGCTTCAATGTTGCAATATAGACATGTACAGGACATATACAAACAGAAATATAATGAGATCAGAATAAGTAAATATGTATATAGTTAAAGAATATAAACATGTCTGCAAGGGTGAGAGGATGGCATAGTAGTTAAGATATTCACCCTATAGGCAAAAGGTGCAGGGTTTGATTCTCACAGAGGGTAATTGGGTAGCCTTCCAATAGCCCACAGGGCAATTAGTCTGCTCCTAATTTATGATCCTATGAACAACTTTACACATAGTAAGTAAAATACAAAAAATATAAAAATCATCTGACTAATAAATATGAAAATAACAACTAACTTCCTTTCTATAATAGACCAGGGAGATAATGCAGGTACTGGGAAAGACGATTGTAGAGATACTCAGTACAGTCATCTTATAATAAAGATTCTGAATGCTTGTTATCTTTTCCCATTGATACTAACTCACTGACAGGCTTTTTATGGTGATGCATACTAAAAATGGGGTCTATATTAGAACATTGAGGTTTAAAACCTTTGAATGTTCTAATATCGAACCCTACAGATTGAAAGCTTAAAATATCAAAGCAACAGAAACCCAAATTATTTCTTAGGGAAAGATTTTGGTTGTCGGTTTCTATTGCTTTTGTATTTTCAGCGCTGTGGTGGAAAGTTACGGGTCAGGTTCAGGTAAGTGTGCGATTGTGTGGATGTGAGGGTTAGGGCAGGTTAGGGTTAGGGCGTGGGTTAGGTATGTGTGTGATTGTGTAGACATGAGGGTTAGGGTGGGTTAGGTGAGTTAGGGTTAAGGAGCGGGTGAGGTGAGTGTGTGACAGTGACGGACCTTAGGGTTAGGGTTTGGGTTAAGGTAAGTGGATAGTTAGTGGTATGTGTATAGTTTAGTGTAGGGTTAGTCGTTTAAGTGTATATGTTTGGATTGCTGTTTGTTTGGTGTGCTTGTGTTGTATGTGTTTTTGAACAGAGATTTTTTTTTCCCTAGGAAAAAAATTGTTGTTCTGACAGTTCAAGATTGTAAGCTTTCACTTACATAGGGTCGATTAATCACTATTCGCTTCTTTAAGTGGTCGGTGATCTAATATAGACCACTAAAAATGCTAGATGCAGTAATATGAATCAGAAGCATGAGGTAAGTGCTGTTAGTCTAATGGAGAGTTTGAGAGGTAGTTTGCTTGTTTTTTTCACCAAACTAGAAATACGATATTTCACGGTAGAATGTTTTAATATTCTATCATTAGGTGTTTTTTTATTTGTTTCAAAAGTTTTGTCCATAGCTGAAGATTTCATATTGTTATATATAAAGTATGTAGTAAGTTCTATATAGGTTCATAGGTTCATAGGTTCATACTAGGCTATCTGCCCTGGGGCAATTATAAGCCTAGCCCGATTCTGTATGGCTTACGCCACCCCTTGATTTGAGTATACTGTGCCCTTTTTAAGGTTTAGTTTACTGTGCCTCTGTCTAATAGTGACATGGGAGTAATCCCTGGGACAAACCTACGATCCCCCATCCACTTATCGAGATTCTTCTTGAAGAGATTCAGTGAGGTGCTCTGCCTCACATGAACTGGAATTCTATTCCAGAGTGAAGGGAGCCTCTGGGTTATGAACCTGTCCCTCCAGCAAGTTCTATTTATTTCTGTGCTGAGGTTCAAGTCCCTCGAGCATGTGGCTCTCAGGGATTTAGATTTACTGAGGTGGAGCATGTCCATTAATTCTGGATTTGACATAGCTTTGTATGTCAGGCATAGATCGCCTCAAAGCAGGCGGTATGCAACTGAGTAGAGCTGGAGTTTTTTAGGCAGCATATGGCATCTGTTTGAGACCCTTGATCCTCTTGGTGAGATACTTTTGGGGTCTTTCTAATTGCTGCAGGTGTCGGGTAAGGTACATCCCAAAAGGGGCATTGTATTCTATGATGGGCCTGATGAGGGATGAATAAAGGGGCACGATTACCTCTCTTGATCTAAATGTGAAACCCTTCGTGATGAGGTGGGCTATGTAGAAGGTCTTTCTAACCACTTTGGCAATGTGGTTTTCAAAGGAGAGATTGCTATCAACTTGGGTCCCCAGGTCCCTAATAACTTTCTCGGT
The DNA here is from genome assembly GCF_019279795.1 of Protopterus annectens. Classification (NCBI taxonomy): domain Eukaryota; kingdom Metazoa; phylum Chordata; order Ceratodontiformes; family Protopteridae; genus Protopterus; species Protopterus annectens. The sequence continues at coordinate 334,711,511 of NC_056731.1, forward strand.
ACTTAATGGGTTTCCGCCTATGTGGTAATTTGTGGGCACATTGTTTTTGCCAAAGGGTATGACTATACAGCATTTAGCTTTAAACCATGGTGCTGGCACCAGTTATCTGTCTCTCTGAGACCTTTTTGAAGGATGTCTGTGTCAGCTGGAGAGTTGATTATGGCGCCCAGTTTGCAGTCGTCTGCGAACTTGGTGAGCCATAGTCCTCCCACGTTTGCCTGTACCTCGGAAAAGTATATACCGAACAAGAGTGGTCCCAGGACAGAACCCTGTGGGACACCACTTGTGACCGGTTTCTAGTCTGATATGGCTCCAGTAACTCTCACTCTGTGGGTTCTGTCTTTGAGCCAGTTTGTGACCCATCTTGTGACATAGGGGTTTATATTTAAGCTGGATAGCTTATCTATGATGCCGGAGTGGGGTATTGTGTCAAATGCCTTTGCAAGGTCCAGATAGGCTGTGTGGACTACCTTCCCTTCATCTATGGCTTTGGTGACTGTTTCAAAGAAGTCAATCAGGTTCAAAAGGCAGGATCTGCCCTTGACAAAGCAGAACTGGGTAGGATCTAGTGTCTGTAGGTCCCCAATGTCTTTGTTTATGAGCTCCATGATGATCCTCTCCATAGCCTTGCAGACTAAGCTAATCAGGTTTTTGGGGCGATAGTTTCCAGGGTCCGTAGAGGCTCCACCTTTGTGGAGTGGGACCACTGTTGCTGTACGCCATTCTGTGGGCACATATCCTGTAGTGAGGCTGAGATTGTATAGCTGTTTTATTTGAGGGATTAGTTCCTCTTGTAGTTCATGTAGGACGCAACCTGGGATGCCATCTGGTCCCATGGAAGCAGTGTTTTTTGTTTTGGAGAGGGCAGCCTTCACTTGAGCATCTGAGATGTTTGGGAGGCAGCCCTCTGCCGGGATAGATACTTGCTCTTTTGGGGGGGGAGAAGTTTGCACTGAACCTGTCTGCCAGGATATTGGTGATGTCTGTGGGTTCAGTGTATTTTTTGTCATTTAGAATCAACTCAGAACAAGTCTGGGAGTTGCATCCCAGGTTTCTAACATAATTGAAAAAAGTCTTATGATTGTCTTTGGTGTCCTGTGCAATTTTTCTCTCGAAGCTGGCCTTGGAGGATTTTATGAGGGATCGTAATTTTTGCTAGTACTGATCAGAGATGCCTTCCCTATTAGGGATTTTGCTCTATCATGTAGTAGCTTCCTCCTTCTGTTGTACAGTTTATTTATGGCAGGGGTCCACCAGACTAGACGCCTGCCTTTGGATGATTGGGTCTTGGTTTTGTTTGGGATAGCATGATCCATGCATTCCTGGAGATGTCCGTAGAATGCATTTATATAGAATTCTGCAGTTTGGGCTGTAGTTTTCACTGGCCCTGGGGCCTTGAAGGATTCCACTTCGGTTTTGAGAAGTGAGAAGTTCGCTTTTGAGAAGTTTTCACTGTGGTTTTCTGGGCTGGGGTGGAGTCGGGATGTGGACATCCAGTGAAATTAATTTATGGTCTGATCTTACCAATGAGGGATATACTTCTGGTGTGGAGCATAGAGTCCCCATGTTGGTAATGATCAGGTCTAGTATGTTGTCCCCTCTTGTGGGAGTGGTGACTAGTTGTTCCATAGCATTTGAGTTTATAATTTCCAGGAATCTTTGGGCTAAGGTGCTGGGGCTTGAGTAGTGCTCCCAGTCAATGTTTGGGTAGTTGAAGTCACCCAATATAATGGTGTTCGGAGAGAACTTCATGTTCTCCAATGTTTTCAGGAAAGCTGAATGGGATTCCTGACTTTGAGAGGGTGGTCTGTAGGATGCTATAAACTGAAAAGCAGTCTTGCCCACTGTTAGTTGCACATGGATGGTCTCCGATACGCAATGCCACTAACCTGGAGGTGTGGATATCCTTGATAAATATGGAAACTCCCTCCTTTTGTGGTTCGGTCCAGGTTTTGGGGCCAAAAGCATGATATGAGGTATAGCCTGGTAGTGCTGGGGTGCTCTCTGGAGCCTTGAACCAGGTTTCTGTCACTGCACAGATATCGATGTTCTCCATACTGAGGAGAGCTTCGGTGCATGCATCTTGAGGTTAAGACTTCTTGCATTTAGCAGCATTACCCTTAGTTTCTTGTTCCTTGTGCTGTCTATGGGGTGGGTTTGACTTTTGAGCCTTGCCTAAAAAGGCACTATGGGGTGGCAAGAGCCTTTGCCAATATCCAAAAGCCCAGTGGTGACAGGTGCAAGCCGTCCCTAGCGCAACGTGGCTTGTCGAGCATGTCATCCCAGGCTGACAGACACTGGATCCCCTTTGAATGACACCAAAATTTTAGCCAATTGTTAAAATCGATCATTTTGTCTTTGTACTGTGGCATCATTCTAGGTGAGGGTAAGATGCTGCTCAAGGTCAAGGTCATACCAGCCTGGGCTACATGATCAGAGAGCTCCTCTATGTCTCTTTTCATGTAGTGCAGGGAGGTTCAGGTCATTCACACCAGCATGTACAATGACTGAGACATATTTGTATTTGCTTTGGAGTGACCTGAGTGCTTGCGTTATGTGTCGGATCCTAGCACCTGACAGGCAGCTCACTGTGACCTTCTCTTTATTCAGCCAGTGTGTCTGACAATAGAGTCACCTATAACAAGAGTATCAGGTGTGTTATTCAGCCTTAAGGGCTGTGGCTGCTTGGCACACTGACTTTGTGGGTTATGTGTTGTGTGTGTTTTGTTTTGAGGTAGCGTTTGCTTGGATGTCTGCTTTGGAGGTCTCTGTTGCTTAGGTAGATTTTTATTTAGAGCCTCCGAGTATGTTTTTGTGTATTTATGTGTTTGGTTCGCTGATGTGGTGGGACTATGTGATACTGGAATTGTGTTGTGTGAGGTTACCTTCTCCTCCTGACTGGTTACACCAGTTTTGAGATGAGAGAGCTCAGCCTCCAGTTTGGCTAAATAGTTGCATCTCTCACATATATTTGAACCTGTTTGGAGGAGGAGAGGGTTGTCCGTGTACATGAGACAGTTGTAACATTGCCTCAAAATTTCCAGATTCACCAGCTGGACTGGAGAGGAAACCATTGACTGACCTTTGGACATGCTAGAGTAATAGGGAAAGTGAAATTAAGATGGACCAATAGAGGACAGGGTAATCGTAGAGAGTATAAGAGTAAGTAGTGCTTATGGTTTAATAGTGCTAACTTGTAGGATTACTTAATTGGACCAGTGAAGGGCCTTAGAATGAGAATATGGTGTTTAAATTGAGAATTAGAGCAGTTCTAATGGAAAAAGTGAAGAGCAGACTTTGTGGAGCCAGGAATAGTTTAAACCCAATTAGGCGGCTGCTGTTGCGCTATGCTCAAAAATGTGCAAAACTGCGCAAAAGAGGGTTTTAAGAGAGGAAAATGAAGGAGTTTTGGAATTGACCCAAAATGGCCAATAAAACTACAGTTTCAAGTCAGTAACCACTCCCACAGGGGCAGGCAGGCTGCTCAATGTTTTTCACTGACACTGATCAACAGAGAGACTTTCCTTTAGCCCAAGCAAAAAATGGCCTCACAGAAACTTACAAACAGAACAGCAAGCCTGTAACTGAACTTTTTTAAATCTCAGAAAAGTGGGAAAAAAGCAAGATTTTTTTTTTTTTTTTTCAGAGATAGCAGAGGTTAACAAGTATCAACAAGTTATAACAGTGCAGTAAATGACCCCACACAAGAGTGCTAGGCCAAAGACAGATAAAATGCAAGTTTTGAGAAAAAAACGATTTTAAAAATAAGTGCAAACAGAAAATTCAGTAAACAGCTCTAGGTTGTGCTCTAAATACAGTTACTAATGCAGAAATCAAATTTAACAAGCCAGAAAATGCTCAAAATAGGTGGCTATGCAGAAAAACTTAGCAAATAAACAGAGGAAAAATACTTAAAGTCTCAAAAGTGGCTCCTTTCTTCTCTCAGCGTTTTCTCCTCTTGATGGGTGCTTCACCAACAGCCAACAAGCCAGAAAAATATGTAAATGTTATTTCATTATACCTATATTTTTATCTTGTATATAAGTTTCTGATTTTAAATGCATATCTATTGATATTAATTGATTGAATAATCCAGTAAAGAGGGGGTGTCTGTTTAAATACTTGCAACTACATCAATCTCAAATAGTATTTCTACAGGAAACACATTTACTTAATAAAAATGTAAATAAACTTTCATTAAATAATTATTTGGTTTTAGCAGTTTCTGGTGAGCACCCTCATTTTATGGAAGAACTCACCAGTAATGTGTAAAGTATAAGATACCTATGTTGATAAAAATGGTATGTTAAGCATTGTTATAATTGAGTGGAACAGAAAACTATATAGATCGGTGAACTCGTATTGAATTTCAGGGGTTGTAGCTAAAGATGCCAAAACATACTTAGACACTATAGTCTATTACATGAAAGGTGAAGTCATAATGGATGGTGATTTTAATTGTATTCTATCAGACAAAGATACCCCTGCAGATAAAAAGGTCAGAATCACATATTCATCCAAACACTTAACAAATTTTGTAAATCTTAGGAATTTAAAGGATATATATCAGCTACGGAAATCAAACTCACTTCAATGTAACCATTATTCATACAGATATTGAACACAAACAAATATTGATAACATTTTTGTCTCAAACAATCTATCACATATCAGATAAGTTTCAATAGTTTCATGTTCATTATCAGATCATAATGCTATAATCATTAGTATTATTTTAAAAAAGCTGACAATTTAATACATTACAGGAGATTACTAGCATATATTATTAAAATAAAAGGATTGGTATGTTAAAGAGATCAAACATTTCCTAGAAATAAACATGAATGGTACAGTGTCTGACATTGTCCTTTAGGATTAGTTAAATACTTAATTAAATGGAAGAGTTGCAAGCTGGTATATTAGTAAAAAAAGAGAATGGAACAATGAATTGAATATACTACAAGCCAAAATAAACACACTAAAGTTAAATCTAAAACCAAATGACATTATCAATGAGTCTGAACTTAAAAAACTGAAATACAAAATATGTTGAAATTCTAAATATAAAGTTTCAATAAACTTGTAAAAACGTAAACTTCAGGTATATTAAGTAAACCCTTTGCATAAACTTGCTCTTAGATCAAACAAAATTAAATCAAAGAAAATTAATAAACTAAATCATATAAAAGAAAATATAACACATATCAATAATAAAAAAAATAAGAACAGATATTAAATGTATTCCTGAGGACTTTAAAATATTTTATGAAAATATAAATAATAATACATATAACCTAGATAATGATGTAGATGAAACTTTTCTAAGGCAAAATAAAAATAATAAAATAAGTGAACAAATAAAAAGATGATAGACCATTCACTTTAACAGAAATAAAAGATCAAATAAAACATTTTTAAAAATAATAAGGTGTTGGGCTTAGGTGGTCTTATACTAGAACTATATAAAATACTACCTTATGATGCAATTAAAATATTATATAAAGTCTATAGAGAAATAAAAACAACTGCTAAAGCCCCCCCCGAATGGAAATATTCCCTTACATCACCAATTTTCAAACATGATAAGGATCCTAGAAAGTGTTCATCATACAGACCCGTTTCACTTTGAAATGTGGACTCTAAGATGTTCATGTCCATTTTAGCTAACAGAATTAATCTAGTCATGCCTAAACTAATTAACAATGATCAAACTGTTTTTTACATAGACAAGTGCAAGATAATATAAAAGAATACATGCATTAATAGACTGCAAATAAAAATAAAAAATAACTTTCTATCATTATTCTCAATTTAGATAAGGCTTTTGACTCAGTTAATTGGTTGCACCTGTTTAAAATACTTAAAGTGTATGATTTCTTTAATCATGGACCTAGTAAATAATTATTTTCTTGGTTTTTGATTTATTTATTGTTTTAAAACCAAATAAAAAATAAGTAAAAGAACTCCATCTATAGAGAAGAGTAAAGGAAATATTGATACCTGAATCTTAAAATCCAGTTTGAGAATGCATAACTTCTTTGTTATGACTGGGGACACCCAGTTATAATTCTTTGTAATACATGGAGTACCCTGATTATACCCTGAAATTGGGGAGGGGGCTCTTAAGCTTTTCCTTAGCATGGGACCTGATCTGAACAGCACTTAAAGGTGCTTAACAAAACATTGTTAAGGACACTCTAAGTGCTGTTAAGGCTGGTCTTACCCTAGAAACTAAGAGAAGACAGTGCTAGTCAGCAAAGAACAGCAGCACAAGATAAAACAGCTTTTAAAAGCTGTTCAAACTTCACTTTGCCACACTTACAAACAGGAAGTATGGTAGAATAAAGCATCTAACAGTTTTCAAAAGCTGTTTTACCTTAGCCAGAGGAGAACTTTATTTCTCTACTGCTGTACCTCTCAGCTGTCACTAATAATGCAGTGCATCCCTGATTTTGTCTCAATTTCTTTCTCCTACCCCTTATAACATTTTTGATTTTCTTATATATTATTAATGATTACAGTTTATCAATAAAGCCAGATATTAGCTGTTCATACTTATTGTTCAGAAAATGCATACTGAGGCAAAACCTGTTCTAATACCTTTTTTAAAAAATTAAAGCAATATTTAAAAACTGTCCATGATTTTGATCCTTTGCCCCCCATTATTCCTGCAGGTGTCTTGAATTATTAAGCAAATAAGTTGAGAGGTATGCTGTTGTCAGTTTGGCAGTACTTGTTAAGTGCTTTACTAGCTTTCTAAGTCAGTAAAACTTTTTGCAAACTACACTTTCTCTTTCTTTTTTTATGTGACTTGGAGTACATGGAGATAAGCACAGAGATGCAATTGAATCTGTGATTGTGTTTATGTACTTGTTTGTCCTGTGACTTGAATTGTGGATGTGTACAGGGGTCTTGGATGTGATGTGGATTTACCAGAACTACAGGTGGTCTTTTTCCTTTGGTTTATAGTACTTGGAACAGAAAAAGCTTCATAGCCCTTCTTTATGTATTGTCAACACAGATACCAAGATTCACTTCTTGAGCTTCATTTTCAAGGTGAATTTCTTGCCATACGTGTCTCAAAAGCATAGTAAGGTTGATATGATCAGAAACCTGATCATGATCCTCTGTACTTTTACACGGAACATTAGCTGTTATGCAGTGGCATCACAGACAGAAAAAAGTATATGAGCTTGCTATACAGCTTTTTAGTTCTTTATAGTACATGGAGTTAAATTTATACATACATACATATATGCATACATACAAATATTTCAACCACTGACATTAATGCCCTGCTAGCCTGCCAATGTACTGAAACATTTGCTCCCATAATAAGTGTCCAGCCTGTTCATAAAAATGTCTAAATTAGTGCTTGCTTTAATGTAATTTGGCAATCTATTTCATGCATCAGCTGCTCTTTCAGGGAGCAAATTAGTACATTTCTCATTCCTATAGAATCTTCTGCATAATTTGTCTGATGATTCTCTAGTACGTTTTGATAACCCCAAGAATTCCCAGCAGTAGTTGTCTCTAAATGTCCTATATACCTGAATAAGGTCACCTCTTAAATATCCATATGCAACATTGTACTAGTTCAAATATTTAAATTGTTCCTAATAACTTACAGTTTCACATTCATGGATGCCCTTGGTATATGTTTGTTGTACTTTTTCCAGTTTACTCATGCTTGTTTTCTTATAAGATTTCCATATTGTTATTCCTTAATCAGGTTTCAATTGGCAATAGATCTGTTTTCAATATATGCATGCTGATATATGGTTTCAAGTCCCAGTATTTCCATTTCTAACAATAACTTATCCAATATTACATTTTCCATTATTTTTTCCACAACAGGAAAGTAAACTTAAAGGTCTGTATGATCCTGAGTTTGTCCTAATTTCCTTTCCCTTATAGACAAGTGCATATATCCAATTATGAGGAATCTCCCCATATTTATGTGGCCTATTAAATAATAGATATAAGGGTATTGTAAGTTCTTGTCGAAGTGTTCTCAGGTCTTTATTATTAATTCCACGTCTTTCATCTGCATTGCATGGATACAGTTTGCACAGTCCTTTTTCAATATAATATAATTTGATTTCAGTATCTGTGGTTACTTGGATGTCACTAGGACAATTTATCACCCCATTTCTGCAGTCAAACTGCTTTGCATAAGATTTTAAAAATATATCTGTAATCTGTCGTGTCTGAGAATAAATTTTAGAATCTACACACAGTTTATCAATTTGTATGTCTTTAATCCTTCCACATCTTATATATCTATAAAATGTTTTCTTATTATGCTCAATATATGTATACACATTTTCTTCAAAATTTTCTTAATCTTGTCACACACTATGTTTAATTTGTCTGTCCAGCTTGTTTATGTCTGTTTTCAAAGTTGTAGTTTCACCTCTTTTCCGTTTCTTATAGTTGTTGTCTCTCATCTTAATTAAGTATCTTGTTTGAATAAAAAGTTTTTTGAAAAAAGAAAAAAGTATCTTGTTCTTAAGGAAATATATCTACTCGGCATTGTGTGCCTAGATGTTGATGTTAAACTGTTTTATTTTTTGATTTTTTTTGCAATCAGACAATTTCTCTTTCAAAACTTTCCACATTCCATCCACAGTTTTTCCACTGAACGCATCATTCCAATTAGTTTTACATAGTGACAGTTTTGCTTCCATAGAATCTGTTATTAATCTTCTTTGCATTTGGTTTAAATGTCAGTTTGTCAGCATTATCTAGCAACAAACTAACCTTTATAACCCTGGTATCACTACACTTAAATGGTGATAAAACTTGACATTAAGTAAGAGTAATTTCTTTAGGAACACAAACAATGTTGAGCATGTTCCACTCCCTGATAGGCTTTTTTACAATCAAAAGCAATTGTTGTTCCTGAGCATATTTAATGAATAATTTCTTACTAATGTTGCTGAATCAATTTTATTCCAGTGTGTTTCTGGTGAATTTAAGCTCCTAGTCATTATTATTCCACCGTCCAGTGTTTCACGCAAGAAATGTATGAATTCCTTTAGGTCATCAGCACTTGACTTTGTTGGTCTCTGCACTCCAAAAATAGTTATGTGTTCGTGGATTGTCTTTATAGTCACAGTTACAAAATCTGTAGTATTGAAAAACGTCCCAGTAAGCAAGCTATTAACAAAAAACAAAATGAATATACATACACCTACTGTGCAATAAAACCACAAATAGCCAACTAAATAATTAACTAATTGAATTATTAATTAATTAGATCCAACAATGACGTTACATAAAAAATGAATTGTAAAATACTTCCTAGTGGATATACCCTTTTTCTAAACATAGAACACACTATACAACCAAAGCGAAAAATTAATGCTAAACCCTAACAGCACAAATACAATAACTGACAACTCAACAATAAAAATACCTAAACTTGTTCTTAAAAAAACAGTAAAATGACTGCAAAGACCCATCTTCCATAATCCCCCCTTATAAACAGACACAATCCCAACCAATGACATTCAAAAAAGGTAAACAACATTTTATATATAAAAAGACCTAACATTGACACTGCAGTGCAGCTTAAAGGGGATCAGGTACTCCGGAGTTTGTCGTCCTTCAAATGAGATGTTAAATGGAGGCCACATCTGCTTGGAGTGGTGGTAGCTCAGGTAGATGTCAAAGGTTCCACAGCACCTATCAAAAAGAGTTGGGGAAGTTCCTTAATGCCCTGGCCAAATTTCCCCTAGTGATACTAATACCACTTTGGATCTCTTCTGAAAATATACTACTTGCTGAGTGGAACTAACCCACTCAACAAAAGATAAATAGAAATTTATTTTGGGAGCAAGGGATGAAATGACAGGATTCATAAAAAGTAGAATCTAGAGACAATGACAAAATTGCTTTACCTTCGTCTGATTTATATTCCAACTGAATTATGTGAAAGTTAAGTATACTACATGAAGTAATCATTGTAACTAGCTAATTTCCTGTAAAGTTATATGACCACTGGTCTAACCACCCCCCACACTCCCTTTTCACAAACTGGGGAAAAAGTTGTTTTAAACCTATGCAGTATTGATTATTGAGCAATCCAGTCATTTCTACTTTCCACCTGAAACAGTGGCAAATGAGGTTAGGAAAGGAAATTTGCTGTTCCTTGCATACTAGTTTGATGAATCAATTTCCTTTTAATTAAACCTGTTTAGCAAAAAGAAGTAACAAATTGTATTTGTTCAGATTTGTAGTACGTATAATGTAGTGCTAAGAAGGTTTCATCTCTCATTTATTTTCCTGCTTTTGGCAAGTTATGATTTGGCCTCAAACAAGAGGTCTAGGGTATCACCTTCTAAGTCCCAGTCATTGTATCCTGAATTTTTTTGACAAAATCAAGTTGGATAATCACAGTACAAAAAAATTGATCTTATCTGCAGGAAACCTGTGTTTACTGTGTAAGTAGCAGAATTGTTTAGCACAAATGCATGTTCTTCTTGGTTCTTTCCACATTGCCTGCTTGCTGAAAGTATTTATAGAAATAAGAAAATGATGACAATTTGTGTAATTCAGTATATGAACATCACTTGTACCTCTCAACTGTCCAGATTTTCACAGAATGTCCAGATTTTTGTCTCATATTTTTAAGTTATACCTCATAACTTCTGTTTATGCATAGTGCACCTCAGTGCACCATCAAACAGTACTGGGTAGTGGGGGTAAGCATTGGCCATTATAGATGCAAAAACTTCAGCAGATACATTTTCCCTTAGTAGCTGCCCTTGGTCCAGCCGATAAGTAATTAAATTGTGCTTAGTTGCTCAGAGAGCACCTCAGCTGCAGTTTTATCCCTTAAACAGTACCAACATCACCAAATCTGCAATAATCTCATACCATTTAGAGAACCCCCGCTAGTATAGACCCTTTATAGAGCACCCCATTAGTATAGACCCTGTTTGGAGCACCCCCTTATACCATACCCCTCCATTTTCTCTCCCCACTGTGAAAACAGGATTTAACCTAGCATTTTGGATGGTCAGTTTCCCTCCATTTTCCTACTAGCCTGATTGACATGGTTATCCTGAGGCAGTGTAGCAAATGCCTCATGTACCCTGACAACCCTCTACTCTTAAACCACCCAAGTACAGTTTGTGAGATATACATCTACACTAACAATCTGGAATCCTTCCCTCTCATGCACAGAACAATAACACTGGTCAGTTCACATACTACACCTCCTACGCAAACCATACACTCAACACATAAACCATCATACATGGAGGTACTCACCAGAAACCTACATAAACACCAGAGACCTTCCAAACACAAATGTGCTTCATCTAATACGGTACCTACAGCACTCAATGCACATAAAAACACAAGCATCAGTGTTTCACCCAATAAACCCCTAAGGCAAAGTACATGTAAACCAAATTTTTTAGTCATAGGTAGCTCCATTGTGAGACACACAGATGTCCCACTCATCATGCTGGACAAGGAGAAGGTTACGGTCAACTGCCTATCGGGTTCCAGGAAACATCAGATCACACATGCACTCAAGTCTCTCAACAACAAGTACTGTTACGACTCCATCTTAGTTCATGTTGGTGTGAATGACTTGAGATGTACCCCAGTGGACTATATGAAAAAAGACATGATTGAGCTCTATGAATATATGTCGCAGGCAAGTATGTCCCCAGCCTTGAGCAGCATTCTACCCTCATCTAGGATGATACCACAATATAAACAAAAAAAATATTGACTTCAACAACTGGCTTAGTTTCTGGTGTTATTCTAAGTGGGTCCAGTTCCTGTCAGCCTGGGATGACATGGTTGATAGACCATGTTGCTTTGCCAGAGATGGTCTTCACATGGTTGATAGACCACGCTGCTTTGCCAGAGATGGTCTTCACCTATCACCTCTAGGCTTTCAGTTACTGGCTAAGGCACTTGCCTGTCCCATAGTGCCTTTTTTAGGCAAGGTCTCAAGACCAAAATTTTCAATGTGAAAATATTGTTCACAAATAAATTAAAGGTTATGCTGCTAAATGCTAGGAGTTTAAATAAGAAACTGCACTCTCTGGAAGCACTCTTCTCCCTGGAGGCTGTTGACATCTGTGCAGTCACAGAAATGTGGTTCAGCACCACAGATAGTACCCCAGCCTTGCAAGGCTACAATGCCTTCCACACTTTCAGACCACAAAATGAATGTGTGAGAACCAAAGGAGGAGAATCATCTATCTTCATCAAAGATAAATACACTTCTAGACTAGTTAGACAGAAAAACTCCATGGAGTTACTTCAAGTACAATTAACTGTGAGTAAGACCCCCTTCAAGTCATTATTAGCCATAGGCCCCCTACAATTCACCAAGATACCCACACTGTTTATTTGAACCTACTTAAGTCAATCAAATTATAACCAAACACTAGTCATGGGTAATTTTAAATATCCCTCCATTGAGTGGAAAACTTATACAAGTACCAACATGCTCGCACAAAGGTTCCTGGACTTTGTTAACACTAATGCCCTGTGCCAAATAGTATGCAACCCTACAAGGGGCTCAAATATTCTTGACCTGTTCCTCACAAACATGGGTGACCATTGTACCACCACAAGTATAGGACCCCCCTGGTTAAATCTGATCACAAATCAGTCACATCTGAAGTAGCTATAACATCTAAACCCCTCTTAGGTGAAATCAGACTAAAAAAATTCACCAAAGCTCCTGTTCCCACATATGGCATTTCCAACTATACTAAGGTATACACAAATGCCCTGAACAAACACTGATACAAATGTATTGACACAGCTGTACCTGATAGGATCAAAACAAGCCTCTCTGGTGGACGTCTAGCATTGATAAGTTATACAACAAGAGGAAGAAGTTGCTGTCTAAGAATAAAAAAGAGAGGTACTAGTACTGGAAGATCACCCTCCTCTGCTTCAAAAAACAAATAAGATAACTTGTAAAATCCTCTAACGGCAACTTTGAAAAAATCTAGCAACCGTAGTTAAAGATAACTGTAAGGCATTCTTCAGCTATATCCAAAACCTAAAAAGTAGGACCCAGATGTGTACTGAACTAGCTGTAGATGGCATCACACACACTGATTCTGTGAAAATAGCTAACCTATTAGCTGACAGGTTTGGTGAAAATGTTACCCCCCCCCGTCCCCTCCAAACATTCCACAGAAGCATTCCCTCTACATCTCCCTCACCTTGCATCTCCAAAGATCAAGTCAAGAATAAAAAAGTAGACTGTATGGGACCAAATGGGATCCCAGGTATCATTTTAAATGGTCTAAAATCTGAGTTAATACTCCATTAGGAACTCTCTTCAACCACAACCTGAGTACTGGTTTTGTCCCTGCTGAATGGAAAACAGCAACCATCATCCCCCTTCATAAAGTGGGTAAACCGACAGACCTGGGAACTACAGACCAATAAGCTTAACCAGAATTATCTGTAAGGCCATGGAATGAATCATCATGGACCTTATAAATAAGGATTTAGGTGATCTCCAAATCCTTGATCCGACTAAGTTTGGTTTGGTCAAAGGCAGGTCATGCCTGTTAAACCTGGTATACTTCTTTGAAAATATCACCAGTGCCATAGACAAAGGCAAATCTGTGCATACAGTCTACTTTGACTTAGCCAAGGCCTTCAACACAATTCCATATTTGGGCATCATTGATAAACTCTCCTAGTTGAATATCAACACTTATGTCATCAGGTGGGTTGCTAACTTACACACCAACAGATCATACTTAGTCAAAGTTGGGGACTTTATCTAAACCAGCAAACTTGTCACCAGTGGGATTTCACAGGGGTGAGTGCTGGACCCTGATTGTTTGGAATATACTTCTCAGAAGTTCAGGTCACAACCGAGGGGCTGTGGCTGACTATGTTTTCTGATGACTTCAAATTAGGTGCAATCATTGAATCCCCAAATTATGTCAATATACTTCAAGAGGGGCTTACATAAACCAATGATTGGTGCCAAAGCCATGGACTCAAAATCAATGTAAAAAATACATTATCTTCCCCTTCAGTAAAAATGATATCCCTGCAGACTATCATATAAATAATAATATCCTAAGTAACAACTCAGTAGTGAGAGAATTGGGAACGCAAGTTGACTGTAGTTTAAACTTTGACCAGCATGTGTCTACTGTGATAAGGAAGGCATGCAACATCATACACCTCATTAGCAAAGGCATTGCCTCAAGAATGAAAGATGTCATAACACCCCTGAACTCGACCCTTATCAGGCCAATAATTAATTACAATGCTCCCTTTGGTATGTACCTCAAAAGGGACCTGTAGCAACTTGAGATTTCTAACCAAGAAAATTCAGGGTCTTCAGCACGTCACACAATGACACACTGAAGTCACTGTCATTGTACTCAGTTGTGTAGAGACTACCTAGAGGAGACTTGTGCCCGGCCTACAGAGCAATCTCATATCCAAACCTAATGGAAATGCTGCACATCCGAAGGTCAAATGAGACAAGGGTCACCCACTCCAGGGACCTTAACCTGGCCTGTGACATAAATAAGAACTGCTGGACAGACAGACATGTCTCTCAGAGATTGCCACTCCTCTGGAATAGGCAACCAGATCACATCAAACAAAGCCCATCTATGACCCTGCTGAAGCATAGCCTGGATGACTGGATGGGAAGCCAAAAATTCCTGCCAGGGATTTCACCTATGACCATCCTAGATATGAGTAGTTGTAGCTAACTAAGATCTCGAGTTTAGACAAGATCCTTTATATTGGGTTTCTCTAGTATTATATTAGGTCCACACAGCTAGGCTTATAAAGACCTTTGAGTCAATAGCCCAGTAACCACCTATGACCCTATGAAACTATAATATCTGTGGTTTTCTGACAAAATGCTGAGTACTAAAGTCACTAAATAATGACATATATTTGAGTTTCAGACTTTATATCTTTCAGAAAATGCATGCTAACACAAATCTTGTTATTCTAGCATCCTTCTAAATTCAAAAGAGCAATAGTTAAAACCTTCCCCTATTTTTGCAAATTTGTCCCCCATTATTTTAGGTTTTGTCCATATTTCTTATTCTAAGAGGTTGTGAGATATGACATCACTTAATATTTGCTTAGCTGCTTAGTAAAAATCAAATATAATTTCCTGATGCATTGCCCATGATGTGAATTTTACACTATCTTTCAATAGTTTATATGCATCATACTTTTGCAGTTATTATTGTAAATATAATCATGCAAAACTACAAGCAAGCACCACTCAGTTTATCCAAGAGAAAAGTTTGGAGATGTCACTATGGTTTAATGACTTCATAAAATAAAAACAGGAAAGAGAACATGTTTTTCCCATAAGTACTATTTCACAAGCTGTAATATTCATCTGGGTACATATATTTTCATCTGTTTGTAGCTATATTAAGACAGTACACATGACCATAATTAAATGATGCAAATAATAGCTTAAATCCTCTGCAGGCAAGAGCTATAGTGCAGCAGAGTTATGATGGGTGAGAGGACATAGCAGGGTAGCACAAAAGTAGTGCCAGCGTGCCAGTGCTTGCTTTGTATTCAGCATACCAAACATTCATCTTAATGGACTGCTGCAGCATACAAAGGTGGGAAAAGTTATTGCTGTGTCAATTAATATCACTTTCCAGATGACTATAACAATGTGATCTACTCACTGCCATAATTGCTTTATGTCAACACATCATCTAAATGCAATCTTTCTTGTGTAACTTTAGAATATAAATATTTCTTATTAACTTTCAGCAACACTATAGCAATAGAGGCATCTATCAATCCATTTATTCAGTCACTGTTGCCAGTGGTGGCATCTGCAAATAATTAAGTACCTTACCTTTTCTGTTACTTTATTAACAAAAATTTCTGACATGACATGCCAACACTCATCTAAGGCCAGGGGGTAGTAAAGAAAGCAGAACTGTTAATGACATTGGGGTTCTGAAATGTGTATGGAAAAGAACTGCAGAGACTAGGTTCCACATCTTTAAAATGTCTTTCTGTTTAATATGGTTTACATACATTTTAAATTTGTTGATGAGAAATGCATACGTGAAGGAAATATAAATGTGCTAGGTCATATTAAAGATGCAGCAATAAGCTGGATAAGACCAGTTATGAATGAAAAAAATGGTTACCAGAAACGCACCATAACCTTGTATTTATAATAGTAAATTATGTAAACAAGATTTACCTTAACCAGTTCTTCCCTTCTCATGCTACAACAAAACTGGAATGAAATTAAAGCCTGGGAAAATGTAACATCAGTTCCACAACTGGTATAAATAATGACGGATCGGAGACAAGAATTAAAGTGGGTGAGTTTTTATCTAATAACTTGTGTCTGAACAGAGTAGCCTAGCAAGGATGTCCTCTTTCCCTTTTGTTATTTGCTTTATATTCAGGTTCACTGGAAAAGAAAATAAAGGACTCAAAAATGCAAAGACATCAGTGGTATGGTAATCAAGAAAACTTGTCTTTCTGTGCAGATGATATTATTTTGTATCTGATAAATCCAGAAAAGGACATTTCTGTTCTGTGGAACATTTTGAGATGGTTTCATGTCTTTTCAGGTTATAAAATTAATGAGGATAAAACAAAGTCTATAGCTATTGATTATATTCCTGCACACAAATTGGTTCACCGATACCCATATTTATGGGGACATGATAAGATTAAATATTTAGGAGTATGGATTAAAAAGGCTGCTGTTATGGCAACTAAGGATATGTGGGAAGAGACTAAACAAAAGATAATACAAAAACTGAGAAACTGGAAGCACCTGCTAATGGATATAGATAGTAAGATACAAGCCATGAAAATGTTTTTAGCTCCATTAGTTTTATATATGAATCAGACATATTTGTATCAACCAGAGGAGAAGTTGTGGATGAAAATAAAGAGCTGAAGATATTTATCTGGGAGGGGAAGAGGGCAAGAGTTAAGTGGGATAGGTTGACCCAACAGAGCAAGTTAGTTTAGGATTATCTAATTTGAAGGGATATTTTAGAGCCACACAGTTAAGCTGATATGCATAACTCAAACATAGGATTATAATTCAAAGTGGAAAGGGCTGATGATGATGCTGGGGGGTGTTCAAGAAATAAGGAAAGAGTTGGATTTTGGATTCAAGTCCTTAAGGAGAATAATAACAACTATACAGAATATTATATTCATAAAGTAGCATTTAGTATTCTAAAAAGTAGCCATCACAAGAATGGAGAAAGGAGATTTTGCCAATAGGGATGATTATAAGTAGGAGTACAGAAAATAGGCAGAGGATGCTGGAATTTACTGGAGAAAACTGGCAAAGGAACAAAGGTATTCAGAGCAAGTAAACAGACAGGAAAAGGTAATAAAGTGGGATTAGGCCAAGAAGACATTTGGACTGCAAGCTAGAGACTGATTTTATTAGAAAGAGATTAATAGGTACTAGTGGTTGTTTTTTTTTTTTTTTTTTATAAGTTAGTGGTAAACAAGGGTAGGTCATATTCTAGTTTTAGAAGCAAGACACCCTTACCCAAAGCTGTTCTTGCAGGTGTGAGAGGTAATTAGATATCTTTTGAGCCCATACTTGGGGGTAGTTGACTTTGAATCCAATTTTCTGTATTTGGTCTTGGAAGTTGAGAGATTAGACAAGCCAAATACCAAGATATCTAAATGATGTGGTGGATCCAATGAGGTTGTTGTCTAGGTCTTTGATATGGATAGGGTCAGTGACTTTAATCTTTTCTTTAAGCCAAACATCATGGATGTTTTTAGTGCTGAGAAGCAGTTTTAGAATAAAGCCGGTTGTTTAGTTGTAGAACTTCAACTTGTAGGTGACCTTCGATAATGTTGTGAAAAGGGTTGGATCTATAGATAACTATGCCATGACCATAAAGGAGGAGTTGTAGATGAGGTAGGCAAAGAGGAAGTTATTTATAAAAATAGAGACTAGTATTAGTGGAAGAATTGATTCCCAAGGAATCCCTGAAAGAGTGAAGGTTGTATGTGATAAGGCAGGCTCAATTTTAACAGGGAGAGTTCAGTTGGTCAGTAAATCTTTGAACCATGGGGATAGGCTCAGACCTTACACTGACATCCTGCAAGTGGGATAAAAGAATGAAAGGAACAGCTGGGTCAAAGTCCTGGGTATGGTTAATGAATACTGCCCCAGTGAAAATACTGTTACATGTGTTAGTGAGGATGTCATCAGTAGGTGTCCAGAGAGCAGTTATGATACTTCTATTTGCCCAAAAGTCATGAGGCTTCTGAGAAAGTAAGTGGTATTTTCAAGATAAGTGATAAGCTAGTTGTAAATGATTTTCTCAATGGTTTTATCCAGAATTGAAAATATTAAAATTAGATGTGATTGGGACGCTGAGGAGGGTTTGTCATCTTTTGGTACATGTTTAAACAAAGGCTGATCTCCAGATAGAGGATATGGTTTTGGTTTTGAGGCTAAGATTGTAGATGTGATTTAGTGGGGTGACTATGAAATCTCTGTAGTGGTAGACAAACCAAGGACAGAAGTTATTAGGACAAAAGGCAGAGTCTAGAGGAATACCTCATAGCAGAGGTGCAATTTGTTTGCTTGCAATTTTGGAGAAATAGAAGGGTGGAAGGTATTCTGGGGGATTTTGGTGAATTTGTGTGAAAAATGATGTAATATTCTGCTATATGGGAAAATTGGAAAATTCCTTGAAAAAAATCATCAGGCGAGAGGTTTTCAGTAAAGAAATGAATGTGGCCAAGACAGGAAAGCTCTTTCGATAGATTTCTACAAGAATGTTATTTACCACATGCCAGAACTGTTTAAGGAAGTAAAGGAGGGTATTTTATTTTGATTTAAGGAATTTAGCTTTTTGCCTGCATGTGGTTTGCTTAGTAATATTCCATAACTTAGCATATTGCTCCCTTGAGCTAAAAGTGTGGCCATTTCTCCCAGCCCCTGACTGCTTTATTATTTAGGAGTGTTGCATTTTCAATACTTTACTGAGGGAAAGAATTGCTTTCCAAATTTAACAATATTCTAATTTAATTCTTTTTTTTACATTTAGTTTTAACTCTTTTTTTATACCACCTGTTTTACATAATTATTTTCTGCTGTAATGACTGGGTATTGGAGGCAGATTGAACAATAACACCCAGTTTTCAGTCAGCCTCAATCTCAGTTAATCAAAGTTCCTGATTCTTGTTTGGAGACCAAAGTTCCTGAGTCATGTTTTGAGACCAGAGACATAGATGCGGAAAAGTAAGGGTCCCAGAAATAAGCCCTGGGTCATGCCACTAATTACCTTCAGAATTTAGGTGGAGGCACCTACCACCTTAACTATATGCATTCAATCAGCCTGTCATGTATGGATCTGTTTACAAGGCACCGAGCTAGTTTGCATTGCCAGCCTCTGATATTGTGTCACATTCTTTGGTCCAATCCAAATAAACTGTGTGAACAGAATTACCACTGCCAACAGCCTGTGTGATCTTCTAGAAGAAGTTGACTATACTGAGAAAGCAAGAGTACCCTTTGACACAGCCAAACTGATGTGAATCTACCCTGGTAAGGTTTGTGGTTTCATAGTTTATGAGTTCAGATAAGATGCATCTGTGCTACTGTCTAAAAATGAATGAATGTGCTCCTGAAATTTTGCAGGCTATTAGAGATTTGAATTGGGTAGCTGACTACTGTTCCTATTGCCCTACAGGTGCTCTTTAAGGGCTTCGTCCACAAGAGGTTACAAGAACTACAGATAGACAATGGGGTACAGAATGAAACTGCCAGATCGCTCATTTATACTCCTTACCAATAACAAGTCAAGGACACATTCATGGGTATATAGAAATTGTTAAAAATATTCATCATACAACCTAGCATAATTTGAATAAATGAACAGGTACAGTCTTTCCCCTTGACCTATTCAGAATTTAGCATTATAGATCCATTTTGCTGCAGTGGCTCATAAACCCACACTAATTAAACTAGGTTCTTCTCATATATCCCTGATAGCAGGACTAAGATCTTAGAGATGTTTCAGCATTTTCTAAGTTACCCCATGAGATTACAGTGGACAGTCAGGCAGAATATGGAACTGTCTTGACAATTTAAATCTTATTCTTGTGACCACAGAATAACAAGAGAAGTTCATAGTATGCATTGCACTGACAACAATCTATTTAGTGGTTAAGGGCTTAAAGATGTTGTGACACCTGTGCCCTGGCCCAGCAAACAAGGAACCTCAATCCTCACCACTAACACTGGAAAGAATAACAAATGCACACAGTAAAGTGCAATTTCCCTTAAGAGCAAACAGAGATCACAGTCAGTCTGAGGCTGGTTACTCCCTTGCTCCCCAGGTCCCCAATAAGACTCCCCACTTGGACAGCTATAGGGTCCAGATCTCCACCTAGCTGGGCAAGCTAAAATCTCCAGCATCCTCTCTGTCCAACCAGTGCTTCGTGTCCCTGCCCAAGTAGCTGACACACCCACACTTTGAGATAAGAGTTTACACAACCACACAGACACTTCTGGGGAAGGCTGGCACAGGTTCTCCAGCTGTGCCCTTTTACCCAGACTATACGTTAGTAATTACTGCCACCACCCAGCTAATATTTATTAGCTACTCAAAGGCCCTTAAAAGGGTGTCCAATTATTACTGTGCAATATTATCCAATTGGTAGATGTGACTAAACAGTCAATGCTTATTTTGAGTGACCTGGACAGTAAACTCTATAAATATGCAATGTACTCTAGAGCTTAAACTATCTCTACACAAAACAGCCACAGTTAAAAGGTTTTAAAATATTTAATAATAAATAATTAAAACCACAAGACAATACTTTCTACTACACAGTCAGTGCTAGTCCAGAGTTCAAAGATCACACAGAAATACTTAAAATAAATCAGCAGTACAGTTCTGACATCACAGAAAAACGCATAGTCTAATATGTCTAGCTTCTAGCTATCTACAAGAAAACACAAGTCTAAGATAACTTACTTAAGACAACAGGCAGAGTGATGAGTTGGATGTCCAGACAAAAATGCTTAAAGGCCTTCTGGTTCTCTCTGTTTAAATTGAAACTGCAGTTCTGATAAAACATTACATCATTTCACACTTTCCTGGTCTTCCCAGGCTGACAGAAACTGCATTTACATTCTTTTACACTTAGAGCAATGAAGGACATTCCACATGTAAATTCTGTTCATTAACTTTAGCCTTAAAACAATAGTCAGGAAGCCTTCATCTGGCCGGACTGGAGCCGAATTGTAAACATCAAAGGCAGTGATAAAATAATTTTAATTTCAAAGGATTAACAAGAAATGTTTGGCTTAGCTTTCTTTAGAGCAGATGACAATATTGCCGCATTGTTTTAAGTTCAACATTTCACAGCATTTACAAATGATAGAATTATGTGCCAAATTCTATTTGCCTAGGCTGGCAGCCTTCGCCCATCTCTACCAGTTTTCACAGATGTATAATTCCCTGGAATGGAGGGATTGACCTAAGTCTATAAAACAATGGGTTATACCATGTGTTAAGATTTGTGTAATATGCCATGCAGCACAGGGTGATTCCACTCTCATGGAAGCAAGAATTAACCTCTGTGTTAGTTATATTGTGTAAATTCAATGAGTACAGAGTGATTACTTTACCTTATACTGTTTAAAAGAACATCAGGAGCTGCCCCCCCATAAATTGCAACCAATTGGTAGTTGTCCCACAAACACAGATCATGATCTCATCAACTGCAGACATAAATTTGACAATATCAGAAGAGGACTGGTGTGGGTGGAGAGTGCTAATCAGCAAAACATCCCTTGTATTGCTTTTATTAGGATGCTGAAAAAAGTTATAAAAGCTATGATGAGATATTGAGAAGGAAGGATGAATTTCCTTACTGAGTGAATGCATATGTCAAGGTGCCTGTACTTCGGCTGGATTATAGCAAGTAAGTAAGAGACCAACCAAGTATGCAATTTATTACATTAAAAATTTGTTTTAACAGTAAAACCTATGGGTATAGCATTAAGACCGAGATTAAATTTCAGACTGAGGAAATAAGTCCATAATAGCCTGCCTGATAATGAATCCTGGATTTTTCATCTCCATAGAATTCCTTTATTCATGTATTGAACATATTGACAGTTCTGCTGTTCTTATTTGGAAGTTTGCTCCAATGCCAAAGTTTGCTCTAATGCAGAACTACTGAGTCACAAAACCATTACAAAGTAATATCACATCTAAACCGAAACACTCAAAACTGTTTGCCTATAGCAATATGGGGATCCAGGAAAATTGAAGGAATGACTGCAGGGAGTTTTCATCATAAAAGTAAGTCTATTTGCTGATGATATCTTCATATTCATTACTGAACTAGAATATTCTCATAAAGGACTTTTCTGATTCATAAAACTGCTCATGTAATGTTATTATCTCAAATCTGTCAAAATGTAGACTTTATGCTTTGGTTTTATGACATCAAAGGGTTTGTTTCAATAGACAATCATCTTTTGTGAAATATCTAGGGTACATCTGGCTAATTCATATCATTCTACATTATCAGTCAGTTTTAAGGAAATAATGAAATAGGAATTTCCCTATTTCATGAAGTGGAACGATTTTCTTTTATGCCTAAAACAGAAACTGCACAGAGCAAGCATGACCCTGTTCCTTAAGCTGTCATATGTTATGCAGGCTTTTGGTGAAGTTATGGACTTTTACGCTACAGATTATTCAGTGGATAATTAAGCCTAAGCTTGAATATCTCCTTCATATACCTCCCTCAGTCTGAGAGAACTTGTGTCTCCCCAACATATCCATATATGGGGGAAGTACCTGGTCTTTGTGGATACTCACAAGGTGGCAAGACTATGAAATATCTTGGACATCAATGACAGTGATTGAAAGGGCCCTGGGGAGATCCTTCCAGTACATTAACCAGATCAGTTAGGGAACTTACATGTGGTTCTAGTGTCTTGTCTTACAGCATTTATTCTTCAGCTATTTGATCACAGAGAAATGAAGCTGTTGATGCAACTCAAATTGGAGCATATAAAGTTTCATAATAGGTTGTGAACTATTTACTGAGGATGACTCCATTCTTTCCAGGCAGTGGAGATGCAATATGCCCTACCAAAAGGAGATTTATATAAATATTTTCAGGTATGCTCTTTAATTACTTCAGAACACTGTAAGTGGAACATTAGGTCTAAAATCTTAACTCATCTACCAGACTTGACTCATGGTAAGGCGTTCCAAGGAAGAGCTATCTCTTTTTTAATTAATTTTTCATAAGAGTCCATTCTGTTAAAAAAGCATCACTTTGAAGGCTCAGTATGAAAATATATTGAGTGAACCATTGTTGGAGGAAGAAGTGATAGCTGAAATAAACTTTACAACTTAATTTTGGATCTCAACAATGGAAGATCTATAACTAGAAAGTTTTCTATTGTTGTTTTTTCGTACTACACAGTAATTAGCTCATTTCTTTCCAGGGGATCCACCTAAAAGTTGGATATATGAGGAATAGGTCTTGGGCTCAGGGGTACACATCTTTTAAGCCTGTTCTAAATTAGGGGATTTTTGGGAGGGTATAACCAAGGTGTTGCCCTACATATGAAGGCCTAACTTCAACTTGATGAGGGAACTAATCCTTTGTGGGATCAGTGTCACAGCCAGTGTCCCAGTAAGGGATAAGATGAAGATTCATTTCATGCTACTGATAGCTCAGAAGTGTATGTCCTGTATGTGGAAGACAGTGGAACCTCTTACCCTTGTTCAGATTAGGTTAAAACCTAGAACAGTAGATAATTTCAAGTAAGAGGTGCCTTGAGGAAGTGGGTTATATCAGTTCATTTGTAAAACAGCTTGGCAGTAGTTTAAGAATTAGAGCACTGTAATGAATGATATAATATAACTTTCTTCCTTCCAAATACAATAACTCATTATATTGTTTGCTCCATTTATTTGTTACCCAGGTCTTTGGCATGTCTGAATAATTAATTATTTGTGTATAATAAACAGAAAAGGTCAGAGAATGAATTGCCTTTTATACATAGTCCTTCAAAATGCAGGAACTCAGAGCAAGGTAGCACACAAACTTGTTCTCCTTCAGGAACACCAAAGCAAACCAGTGAACTTTCTGCACAGTTTGTTTACTTCCAAATGCAGGAACTGCAGAGCAAAATACAACACAGTCTTGTTCTCCTTCAGGAACACCAAAGCTTTATTTTACAACAAATAAGCGCTTTTGTCTCAAATTAACTTTAAAAGAGACTACATTTAAAATACAAATGAATAATGATTTCATTTCCTCCTGCTAAGCAGGAAACCAAAATGTTAAAGTGGAAGCACATAAAAAACAGTCATAATATATGTCAGTATTTAAATAGTTACATAAAGGGACCCTAATGATTCATATAACAAATAATTACACATTCTCATACTGCATGTTAATACTATCCAATTTCTAAACAGATTTTAATAGCAATAAATAAATAAATAACAGTCCTATATGACATGAAAAGCCCTACCATGGCATAAAATGGATTTCTAAATATTAAGCAGTTAAATATTAACTTGTCCTTAAAATGATATTGCTTTTAAGAATTATATGAAATTCTATGCTGTTGATTGCAAATTATAACTTTCTAGGGAAAAAATAAATAAAAAACTGTTCTAGAAAAAAAAAAAGTTGTGTATCATGCCAATAGCAGATGAGTAGACCTGTGACACATAATCAAATATAAGAAAAAAACAGTGCTGTGACTTAATACATAATAGCCAGTGTAAGCAACATTAACATTATAACCAATGACTGTACAGAAAAAATAAGAACCCAGTAGCAGACCACCAACTATAAAGTGAAGAACCAATACAGACTCCAAATCCACAGCAAAAATCCTTTATTGAGCACTTTCATCAGTAACTATGGCTGACTTCTTCAGAATACATGAACAACCTGAATGCTGATTTTATACACATTCAAAAAGTCATGTGATGTTAACAACTTATTCTTATTTAAAACACATGTACTTAAAATATTTACCCACTAAAACAGGACCCATAAATCTATATAACTCCATAAATACAAATATACCTACCTTTACTTTAATATGAACACAAAAAAAATATAAAAAACATATAAAACTCACATTTTAAAATAACTCACAATTGATTATGTTCCCATCCATGAACATATTCTCAAATAACTACTCAGACTTATATTATACTTTAAGCCAGGACAATTAGTGGCATTAAGTTTTATTTGCCATCAAAGCACTCTAAAATTTAAAAGGTCTTACCAAGAGCCACCCCATGGGTCTTGAGGAACTTTTTCAATGAACAAAAATTTAAAACCATGTCCAGGAAACTGCGAAATGTGGTTAAATAATGCACTGTTAAAATGACATATCCTCATATCGCTAACATGTTCGTAGATATTCTCCTTAAAACTCCTTTTAGTCTTGCCAGTGTAAAAACTTGGACAATTGCCATAGAGGGCGGCATACACCACTCCCCTGGTGATACATGAATGTTTACCATAAAATCCTATGGGGACACCATTGATCCTTTTGACTTCAGAGGTACAAATGTGGGGACACTGAGCACAAAAGCCACATTTTTTGGTGCCCCCGTTCTGCCTCACCCCAGTAACATTGGTCCTCTGCAGCAATTCCTTGAATGACGTTCTTCTTCTAAAAGTAATCCGGGGTTGCTTGCCTAGTTTATACAAAATTTCTACCTGGCAATTGAAAATATGCCAGTTCTTTCTTAGGATGTCACAAATGTTACCATGGTCAAAGGAATAGCTAGTGACAAATGATAATGTAAAAGAAGTAGTTGATGTTTGGTGTCACAATTTCCTGTCCAGAACCATGCCTATCAGGTGCATCCTCGGGTACAAATTTATCAATATTCAATAGGGGGCAAAAAATCCCCCTTCCCCTCTTTGTGCTTACTTCATTAAAGATGTCATCCACTAAAATAGTAGAATAACCCCTAGCTAATAGCATATCTTTCATTAAAAGCCCCTGTTGCTGAAATTCGACATCTGTGTTGACTATACGCAAAATACGTACGAATTGCCCTTTTACAAGACCCCTCTTGATATGTTCTGGGTGACAACTCTGATAATGCAGGAGACTGTTACTAAATGTAGGTTTCCTATACAAACTACTGACCAATCAATTGTTGTTGACATCCTTCTTGACAAGAACATCCAAAAAACTAATGGCATCATACTGAAACTCATGTGAAAAATCTTAAGAAAATCAGTGGTACTATTAATGTACGTCATAAATTCATCCATCTCATTGTGGTTCCCCTTCCATATGAAAAACAAATTGTCAATATATCAAAAATAAAAATTCCAAAACACCGCAAAACGTGAGTTGAAGAGAAACTTGCGTTCCCACATAAGCATAACAATATTGGCAAAAATGGGGGCACAGCATGCTCCCATAGCAACCCCAGTTTTTTGCATAAAGTGCAGACCTTCAAAAAAAAATAAAATTATACTTCAAGACTAATTCCATTAAAACAACCAAAACAGAAATGTCATTGTTGCTGAACCTTTTAGTATCAACCAAAAATTCCTCAAACCACTCTAGGCCCAATAAGTGTGGAATGACATTGAATAAATTAATAACATCAATCGTCAAAAATGAAGTATTAGCATCAAAGGGCAAACAATTGAAATTGTTCAAAAAGTGCCAAGAATCAATACACAGGTGATGTTCATTTCTGAGCACTGTCTTCAAGAGTCCATCAATATACTCCCCTATAAAAAAATGTTTTTGATCCAGCCACACTAACAATTGGCCTCATGGGGGATTGTGCAAATTCTTGTGAATTTTAGGGATACCGAAAATATTCGCTACCTTGGGTGGTTGACACTTAGAAAATTAAAAATTTCCCCATCAATTTGTCCCTGATCCATTATATCTTTTAAAGCCAAATATATCCTATAATAGGCAATGTGCACAAAATTGAGGGAAACTTCTTCATAAATGTCCCCATCCCATAACAACACATTCATCCGATTATTATAATCGGTTTTAGACATAATTACCACACCTCCCCCTTTACTGGATTTCATAACCCGCAAAGATTTGACAGAAATCAATTTTTTCAGAAATACCCTTTCACAATTTGTGAGGTTCCATGAACTAAAATCCGTTTTATTTTTTAACAACTTCCCAAAATCAAATTCACAAAATGTTTCAAACAGTGTTAAAATATTTGGTAGGGGAGGATTAAAAATACTACTTTTACATAAATGAAATGCATTAAAGTCATTGCTTCCGGTGTCAAACAATAAATGAAAGTTTAACTTTCTCACATACATTTTAAGGTCCAAAATCAGTTCCACCATTTTCCCTCTTTCAGTTGGTACAAAGTTGAACCCTTTACTAAACAAATCCGATAACCCTGAGTCAAACGTATGACCAGAGTAATTGTGTAACACAAAATCCCCTTTTGTGTTCGTGTGTGCATTATACATACCCTTCGAACCATTAGTTTGCTCCTCGTTGTAAAAAGGACCAAGTTCCGCTGACTCAAAACTGCCATTAATAGATAAATCCATAATGACAAAGGTTGGATTATCAATCTGCCTTATTAGTTCCACGTGTTCTGCTGCATTTGCCAATTCCTGAAAGAATTTCTCTGTTGAAATCCGCCCTGTTGTCTGTTCCACTGGGGCCAATATTGAGGTTGTCTCGCTTGGTTGCGTATCCTTTTGGACCTGTGTGGGGGGTCCTGCCCCCAAAGGGGCCTGATTGGCTGGTCACTCTTCAGCTCCACCTGCAGAAACCTCCTTGCTATTAGCAACTGTGTTATCACCATTCCTGAATGACGAAATAGGTGGTGGCTTAGGTTATGCATTGCCAACCTGATAGGCTTTGATGTCTCTTTCCAATTTCTTCCCTTTCTTAAACTGAATATCCCCAATAAGCCTATTGGTTTTATCCAGAATAGTTTTGTAAGCCGAAATAGATGACTCAAATAATAAATCATCATGCAGCTTTTTTGTCCAGATCAATCAATTCAGTGTGTAAAACATCAATAGATGGTTGATTATGTTTAAGCAAAATTTCTAATAGTTCTATACCTTGTCGGTCGAATAATGTTAACAGTTCTCTGTGCAGTACAGAATCAGCTCTGATGTCTAAGCCCTTTTGGAACCAGTCTGTTTTTTATACATTCACGAAAATATGTGTTTTCCACTTGCAATTTACAACATTTGACAAGCTTACTTTCAAACAGAGTGATTGTCTCATGAAACGTACCTCCTCTGTTAATGTTTCCTTCCATAGTCAGAAATGAAAATTCTCTTTCAAACCAAGTCTGGAAACAAACATTTTCAACATTGGATAAATTCACATTGGGTACCCTTGGGTTTTCTTCTCAAATCAAGTGTCCTTGTCCTGGTGGAATAGTGTTGTCCATAGATGAATTCAAATTACGCACCTCCTGGGAGATGTTGGTGACCTCCCTGGAAAACTGTTGAAGGAGCTGAGTCAAGAGTCCTATATTGTCCACTGAGTCATTGCCCAAAGCAATAATGTGAGGACTGGAGCCCATACCTGGTTCAAACCACCACTAAAACCAAGAACCCAGTAGCAGACCACCAACTATAAAGTGAGGAACCAGTCCAGACTCCAAATCCACAGCAAGAATCCTTTATTGAGCACTTTTGTCAGTAACTATTGGCTGACTTCTTCAGAATACATAAACAACCTGAATGCTGATTTTATATACATTCAGAAAGTCATGTGGTGTTAACAACTCATTCTTATTTAAAAACACATGTACTTAAAATATTTACCCACTAATATTGGACCCATAAATCTATACAACTCCATAAATACAAATATACCTATCTTTACTTTAATATGAACACAAAAAAATAAAAATATGTAAAACTCACATTTTAAAATAACTCACAATTTATTATGTTCCCATCCATGAACGTATTCTCAAATAACTACTCAAATTTATATTATCATTTAAGCCGGGACAATTAGTGGCATTAAGTTTTATATGCCATCAAAGTACTCTAAAATTTAAAAGGTCTTCCCAAGGGCCACCGCGTGGGTCCTGAGGAACTTTTGCAATGACCAAAAATTTAAAACCATGTCCATGAAACTGTGAAATGTGGTTAAATAATGCACTGTTAGAATTACATATCCTAATATCCCTAACATGTTCGTAGATCCTCTCCTTAAAACTCCTTTTAGTCTTGCCAATGTAAAAACTTGGAAATTGCCGCAGAGGGCAGCATACACCACTCCCCTTGTGATACATGAATGTTTTCCATAAAATCCTATGGGGACACCATTGATCCTTTTCACTTTTGACTTTTGACTACCATTTTCGCCAATATTGTTATGCTTATATGGGAACGCAAGTTTCTCTTCAACTCACGTTTTGTAGGGTTTTGGAATTTTTATTGTCGATATATTGACGATTCGTTTTTCATATGGAAGGGGAACCACAATGAGATGGATGAATTTATGATGTACATTAATAGTACCATTGATTTTCTTAGATTTTCACATGAGTTTCAGTATGATGCCATTAGTTTTTTGGATGTTCTTGTGAAGAATGATGTCGACAACAATTGTTTGGTCAGTAGTTTGTATAGGAAACCTACATTTAGTAACAGTCTCCTGCATTATCAGAGTTGTCACCCAGAACATATCAAGTGGAGTCTTGTAAAAGGGCAATTCGTATGTATTTCACGTATGGTCAACACAGATGACGAATTTCAGCAACAGGGGCTTTTACTGAAAGATATGTTATTAGCTAGGGGTTATCTTACTATTTTAGTGGACGACATCTTTAATGAAGTAAGCACAAAGAGGGGAAGGGGGATTGTTTACCCCTATTGAATATTGATAAATTTGTACACGAGAATGCACCTGATAAGCATGGTTCTAGACAGGAAATTGTGACACAAACATCAACTACTTCTTTTACATTATCATTTGTCACTAGGTATGCCTTTGACCATGGTAACATTTGCGACATCCTAAGAAAGAACTGGCATATTTTCAATAGCCAGGTAGAAATTTTGGAAAAACTAGGCAAGCAACCCCGGATTACTTTTAGAAGAGGTACATCATTCAAGGAATTGCTGCAGACGACCAATGTTACGGGGGTGAGGCAGAAGGGGGACACCAAAAAATGTGGCCTTTGTGCTCAGTGTCCCCACATTTGTACCTCTGAAGTCAAAAGGATCAATGGTGTCCCCATAGGATTTTATGGTAAACATTCATGTATCACCAGGGGAGTGCTGTATGCCGCCCTCTGTGGTAATTGTCCAAGTTTTTACATTGGCAAGACTAAAAGGAGTTTTAAGGAGAGTATCTACGCACATGTTAGGGATACGAGGATATGTAATTCTAACAGTGCATTATTTAACCACATTTCACAGTTTCCTGGACATGGTTTTACATTTTTGGTCATTGAAAAAGTTCCTCAGGACCCGAGGGGTGGCCCTTGGGAAGACCTTTTAAATTTTAGAGAGCTTTGATGGCAAATAAAACTTAATGCCACTAATTGTCCTGGCTTAAATGATAATATAAGTTTGAGTAGTTATTTGAGAATATGTTCATGGATGGGAACATAATCAATTGTGAGTTATTTTAAAATGTGAGTTTTATATTTTTTTTATATTTTTTTGTGTTCATATTAAAGTAAAGATAGGTATATTTGTATTTATGTACATCAAAAATAACCAGAGTAATGATTCAGACTTTATTCGGGATGTTTAATGCAGATTAACAATACACTGCTAACTTCACAATACATCTATACATCATGTAAAGAATAAGATTGGATATGTGAAAGCTGAAGACCATAGTGAGTAATGACACAGATTCTGCTGCATTCTTAAAGACAGCATTGTTAATAACCTTGGAGAATGGGCCGTTATTAAAGAGAAATGATTTCAGTACTAGTTGTGGTCTACATATAAATCCTGAATTGATTAATACAAACTGGCATTATAAATACTGAAAGTTCTATGCAGTTTGAAGTTCAAAGATGGCAGGTAAACAAATGAAGTGCCAATAAGCCTGGTCTTTATAAACCACCTTAGAATGTATATCTTAACAAAGAAGGAAATTAAATTGTTAGCTGAACATAGCAGTAAATCATATAGCTGCAGTAACAATGAACATATATCTATTACTTGTCTTGTTTCAGTAGCAATACATGATATAGTTATATTGGCTGTTCTGTTACTGAAGTCCTATCAGTCTAGGCAAGTGTCCATGCATTATAACATTACATTTGATTTTTATTATTACTTTTAAATTTAAAAACGTGTGATATTACATTATTATCATTATGTGGTAACTGAGTCTTTGACTTTAACATATGCTTAATGTTCATTTAATATATCTACTTAGCCATGTATGCTCAGTTAAACAAATCGATTAACTAATAACATTTCCAGTAGAATAAAAAATTCATTCTGTGTGACTTGCTTGACCAGCAGATGTCCTATATTTAGCTCTTTATAGTTGCTATTAACATTTGGGATTAGTGTTTGGGTGGAATCCATAGTCTATCAGTTTACAACAACATATTCATTATTAGCAAGTAGCACTGCTACACGTATGTTCAAATAAAGTAAGTGGAGGTTATTAGCACTGAATAAGGAAAATCAGAGGCATTTTGAAAAACATGACCACTTACAGCAGTAAGCCTAAAGTACCTATGGTGAAGAGTTAATCACATACCAAGTCCCAAGAAAAAGCCATAGGCTTTATACAACTTCATTTGTATTTGTATATGTTAATAAATTGCAGACAGATGTGGCTAAGCACAGTCTCGTGTAAAACACTTAATGCAAGTGTCGGACTATGTAGCTGCTATTATTAATATTTAAAAAAAAAAAATGGGATTAAGACACCTTGATGATTTTTATTAAAGAATAGAAAGGGGAGAGATAGGAGAGACTGAAAAAGGGGAGACACAACAAAGAGGGAAACACAGAAGGAAAATTCCAAGATGGTTTTGCTAGAGGAGGAGAGAGAGAGGAGGGGCATGCTGTTTTTGACAGGGGATCAAGCCTCTCATTCTTTTTAATTTTTTTTCTTATATAAGAATATAAGAGGGTAGTTTGGGGGGATAAGTAAGAGGCTGTAGGTATGAGCATAAAGGAAGAATGGCTGAGAAAGTATGAAGTCTCAGCCCACAAATTGCAAAATCTGAGGGCATGCAGTGATAATCAGTACCTTTGAGAGATAAGATTGTGGGAATCGTTGATGCCTGAGGCCTTCCACTTAGTAATGGACACATATAAGTCAACTAAGTCTCTGCTGTCATGTGTTAAGGTTATTTCTGTACAAATCTCCCACCTTTTACTTGCTTACAGTACCAAGTAATGAAATACAATGATATGCCACTCATTCATATTATTACACAATACACTCCAGGTTGCAGCAGTTGCAATAGTTTTAGTTAACTGATGACTCTGTCTGATGTAAGCAGAACACAGCCAATACATGGGGAGGTAAAGGTTGTGAGAGTTGCATAGCATCAATATTAGTATATGTATGTGTGTAGGAGGAAGGTTTTAGGCCTTTATGTGGTGAGTGAGTGTGCTTTGCATTGTCTCTTAGTCAATGCAAGGGCATATTGAGCATGCCTACATCTGCCTGCACCCACAGCAGCTTGTGGTTCCCCTTCTTACTCCTCATCTGCATGTGGCTTCAATGACCTTGGCATTGGTGGTGGGATGTGTGCTTCTTCCCTTTGCTGATCCTGCTGAAGCTGTTTTCTCAGGATGATGTTATGTAGCATGGCACATACTGTGAATACTTCAGTAGATGTCTATGGATTGCACTGCAGGGCTCCCCTAGATGTATCTAGGCAATGGAATCATGACTTCAGCAGCCCAAAGACATAGTCTATGATATTTCTGGTTTGATCTTGTGCCTCATTATTGAGTTCTTCAGTGGGTGTGTGTGCATTTCTGATGGGTGTCATCAGCTACATTTCCAGTGCATAACCTGCATCCCCTAGTAAATGACCCTGTGGGATATTCACCCTAACGAATATCTTATACAGCTGGGAGGTGTGCCAGATATGTGAGTTGCAGTAACTTCCAGGGTTGCCAGCACAAACATTCAAAATCATTCCTCTGGCATTACACACAACTTGGCAGTTAATAGAATGGAAGCACTTTCTATTTGTGTAGAGCCTACCCTGTTCCACAGGTGGTGCTTCAATTTATATATGCATGCAATTTATGGCAGCCAGTACTTCAGTGTAGTGTGCAGCATGGTAGAACTCCTGCATATTTGTGGCTCTATCCTCAAGTGTATGGGGGAATACATGTGGTTCCTGGCATGTGGGAGCATAACGTTCAGGAACAGATGGTTGATCCTGGATGCGGATGCCTGTGACAATCTAGCATGTCCCCTATTTTTTTCTGTAAAGTACCTGTAGCTAAGAATCTAAGTGCTATACACACCTTTGCTTCCAATGGACTGGCTTCACTTCAGTTTGCCATGGGTCTGAGTTTAGGACAACAGAGGTTGCATATTTCCTGTAGTGTGTCTCTGTCTACTCTGTAGCTCTCTACAATTTCCACATCATTTTGGTTATGATAAGTTAAACAGGTGTGAAAACTCTTCTCATTCTTGGCCTTGGTTTATTAGCAGCAGCAGCAGCAGCATAGACTGCGGCCTGTTGCACATACAAATGAAATATAGCAACAGCAGCTCCTAACATTCTTTCCGTGTAGCCTAGTTTCTGTGGCTGTATTCCAATAGATTTTGGAATTCGCTGTCAAACCAGCATTGAGTTTACAAGGTTGCTTTATACCTTATTGAATAGCTCCTCCATCTTGGCTTAGTTGGTTAGCATACAGTTCAGCTACTTATGTTGTAATTAGCATGCCATGGTGTTTATCTTGCTTGCACAGCACTGCGCACTGCTTACTGAATCCAAAACAGTATGCTAGCATGTGCACATTCACCAGTGATGCACACACTTTGTAAAGGGACTATTTTGACTTTATTGAATTTGGCTAAGGCAATTAATATTTTCCTGCATTTTTGTTTTTTTCCCCATAACATTATTTATACAAGTATTATTTTTAAGCCATTACATTTACTTTAGTATTTGCTCATCATGTATTTTTTCAAATATATATTAGTATCTGAATGTTCATACTTTGGTAAGATTTCCTTCAGTTTAACTGATAAACACAAATACAGTTCTGGTGGATTTTTTTTTAATATTATGCCTTGTATGCAACATAATTTTCATACTTTGCTAAGATTTCCTTCAGTTTAACTGATAAACACAAATACAG
Source organism: Protopterus annectens (assembly GCF_019279795.1). NCBI lineage: Eukaryota > Metazoa > Chordata > Ceratodontiformes > Protopteridae > Protopterus > Protopterus annectens. The sequence goes on from NC_056731.1 coordinate 334,745,861, forward strand.
TTTTGGTGGATTTTTTTTTAAATATTATGCATTATATGTAACAGACTTTGAATTTTGTTGACCAGAATGTGCAGATGCACAAAATAATGTAGCAGGTCATGTAAAATTTTATTTCCTAAGCCATACAAAAGTGTGTGCTTAATAGTTTTCTTCCTTACAATTCTAAGCATATAAGTTCATGATTTAAAATGTATTCTGAAGTAATAGAGAGGTAATAATACTGGTAATTTCTGACTAAAGAATGTGCTGGACATTCACTTGACAGTACGATCAGCCTCCCCTCCAACCTCCATTCTCACTAGGGGTTGGTACCCGACTGACTTCAGCCATCTTGGATGTACAGGAATTATTGTGAAAAAAATTACTTTGTTATACAACTGATACACTAATAAATATTTCCTGGGCTACACAAACTTCATGCAAGTAATTTAACTACTACCCAAGTTAAAGCAATACTAAATGAAATTATGGAAATACAAGCATATTTTCTTTCTGTAAAAATACATGAACAAGTAGCTGATAAGTGTACTCATGCAGATCTACATCTGTGATTTTCAGACACATGTATATATATTTCATTTTATTTTACATTTGTTTACTGGGAAAGTCCGACTGGACGATAAGTCATTTTTCAGTGGAGGCCCAAGGACAAAAGCTCCAAGACATACAGAGCATATGAAGTTTAACAATTTTACACAGAATTTCTTCAGATATATATATATATATATATATATATATATATATATATATATATATATATATATATTCACTTCACAACACTGAAAGCTCAAAACACTGAGAATGAGAAAAGTTCATAATATAGAAGACCAAAACACTGAAACTTCAAAACACTGAAAACTCATAACACTGAAACTCAAAACGCTGAAATTCAAAACACTGAAACTCAAAACACTGAAAACACAAATCATGCATATACTGAGTTAAACAACATAAATCATACTTTCCACCAAGTGTAAGATGGGGGGCAAGCCCCCCTGCACCCCCCATGTGGGGGGATGTGTACCCCACACCCCCTGCTACTTAAATATATCAACTCCAAGATTGCAATCACAAGATCGCAAAATCACAATTGCAAGATATTTCTGCATTAGCAAATCCTTAATTGCATACTCATTTATGGAATCCATATTCAGCTTCAAATTAATAAAATATTGTAAAAGAATAATCAAAATCAGTAACCACAGAATTCAAAGAGAACTTAAATCAACTTCTATGACAAAAAAATCACACTAGCAATATACAACTAAATAATAAAGTACAGTAAAAACAGTTAAAAACAGTAATAACAAATACAATATAAATTCAAATAAAACATCTCATACCAGTCAACTCCACAGTAAATCACAAACCAAGGTAGGATTGTTTCGATATGCTCAGGTTGTTGTACCTTTAATGGCACTGTTAGCCAGAGTGGGTCATCCCTGTCAGGATTTCCAGGTGTTCAGTTCACCCAACTCCTGCCAGACAGATTTTTTTAATCAGATTCTGTAGTGCACTCCTCAATCTTTTCAAGATACAACTCCCTAAGAAGGTAGACCATGATTTTGGTCTCCTTATCAGAATAACTTGAAGAGTGGTCTCATGCCTTAACAGGTACTGCCATGCTTAGAAGAGCCAGAACCAGAATGAAAAAAAGTATGAGTGGGGCTGAGTTTCACAGATTTAGAATGGTTCCCTCCGGGGTGATCTTAAAGATCATGTTTAATGGTGTGAAAAGACCTTTGGTTTCTGCATTAAAAAGTGTTTGCATGCATCTTTATGCAAATGAACACTTCTTTATGCAGAAATCAAAGGTCATTTCCTTCCACTTTATAAATAAAATGATTTTAAAAATTAATTATGAATGTGGAAGACTAAATGTGCAGAGCCATATTTACATCATTAATATTAGTGGGTGGGAAGGCGGCGGTTATATTACTTTGGGTTCCAGCTGCAATTATGCTGTGTTTAGGTAAGTAATTGTGAATTAAGTTGTGCGATTGCCAAACTGTTACATTTGGCAAAAAGCTAATGATTAGCTAAATAAAAATCTAGCAATGGGTGTCAGAACATACTAGTAATAATAGACTATGGTGCAAAATTTCCAGAAGCTGTGATAAGGCTATTTGCATAGAACTATTATTATTCTCCATTGCTGAAATACCTAAGGAGATATTTACAGATGAAAGCACACACTTTATGTCAGGGGTTTTATACCAGTTATGCTATTGTTTTTAGATTAAGCAATAAACATTTTAAATATATTGCCTGTAGACTGAAGAATGATGCTGAAAGTCATGTTAAGAAAAGTAATTGCCACAGACAGTAAGAACAACACAAGTTCTTGCTATTTGTAATAAGAACATGGCCCCAAGCTTCAATTTGGGTTTACCCTGTTTAAACCTTTGCACAGGAGGTATCCCAGAGGTCTGCCTGATATTGCTGGTAAGACTTGGGAAGACAATATCATTTAATATATTATAACAGAACACTACATTAGTTTATAGAACAGTAACATAATTAAGCAATAGCCCATGACTGTGTGTGAGGTTAGATCAAGACTTACCCATGGTTGGTGTAGTTTGATTATTAGGGTGATGCCTAAGTGAACAAAGCCAACTATGAGTATGTACCCACACATAGTAGTGGATTATTGTTCCTATATAATGACATAATTTAAGAAATAAATCTCTTTCTTAAATAGTCTCATTGTATACTGGCATGGTGTTCTTCCACTTCTTGGTCTCCATACTGATGTACTGTACATGTGTACCTATATCTGAATGTTTGTGCAGTGCATCAGTGTATTGCCGGATAAATGGATCATCTTTCTCTGTATCTGTTTTTTTTTTTCATTTTCCACCTTTAGAAATTTTAATCACAAACTTTTAGGTAAGCCATGGCAGCTAATATGAGGAAAATCAGGGATATTCTGTAAATGTCTGGGCAGTTCAGAGTTATGGCTACTAACAGTACAATCACTTTCATCGCTGATAATCATACCTCTAAAATCGGCCGGACCTTTGCAGAAAGTTTGTTATATTACTCATAATGTTGCCCTGTTTCGTGTAAAAGTTGTAAAACAGTATATTCCACTAGACAGATGGCTGCTCAGGAAGAGGAAGACTTGGACAGCTGGAGCTCTTTCTATTGGTACATGCTCGATTTACAATGGGCACACTTTTTGGACTCTCCAGTCAGCATGCTCGTTTTTGAAAAGTAATGATCCATTATTGTATAATATGCCCATAGTAAAAGAACACATGCAGAAAGTCCAGCAGATGCAACAGTGAGTTTATAATAATAATGCACTACTAAGAGAATTTAACGTAGGAGATCAGGTATTAGTATTAGTGCCTCTCCCTTGAATTTATGGTAAAGTAGAAAGGGCTACTTGAAGTGAACAAAGGAATAAATGCAATGATTTACATGAAAGATAATATGGGAGTCTGGCAACTATATCAGAGAACTATGGCTATGAACTATTAATGAGCAGCTTCCTCTTGTCCACAGTGTGGCACTGTCAGCTTCCTCTTGTCCACAGTTTGGAACTGTCAGCTTCCTCTTGTTCACAGTGTGGCACTGTCAGCTTCCATTTGTATGCTGCTTGGCTTTGAGCAAGTCATTTACCTATTCAGTGCTCCAGGGCACTTGGGACAGTGCTCTAGGATCGTCAGTGGTCTCCTATGCTGTATATGTATTAACAACCTTTGAACCTATGAACAAAGTTAGATAACAAAGAAAGAGAAATACAGAACAAATATAGCACATTAATTTACTAAAGCCATGGATAGAATTATAAAGTTAAGTGGTTAGTCTGTGAGCTGAAACTAATACAGCAGAGTCCATACCTCTCAACTGTTCAGATTTTCGCAGAATGTCCAGATTTTTGCCTCATATTTTTTGTTTTGTTGCTCATAAAATTTGTGGCTTTCTGATAAATCACGGGGATGATCTGAGGATAGAAGTCATCAAATAATGATATACATTTGAGTTTCAGACTTCAAATCCTTCAAAACATAAATGTTAACACAAACTCTGTTGTTCTAGCAACTTTCTAAGTTTATAAGAGCAATATTTAAAATATGTCCCTATTTTTGGGCCTTTGCCCTACCATTTTGTCAGGCTTTGTCCAGATTTCTTGCACTAAGAGGTTGAGAGGTATGCAGAGACCAAAGAATTTCTATCTGAAGTACAGCTAAAAGAACCCTTGTCACAAATACAAAATTAGGAAATAAGAGAATTTGTATTAACAAATAAAGGGGAGTTGTCAAAACAAGAATCTGTGAATTAAGCTGATAGAACATAAAATATAGAAAACACCAGATGTGAAGGATAGACTGAGACCTTATAAATTACTAGATTCTCAGGAAAAAATATTAGGAAAATAAGCTCCATAGATGCTCAAATTATAGCAGCTGAAGAGTCACAGAGTAAATGGGGCACCATATTAGTGCTGCTTCCCAACTTGATGGAAGGAGAAGATTCTGCAATGACTTGAGACTATCATTTAAAGTTTGATAGCTATCTTATGTCCAGAAATGGTGAGTTGGTAGAGAGCTTAGAAAAGACTAGTTACTTGATAATACTAGACTTGACAAAGGGGTACCGGTATATTCTAATGTCCCCCTTCTGCTAAATATAAATAATCTTTTATCTTCTGAAGGTCTATTTCATTGCACAGTGTTTCTACATGGCCAGCATAGAGCTCCAGACACCTTTCAGAGACTAATGGACAAAATATTAAAATGTCACTCATGCTGTGCTGCAGCATAACTAGATGGTGTGGGCTTCCATTCAAAAGATGAGGAGTCTCCCTTGTCAAAAGTAGAAGCTGCGTTCAACTCTGTAAGGCAGGCAGATCTGAATGTCAATGCTAAAAAGAATAAGTTGGACATAGTGTAAGCCAAATATCTGGGATGCCTTTTAAGAAGAGGGGTGCTAAAACCACAACTAGAAAAAAATAAGGGACTATAAAAACTGGCCTACACCCCCCGCTAAAGCACCTTTGAAGTCTTTTCTTGGAAGAGCTAGGTATGAAAGAGTATTTGTACCTAATTTTGTAACTATTGCCTGTCCTTTGACAGATCTTACAAAAAGAAAAGTACTTATTGAGATGCAGTTGTGTCTTGAGGCCGACAGAACATTTTATGAACTAAAAAGGTTATTATGCTGAGAACTAGTGTTAGCAACTTCTAATCTAATATATTATATATTCACCTTGACTGCAATTATCTCCTGGCAAACTATTCAGTCTTTCTCCCTAGTAGAATTATTTATACTGTGCTCTTTCTTAGGTATCTACTACTCTGTTTCCCTACCTCACTGACTATTCATGCTTTATGCTTAGTATGCACTTGTTTGTTGTGAGACATGAGTCATTATCTCCACTGTTATTCAATTACTAATACTGCCCATCTGGGTCTATATTAGAACATTGAAGTTTCACAACTTTGAATGTTCTAATATCGACCCCTATTCAGCGAATGCTGACAACATTGAACATGCAGAACAGCGAATTTTTTCCTAGGGAAAAAATTTGCTGTTCCGAAACACATACACACAACACAAGTACACCAAACAAACAGCAATCCACACACATACACCTAAAATCTTACAACTAACCCTACACTAAACTGTACATACACCATTAGCTATCCACTTACCTTAACCCAAACCCTAACCCTAAGGTCCGTCACTATTGCACACTCACCTCACTCGCGCCCTAACCCTAACTCACCTAACCCGCCCTAACCCTCACATCCACACAATCGCACATTTACCTGACCTGTGCCCTAACCCTAACTCACTTAACCAACCCTAACCCTCACGTCCACACAATCGCACACTTACCTGAACCTGACCCGTAACTTTCCACCACAGTGCTGAACATAACAAAGTGATAGAACCGGCCAACTGAATTCTTTACCTAGGAAAAAATTTGGGTTCCTGCAGCTTCGCTATTTTCAGCGTTCGCTAAATAGGGGTCAATATTAGAACATTCGAAGTTGTGAAACTTCAATGTCCTAATATAGACCCTGTCCATCTCTGTGCTGCTATATTGTTTGCACCTCATAGATGCTTCACAATTTTTATCTTAGCAGATAGCTCTTATTATAGGGAGCACATTACCCTCATCTTTACATAGTTACTAATACTACTGTATTTGGTTATATATTATATGTGCTTTATTTTATTCTTTTTATTGTGCTTTGAAGACCCTGTAAATGTCCACATGTATCAGTATTTTACTCGAGTTAACAAATGGAAACAAATGAAATATATAGTTTTACTATGGACTTTATGGACAAATCAGACATGTTTGGAAACAACTTTGTTCCAATGTTCAAGGTGAGGAGCACATCCTCGAGTGCTATATCCCTTGAAGCATTTAGGCATAAACAGGAAGTAGATGAGTGTGTTTTTTTACTCTGCCAAATGCTAAGTTTCACCCTAGTAATTGATCATGCACTTTAACAATGTCTAAGTAACAGAAAGTTGGCAATACAGAATTATGCTCCTATGGATTATCTTTCCAACCCTTCAAAACACTATTACTCATAGGTCAGGATTAGGAAATAAAAATGCTGATACATTTCCTCAGTGTTAGGATATCACTGTGAGACCAAAATCAATGGGTTACTGCTTGGATGGAGGTAAAACATTGGCTATTGTCACTCATCTCTCTCTAACATAGATGACAAGCAAGTGAGGTATTTTGTTTAGATGCTTTAATACATAGAAACACATCAGGATGGATAGCAGCATCATACAATACAAACAAACTAGTTAACAGACAGACCTTACATACATAGATGCTTACATCTCAACAGGTTCACAGGTTCATAGGTTGGTATTAAGCTATCGGCCTTAGGGCCTATGCAAGCCTAGCCATAACAATTTCCTGGATATTTCTTCCCACAGTATTTACTTTTCTGGACCCCTGTCTAGCAAGGTGACTGACATAATCCCCAGGGTGAATTTCCTATCTCCCATCCAATCATCAAGGTTCCTTTTGAAGAGGGCCAATGAGGTGCTCTGCTTGACGTGTATGGGCAGTCTATTCCAGAGTATGGGGAGTCTCTGAGTCAGGAACCTATCCCTCCAGCATGTTTTGTTCATTGTGATGACAAGGTTTAGATCCCTGGAGCGTGTGGCTCTGAGGGATTGGGATTTCTTTAAGTGGAGCATGCCCAACAGCTCAGGGTTTGACATTGCCTTGTATGTTAAGAAGAGATTGCCTCTGAGTAGATGATATGCCACAGAGTATAGCTGGAGTTTTTTTAGACAGTCAGCATATGGCATCTGCTTTAGGCCTGTGATTCTTTTAGTGAGGTATTTCTGTGGCCTTTCCAGCTGTTGCAGATGTCTTGTGAGGTATATACCAAAGAGGGCATTATACTCTATAATGGGTCTAATGAGGGATGAGTACAGTGGGACAACAACCTCCTTTTTTCTGGATGAAAAGCCCTTAGTGATGAGGTGTGCCACATAGAAGGATTTCCTGACTGTTGTGGCAATGTGGTTATCGAAAGTGAGACCACTGCTCACCTGTGTCCCTAAGTCTGTCATCACACTTTCGATGTTTAGCGCCCTGCCACCTATGTGGTAATTCATGGGTACATGTTTTTTTCCAAACAGGATAACTATACATTTCTTGGCATTAAGCTTGAGCCCTTGGCTCTGGCACCAGGCATCTGTTTCTGTAAGGCCCTTTTGTAGAATATTCACATCATTTGGGGATTCAATAATGGCTCCCAGTTTGCAGTCACATGCGAACTTTGTTTGCCAGAGTCCCTTAGTGTTGGCCTGTACTTCAGATAAGTAGATGCCAAACAAGAGTGGTCCCAGGACTGAACCCTGAGGTACTCCACTTGCCACTTGTCTAGAGCTGGATGTGGAGTCGGACACTTTTACAGTCTGGGTTCTGTCAGTAAGCCAGTTGGCAACCCATCGAGTGACGTAGGGATTTATGCCTAGCTTAGTAAGTTTATCTATGATTCCAGAGTGGGGAATGGTGTTGAAGGCCTTGGTGAGGTCCAGATAGGCTGTGTGGACTGCCTTACCCTCGTCCACAGCTCTGGAGACTGATTCGAAGAAGTCAATCAGATTCAGGAGGCAAGATTGGCCCTTCACAAACCCAAACTGGGTGGGGTCCAGTGTTTGAAGGTTGCCAATGTCTTTGTTTATAAGTTCCATGCAAAAAAGTGGGTTACAACACATAGGAATACTAGATATATTCCACTGTTGAGCAGTGGAACACCTAGTAGTTATATACCTACAAGTAACGGGAGTAATATGTTTGTTCAGGATCAGAGAGATCAAAGTTCAAAAAATAATACCCCATATTTGACCTTAACATACCACAACAACATTGAATGGTTGAGAAAAAGCATTAATAGTCTATGGGAAATGTTTAAAACCATGCCCACGAGGGTAGACGTTTTTAAGAACAAGCTTACTTACAGTTACAGGAGAAATAATAATCTCAAAAATATTTTAGAGAATGGTAAGGAAGGATCTTGTGTTGATAGTTCCATCATAATAAGTAACAAAAGAGGGACTTTTAGGTGCAATAGATGTCCCCAATGTCCCTTTATAGCTGGTGAAAAGTCCATTTATTTGCCTAGTCTACGTATCACTCTTAAAGCAAGAAGATATAGTAGTTGCTACACTAAAGGCATGGTTTATTTACTATATTGCACATTCTGTTGGTGCTTCTACGTAGGAAAAACAGAGAGGCACCTACGTAGAAGAATATACGAACACATTAGAGATATTAACCGTAAAAACGTGAATAACACACTTTACAGACACTCTGTAGTATGTTGTAATGCTAATTTTAAATTTTGGGCCTTGGAAATAGTAGAGTCTCCCGACAGAGGGGGAGACTGGGCAATGAAATTACTATATAGGGAAATGAAAGGGATGAACGACTGTATATCCATTACTCCAGCATTAAAATTATTGGCATCCGATCCCAAGAAACACACGTAATTTTATTATTTTAGTCATTTTAGATGTTATCTCGAGTATTATATTTATTTGGTGTGGTCTGATTCTATTGTATTTGAGTTGGTTTTAGTATTGAATTGTTTCATTTCCATACCTAAGGTACAATAATATATTATTCTCAGAATATGTGATTTCATTGAAATGTGTATATATACTAAATATTATCAAATATTTTTAAATAAGTTTTTAATAAATATATATTTTTTAAGATTTTATATAATTTATTAATTAATTATTACTATTAACACACACATTCAACAAATTTAACATATTTTGTAAGATATACTATTGAACACATTTTACATGCATGTATGGAATTACATACATACATACACTTTCATGTGATATTAATTCTTTACATATATATTTTATAACAGTTCCACACACAAACACACATATATATTAACATATATTTACACACATTACAGATTTTATATATATATATATATATATATATATATATATATATATATATATATGTTTATATACTCATAGTTTTATAATTTATTTTATATATTGATTCTAAGATTTACAAGTCCTTTTTTTCTAACCTGTGGCACTACACAAATGGATGGTATTATTCATGTTTATTTTTGTATCTTTTATGTAGTCTTGTATGTATATAAAGCCTTTTAAAGATTAGGAAGAGTGAAAAAAGAATCAAATATTTGTTTATGGTTCTTGTTGCTTTCTAGCCTCTCATGGGTTAACTATGGCATAGGTCTAATTATTATTATTAGGGCTAAAACCAATTGTAATCCAATTTTAATTGAATAATTATCAATTTACAAGCACCAGCATGTATAAATTGCAACTTTTTTTCTGTTTTAATTGATTCTGAAGAGGTCTCCAGGTTGGAGACGAAAGCGCTCAATCCTTTGTATATTTCGATGTTTGGAATAAACTTTTTGTGAATATACTGCCGTGGAGTCAGGTGTATGTTTTCGCACCATTGAATTTCCTGTTGTTCCACTTGCTGGGTTTTTGGTGTCCATGATAATGTGTTCCATGCCCTTCCAGATCAGGCTTGTCAGACTGATGGGACAGTAGTTCCCGGGATCTAAGGCGGATCCCCCCTTGTGGAGTGGGATAACTGTAGCTGTGCGCCACTCAGTGGGTACGAATCCTGAGGTGAGGCTATGATTAAACATGACACTTAGGTGAGGTGCCAGTTCATTTTGCAGTTCATGTAGTACACAGCCTGGGATGTTATCATGCACTAGTGGATGTGCTCGTACAGTGCCTTAGTGTAGGATTCTGCAATCGAACTTTCAGATCCCATCTGCATGGGTGTCATGAAGTTTGTCACTTCTGACTTCAGTAGCATGAAGTTGGCTTTGGAGAAGTTTTTTGAGGAAGTTTCCTTACTGGGGAGGTGGGGTGGGATGTGAATGTCAAGGGTGATTTGCTTATGGTCAGACCTGACCAATGAGGGGGTGACCACTGGTGTGGAGCATCTATCTCCCATGTTGGTAATGACCAGGTCTAGGATATTGGAGCCCCTGGTAGGTCAAAATGTAGCTTACTACAAAATGGCAGTCTAGCTTGCACGTGCTCAGTATTTATACACTTGTGCAAGCCCTCGGATAGCTTCTTAAAGGTGCATACACACATATTGATCTACATCCTCCATCTTAAACAGATTGCCCTTTGTAAAAACAAGATTAGACTTAGATATTCATTACTATAGACATTAGAAACAAAACACAATGTCCATGTCCAAGTTGCTTCATATCTTTTACAGGGTTTAGAGATGTGACTATATCTTGTAACATAACAATCTGGACCAAATTTAGCAACAGGGACAGTCTTCAATGCACAATTCTTATCAGGAACTTCTGGATTCATGAAAGGAACAAGAATATTCTTTGGAACTTCCTCTGGAATTGGAACACTGAGCAACTCACTATGAGATAAAAAGTCTTTCTCTCAGGCTATGTGCTGTGGTATAGGCTCAGGCACTGGTTGCAAATGCTTCAGATTCCACTTACAGACTGCTCCTTGTGATTCCACAATGTATGATCTCAGCTGTGGGCAAATATTCTTCACAGCACCAATCCGATCATAACCTCTGGATGTTTGCATCCTTACTACTTCTCCTTTTCATAATGGATTGAGCAATTTGCTAGTTTTATCATAGTAGGACTTCTGGGTTGAATACTTCTTCAATAAGCTAGCTTTCACTGACCTGTTATTCTTGACACATGGAACCAACAATTGACTACTGATTGGTAATGTGGTTCTGGTTTGTCTTGACAGAACTCTCTGAGCAGGTGAACCAAGATATTTATCATGAGAAACATTTCTGAGGTTCAAGAAATTTAGAAAAACATCACTATTATCTCATTTTGACTGCTTTGCACTTTGAACTGCATGTTCTGCCAAACCATTTGACTGTGGATACTCAGGGCTACTTGTGACATGAGAAAAGTCCCAATCTTCAGCAAATCTTTTGAACACTTGGCTCGTAAACTGCATTCCATTGTCAGAAATAACTTTGTGCGGACTCCCATGCACTGCAAAATGATACTTCATCTTAGTAATAACAGTACTGGATATTAGGTTAGGAAGTAGGTCAAGCTTGAACCAATTGGAGTAAGAGTCTACTAATGCCAAATAATGTTGACCATTTCACTCAAAAATGTCTGTGGCTACTGTCAAACAAGGTAGTTCTGGAATCTGGTTTAGGTGAAGTGGTTCCTTCTTTTGACGTGGCTTAGTACTTTTGCACATGGAACAAGATAAAAGTGCTCTTTCAATGTCTTGCAACATAGAAGGCCAAAACACTAGTCCTCTCACCCTTCTTTTGGTAAAATTGACTCCTGGGTGACCACGATGTAAGACAGCAATGTACTCTTCCTGCAAGGACTTTGGAGCAATCACTTTCTGACATTTCATAATGATACCTTTGTCAGACAAAATTTCATCTCTGTATGGAAACTATGGTTGCACTTCTTGAGGAAAACAAGATTGCTTTGATGGCCATCATTGATTGATAAAGTGGTTGAGCCTTTGTAAAACTGGATCTGTGATTGTGTGATCTCTCAGCTCAGCAAGACATGTGGAAGAAAGACTTATCACTTCCATGACTTCAAAGTCAAGGTACTCATGCTCATGCTGTTCTGTGGTATTTCTGGGTGATCTGGATAATGTATCAGCAAGATAAAGAACTTTGCCTTTCTTATAGACAAGATTGGAATTATACTTTTGCAATCTCACCATGATATGCTGGAGCTGAATGCATTGGCTTTCTCACGATAGTGACTAAAGGTTGGCGGTCTGTTTCAACCTGGATAGGTCTACATTAAACATAATCATGAAACTTTGAACATGCAAACAAAATTTCCAAAAGCTCTTTCTCGATCTGGGCATACTGCATCTCAGTTTGGGTAAGAGTTCTTGATGCATAGGCAACAGGTCGATCCTCTTGTAGAATGACTGCATCAAGACCAAATTTTGAAGGGGTCCCTATTACATGATTGAATGCTAGAAATAGTGAACGCTCATTTGTCAGGGTCTGATTGCAAGCCTGAACTTGTAAATACATTTCCAACATAAGTGACTTCTTGTAGCCTTAATTTGCATTTCTGTGGATTGGGCTTAAGATTCACTTGACATGCCCTTTCCAGAACCTTTTTGAGGTTTCTGTCATGCTCTGCTTCATCCTGATCTCCTACTAGTATGTTGTCTACTATAATAGCACAAGGATACTCAGAAAATGTTTGCTCCATTGCAGGTTGAAAGACTTCACTTGCGGAATGTATCCCAAATTCCCAAATGGCATTCTCAAAAATCTGTGTCTGCCAAATGGAGTACTGAATGTAGTGAGCATTGAGGAATTTTTGTCAAGTTGAATTTGCCAAAATGAACTCTTTGCATCTAAGATAGAAAAAATAGTGGCATTTGGCATCAAGGCTGTGACTTTTTTGACTGTGGGCATTGGATGATGATGTATTTTTAGCACTTTGTTCAAATCTCATGGATCAATACATATTCTGATGTCATCTGAGCTTTTCTTATGAGCTACCTCCATAGGAAATACCCATTCAGTTGGAGTGTCAGCTGGACAAATCACACCTTGTCACACCATTTTATCTAGTTCAGCCTTGAGTCTGTCCTGCATGGCTATTGGAACTTTATGTGCTGGCCTGATAACTGGACTGACCTCTGGGTCTAACTTCATGGAGTGCACAACTGGAAGTTTGCCTAGTTTGTCTTCAAAAAGATCAGCATAAGTAGAAAAATGTACTGGGCAAAATTAGAGCAGTGGTCTTTTAAGGTAACCTGATGGACTTCCTTCATAAATGAAATCAGTCTCATTTTCAAACTCTCTCTGAGCCTTAATAATGACTGGATGTGCCTCTTGACCACATAAAATAACAAGTTGTAGCTTCTTTCAGCAAATTAGCATGAAAGCACTACTAAGCCTTCGGTTTGAATTTCTTCACCAAAATAAGCAACAAGTTTCGCACACCTTGCCAAATCAAGCCTTTCACCATGACACACTCTAGCAAATGTTTCTGCTGACATAACATTGCATTTGGAACCTGTGTTGACTTTGAGCTCTACAGGTTTTCTATTTATCTGAACAGTACAAAATACTTCATTCTTTGCCCTTAAATCTACTGCATTAACTGTTTCATGAAGCACTGATACACCATCAACATAAAGAGTAGAGTTGCAGCTTTCTAACTGATCAACTCATTTCTTAAAATGTTCCCTTTTAATAAAAGAATGTGGGCCTTTTGATTTACAAAACCTTTTGAAATGATTCCATTTATTGCATTTGTGGCATTGTTGACGAAAGGCTAAACATTTTTCCCCTTTTAGATTAATGACTTCCACCACAATTACGACAGTTAGCAATGAAACTAGGTTGGAGCCAGGGTTGCCAGATTTCCAGCAACCCAGGTAGGGACAAAAAAAAAATAGAAGGTCTCTCACGAAGTGAAGACCAAAAAAAAAAGGTCTTCGGCAACTGAAGACCAAAAAAAAAAGTTCCGCATTAAAGAACTGAGCTAGCTCACTCTGCCTGCAATAAACACTGAGCTTCGTGTTTAATGCATTGCAGTTCGCATTAAACACGAAGCTCCGTGTTTGGCGCTTTTGATTGGCCGTATGCGGCATATGGGCCAATCAAAAACACGGAGCTTCGTGTTTAATGAACACAAGCTCCGTGTTTAGCAATTTTTGATTGGCCCGTATGCCAGGTATACGGGTCAATCAAAAAAAAAAAAAAAAACAAAGTGGAGGCTGGCCGGGATTTAAACCGGCAGGGCGGGACTCGGGATCAGGCTACTGATCTCGGGACAGTCCCGCCCAAATAGGGACGTCTGGCAACCATGGTTGGAGCCCATGCTTTGAGTTTGCTGACTCACTCTTATGCTTTACTGAGACTGCAAACTCTGGAATTTGCTGGAAACTTCTGGAGTTTACCAGTGGGTGCTGCAGGGGCTACAGTTGCTGCCATGTGCTTGGGACTGTTTATTTTAATAACATGCTGCATACTATCAACATGAGCTTTATCACTGTGCATTCTAAAGCTGTTCTCATTTGTAAGCATATATGTGTGCTTTTCTGTGAGCTCATATATCTGACAAATCTTAATGGCCTTATTCAAAGTTAAATCACTGTCAAGAAGCAAAATCTTTCTCACAGCACCATCTTTAATACCACGCACAAGACTGCCCTTTATCAAGTCATCCCTTAAATCACCAAATCTGCATGTTTTAGCTTTGAGAAAAAAGGCTGTTATATATGCTGCAAAAGTTTCACCAGGCCTTTCTATTGTAACATTTGTCTGGGGGGTTACACATTTCTCTAAATTTACATTTTAAGTACTCTGGGTCCTCCCTTGACTCAGCCTGTACAACAATATGATGGTTTTCTCCCTTTCCTGTATAGACAGCAGGTGCATACACAAATGAACATTCCCTTTCTATGGCATCCGACTCAGCTAAATTACATAGAATAAATGCCTTTGTACGGTCATCTTTATCAGAAAATGCAGCCTTTATGAAAATTTCATACTCTTGCTCAAACACTCTCCAGTTCTCAGCAGAACTGCTGTCAAACACAAATGCACAGGGTTTTTGAAATCCATCTGCCATGCCCACAAAGTATACACAAACATACTGAAAATATGGCACCTGTAATTATGTACGAACAAACTGTTCTGTGAGCTTGTAATAACAGTCAAATTCACAATAAAATCTTCAAAATACTGTACTTTGTGAAATGTGCTCTGTAATGGCTGTATTCTTTGAAATATTCCATGTAATGGCTGTACGTTTGTGAAATAACTTTACTGTAGCACTGCACAAATATGTGAACACTTTATACACTTCTGATATCTTTGCTTAATATGAAAAATGCATGTTTTGTGAAACTACAGTTGTTTCCCTTTATTTTATTTGTTTTATGCAAATTGGACTTTATTTCTAACATTTTCTGTAATAATTTGAATAGTTTATCAATACCGTACATATCAGTTTATGTGAAAATCATTTAAAACGTCCTGTATGCTTTGTTTCATATTTTGCAAATAAGAAATAGTGCTGAGCAAGTTTTAATACCTGAAATTAATTTCTGACCTGTTTTCTGAAATATGCACATTGTAGGGATGATTCATTCCTTTATATTAGCTGCGCGTCTCTCGATCCTGGTTCTGGATTCCACCCTGACACCATGTTCTTTCAGACATGCCGCTTCTGACACCAGGCAGCTCATCTCGCTAACATAGATGACAACCAGATGGGGTATGTTGTTTAGATGCTTTAATACATAGAAACACATCAGGATGGATAGCTGCATCATAAAATACAAATAAACTAGTTAACAGACAGACCTTACATACATACATACATGCTTACATCTCAACAGCTTACTATAAAATGGCAGTCTAGCTTGCACATGCTCAGTATTTATGCACTTGTGCAAGCCCTTGGATAGCTTCTTAAAGGTACATACACACACCTTGATCTACAGCTATGGAAAATGGAATATGTATCTTCAAATGTATGTGAAGTATTTTATGTTTGTAAAATACTTGCTGCACTCTTGTCAAAAAACTGATTGCATTAGTTACTGACATGTTAATTTCCTGTATAATGATATAAAAAAGGAGGTTGCCTGACAGAGACAAAAGCTGGGTCATCATTCATTGCCAGGTAAAACAGAGGCTTTATCTGAAGATCTGGGATACCTGGAGTTGGAATGCCCAGTCAGGGCATATAGTGGATTTAGTTTTAAGTAAGTTCAGGTGAAGGCTTTTTTTGCTTGCTGAAGCTAAAATTTTGACCTGAGCAAGGCTTGCAGCTGTGACCCTGAATGTTCAGCCTACTGCAGTAGCCAGTAGGGGCTGCATGGGACTTAATTTGTGAGGCAGAGAATCTTGTTTAAAGAAGTGTAACTGCTATATATGCTCTGTGAAAACTTATTGTGTTAAGCCAAATGAGCTACCTTATCATTTGGTTCTGTAAATAAAGCTGTATGCTTTGGCATCCAGTGGTTTTAAAAGACATACAGTAATATGTATATATATATATATATATATATATATATATATATATATGTGTGTGTGTGTATATATGTATATATATATATATATATATATATATATATATATATATATATATATATAGATATATATCACCTCATATACATTGACTGACTTTGGTGTTGATGTCTATTACCCATACTAACTGCTGCTTCATCACTAGATAGGAACAAAAGAATCAAACATGCTCCCGCATGCAGAATCTATGCCCATTTCTGAGTTATGATGTGACCAGAGGTAATCATTTGTGGTAGTATTCGCTGAAGTAGAAAAGTAAACCCATTAGTAGTGTGACACAAATTCATTTTATGTGTGTGTTTGCATGTGTGTGTGTATGTGTGTGTGTGTGTGTGTTTGTGTGTGTGTGTGTGTGTGTGTGTGTGTGTGTGTGTGTGTGTGTGTGTAGTCAAACACAGTCACACACAAGTGCAAAATGCATACATAGATACATTTGCTACCCTTACATGAAACCAATAAATTTTAAAGACTCAAAACCTTTCAACTAAAAAACATATATTAATTTACAATTCTTATTATAAAAAATTATTATACTGTACAAATATATAAACCAGGATGTTATTTCATTAGACAATGATTCTACCTTTTCATAGATACGTACTTTAGAATACAATTACTAGAAACGTGGTCATTAAAATGTATTGGTTTCATGTAAGGGTAGCATACTAATGCTTAGATCTAAATTTTTAGTATGTAGACATTGATAAAAATTGGTTTTTGTTTTTCTGTATTTATTAATAATATGTTTAAACTAAGGTAATAAGGAATGGTTTGGTTTGGAGCAAAGATTTTTTAGAATTCTTATTCACCAGTGTTTTAATTTTAATATTAATTCCAAATTTTAACAATTGGTGTTTTAATTTAATTAAAGTTGATTGTATGATTAACAACATTATATAAATGTACTGGAAAGCTGTTAATATTTTTTGTCTGATGAAGGAGAGACACTGAGCTCTCCAAAAGCGTTTTTTCCTAACATATATAATAAACCAGTGTTCTTTATTGGGATTGTGTTCTCAAGCTCATTTTTTGTTTTTTACAAGTTTGTTCGGTGTTTCTTGCTTAGTTTGTGAATACTACTAAAACCCCTTGTACTGCTAGCACACCACTCCATTTATTTATCCACTTTTTCTATCACCTCTAAGAATAATACAACTATCTCTCGAACTACTCACACCAAACTCCTAGGAGTTGAAATCGACTGATATTCACATTTCACTCACTGTAAAGCAAGTTCATAAAAAGCTGGGGATACTATATAGAAATAAACAATTCCTCACTAACTCCACTAGGGCTAAAATAGTCCAAACACATCTCATCTCTACACTTCTTTATGCCTCCCCTATTCTTACCAATTTTGGCAAATCAAACTTAT
The DNA here is from genome assembly GCF_019279795.1 of Protopterus annectens. NCBI lineage: Eukaryota > Metazoa > Chordata > Ceratodontiformes > Protopteridae > Protopterus > Protopterus annectens. The sequence continues at coordinate 334,763,827 of NC_056731.1, forward strand.
CTAAACCTGAGGCCTGCTACAACAACACTGCAAGATATGCCAGCAATAGGCTACATCTTACACACCACTGCTCTCCCCTAAAACAACTCAACTGGCTTGACCTTCCCTATCTTATCCTTTATAACCAGCTTATACTAACACATAAGATTCTCTATTACCCAGATAAAACCCCTGCATTACAAAACCTAATACATCTTTACTACAGTACTAGAGTTCTACGCTCTAACCACAAACCTCTACTTAAAATCACTAAGGCCAAGATTCTGCAGGAGTATCTCTATATTCAAACTTTATAGCCACTATGTTTCCACCACTATGTCTCTTGCCCTGTTTAAGAAGTCTCTGAAATCATACCTCCAAACTAACTGGATCTGTAACTGTGACTCCTCAGGCTAGTATAACTCCATCTTCTGTTAACATCTGTTCCCTCTGGCAATGAAAAGATGATGGCATACTAGCTTAATTTGATGTAATTGTTTTTATTATTCTGTTGACACCCTAATTTTATTTAATTTAATTTGTATAATACATCTTAGCATTATTTGATATAAGGGTTTTTTCTGTTGCCGTTCTAGTTTTATTTGATGTAATCTGTATAGGTTATACCTCTGTAACTGTGTACATGGACACTATTATACATGTTAAATGTGAAGCTTTTCTCCCGGGCATCCACTAAAAAAGGACTTATGCCCAATCAAACTTTCCTGGTAAACAAATGTAAGATAAATAAATAAATTAATTAAGATAAATAGAAAGACGGGGTTAATAAGGGATAATAAAAGAACAAGAGGAATGAAGAAAGCCAGCTATGTGACAAAAGGGTGAAATGTATATTCATTACTATAAATAAAAAATGGAAATAAAATATATCTAAGCAACTTTTAGAATCGACTACAATATGATGATGATACATAAGTAGTATAATATTATCTAACAAGTATATTATTATGAGCATTATGGCCAGGTCTGTATGCATAACTCAGTCCATATGTATTAGACCAATGGATGTTTATAAATTCACCTAAAGAGCAAAGTCCAATGGGTAAACCTTAATGGGTGCTGTACTGTGCTTTGTGTGTAAATAACACATACGGCCAAATTGTCAAACACAACTTGGCAAAGCTGAACTCTCCAGTTACTGTTTTCCCTAGAAAGTCTCTGCCAGTGCAGTTTGTAAATGTGTGCTATTAGTGATCCCTTCCATTTGGGAGAGTTCCATATTCTTTATCTTTGTGCAACCATGGAGGTGGTATCTGTACATATCTATGTCTTTCTATGTCTGTATCTATCTATCTATCTATCTATCTATCTATCTATCTATCTATCTATCTATCTATATGAGTGTTAGGTGTGTGTGTGTGTGTGTGTGTGTGTGTGTGTGTGTGTGTGTGTGTGTGTGTGTGTGTGTGTGTGTGTGTATATATATATATATATATACCCCCACATAAATACACACACAAACACACACACTAAATACCCACACATAAATACACACTTACACACACACACACACACACACACACACACACACACACACACACACACTAGATTAGATATAGATGTTTGGAGGATTGGAGGATGAGGGGTCTTGCCACCAATATGGATGGTACAGGGTTCTTGTCTCCCTGCAATAAATGAAAATGTTATATAACATATAACAAAGGGTTGCAATTGTAGTTTTAATTACAATTCTTTGTAATATATATGTGATATGTTATCTCTCCTATATATGGTAGCTTCAGTTTAAAAGGTTGTTGGCCAGTGAAGTATGTGTAGCAATTTTTTATGCCATTGGCAATTAGCAGGGCACTTCATTTTTGCCAGCCATGTGACAGCACAGAGTCTTAAACAGCTTTTAAATCTTGTTTTCCAATACAGTTCCTTAGTGACTTCCACCCCTATGGCTTCATGAGTTAACATTCTTTTATATCAGCCATCATATATCAGAACCTGGCTATAATGAGTTTGTATTCACCAGGCCATTATGTATCAAGCTGGCTAAAACAAAGTTACTTTTATATGATTTTTATTAGGCTTTTGCCCCCTCTGCCTGCTGACCATCAGACCATCACTTGGTTAATCAACTTATTCATTCTCTTCATCAGGCAAGAGATTACTAAGGAAGTGGGTATCTATCATCAGGGTAGCATCACATTTATTTTTTTTACCATTCTCTCCCTGACACTAACGTGACACCTATTTGTTAAGGCATGAGGAGGAGACAGGCACTTGACTGTCCATGAAGGATGTCTCCTCACTTCTGCAAGGGTCATTGTCTGCAAGTGACCCCTCCCTTCCCCATGGTATGAGAACTGGTCTCTCCAGTCTCCAAAAAGGAGACTGCACAGCTCTGTGTGTGTGCCTCGAAGTGATTACAACCCACCCTCCACCCAGTAGAGGTGAGTAGGTATGCTGCTTCATCATCACTGCCTGGTACCTTTCCTTCATTTCTGAGCAATAATCATAATGCTCCATGTGCTACATAATGAATCAACAACAAATCAGGTACCTAAAAAATATTCAAGTACAAGCAGTATCACAGATACAATTTAAAATACCATTTTTATTGGGATCACTTGCATTGATAAGGTGACCTTTAAAAACAAAGCCATGATTAGAACCAAAATGCCAGCCATATATGCATACCATGTACTGCATGTTGTTTTTTAAAGTAAATGCAACATATATATTTTCAAGTATGTATCTAATGACATGGTCACTTAAGACCAGTGCTTGAAATCAGAGCACTACTCACAATAAAGATTTTTTTTTTGAAAGTACACACTATGTAAAACTAAAGAACACTCTGCAGTTTCTGATAATTCTCCTATACCCTCACACCCCCTGCTACTTAAATATACCACCTCCAAGATTGCACAATACAGGAGAAAGGGCATATGCCCCAATCCTGTTATCATAGTGATATAGCAACAGTTTTGACAGCTTTCCTGTTGATTAAATCAATCCGCTAAATTTGGTGCTCCCATACATATGTATATATATATATATATATATATATATATATATATATATATATATATATATAGATATCAACAGATATATAGACAAATGTATAGATACATAGTTATATACATATCAGTATCACTGAGGAGGTCAAAAGTTGAGTTGTTTCTTTCAAAACTCTCATTGAAGGCACATTTCCTCAATTGTCTGAGTGACTGACTTGTGTTTGATCAAGTTTGGTGCCAGTATTCTCTTGTGAATAGCAGGGACTGAGAATATGCTTGTTTCCCACAGTTGCATAGTCTCAATGCTGGATATTTATTTATTTATTTATTTATTTATTTATTTGTTTATTTATTAATTATTTATTTATTTCCAGTTTGATGACTGAGGGGTCCACTGGGTAAGCAGAGCCCATTTTCAGTGGATTCCCAGGGAGAAAAGCTTCAAAAGCAGTTAACAGAATATAGCATAAGTACAGTATGGAATATACAGTATATAAAAGCATAAATATACAATTTAAAATACAAATCCAAGAATACAAAATCCGGGGAGTGTACATTTTAAAACACAAATGTTAAAATATTAATAAAGGCAAAAGTAATACAAAGAATATAATTAAAAGTACAAGTAATAAAGTGTTTATACAAGTTTAGTGTTTGTTCTAACAATAATGTTAGTGATCAGAGGTGATAGTAGATGAGATTGAATGGAGGTTTGAACGAGACAACAGTATAATTTTGATGTGAAGGGAGTAGGAACAGTCCCAGTTTGAGGGAAGGTAAGAATGGAGTAGAGATTTGAATTTACAGTGGTTGTGAGTACAGCGGGGGGTGGGGGTTCTATAGTTTAGCTAAGGAGTGTGATAGAAGTAATTGGCCAGGAGGGCATAGGATTTTATAGATTTGAAGGAGGGTTTTGTTTTCAGATCTAAGAGTATGACTGGGGAGGTAAGTGGTTAAGTCAGATGAAAGAGAGGGGCAGATGGAGGGTTGGAATATTAGTTTGCGAGCAGTGGTGAGTTGTATGAATTTCAGGTAATTAGGAAGCTCAAGCCAGTTTAGGGAGTGGAGGGAAATGGCAGTGGTGGGTGGAGTATTTGGACCCTGTAGCAAATTTACAGACTTTGTTATAGCACACTGCCAGTTTGTTTTTCTAGGCTAGGCTGGAGATGGCTAAGTAGAGGGGCACCATACATAAGAGAGGGGAGCAGGTAAAAGGAGGCTAGAGTAAGTCTGGTAGATGCAGTTTGATAGCTATTTTGTCTATACAGCATATCTAGTTTTTGGTGGGGTTTTTTTGGTATTGTTTTGGATGTGGATATTGTATTTTAAATGTTCATCAATGGTGACTGAATAGTTTGGTGTGTGGTACAATTTTGATTAGAGTGTTATTATGGCTTTTTATTTTAAAGGATCATTTGTCTATGATGAAATTTCTCGAAGGAAAGAATATCATGATTTCTGTTTTATTAGCATTGAGAGCAAGATGGTTGTTTAGCATCCAAGTTTTGGTATTGGAGAAGGCTGTTTGGGTTTTTTGAAGGTGCTCAGAGGGAGAGTTTGCTGTACAGATGATTGTGGAATCATCAGCATACTCCATCAGTGTGGCATTATGTATGGATTTGTGAAAGTTATTAATGAAAATATTGAAAAGTAAGGTGTCAAGAATAGAGCCTTGGGGGACACTGGAGGGATTGTTGAAAAAGGATGAAGTGGAATTTTTCCATTTAAGAGCTTGTTGTCTATTGGAGAGAGGGCTTGTAAACCAGGCTATGGAGGAAGGAGATAAATTGTTGGAGGAAAGTTAAGATAAGAGTAGAGGATGTGAGACAGTGTCAAAGGCTTTGTAGAGATCTAAGTAAAGGGTGGATACAATTTAAGCAGAGATGCGAGCATGATTAATGGTGTCAAGGAAGGACAGAAGAGCAGTGGTAGTGCTGTGGCTGGGCCTGAAATCATGTTGTGTTGGGGTAAGAAGATGATTGTGTGTTAGGTATGGCAAGGGTTGTTGATGAATGCACTTTTCTAGGATTTTAGAAAGAGGTAAGTGAATAGCTATAGGATGGAAGTTAGTAGTGTCTGTGTTGTTTGCCACCTTTGTGGAGAGGTGACAAAAGCTTTCTTCCAGAGTGAGGGGACATAGACTTCTTGGATGGGCGTGTTGATAAGAATGGAAATCAGGAGGGCAATGCTGTCTGCAGCCATCTTAAGGAAGGATGGCATTAGATTATCAGGAGCATAGGAGCAAGGTTTTAGTTTAAGGAGGAGTTTTTTATGCTGCTGGTGGGGATAGGTTTATGGCTGAAAGGTGGAGTGTTAGAGGAAAAGCAGTGGATGGGGGGACTATGAGAGGGAGAGAGGATAGGAAAGTTTGTGGTTAGTTTGGCTATGCAATCAACAAAAAAGGGATTGAAATTAGATGCAATTTCATGGTCTGGGGAGTTTGGATTAGGGCATGGGTTGTCTTTTCTACCAGGGTTTAGAAGGGAGACAATACAATTCCAGATCTTTTTGGAATTAGAATTAGTTTTGATTGGAGTTTGGAGTAATAAGTATTACAACCTTTAGTTATTAGTTTCTTCACTGAGTTGTGGAGTTGTTTAAATTTGATTAGAGGGTTTGTCAACTTTTTTTTTTGATATTGCTTCCAACATTTGTCTCTGAGGTGCATTAGTTTTCTGGTTTCTTTAGAAAGCCTGGGAATGCTTTTGCTTTTCTTTTCTTTTTGTTCTAAGAGGGGGTTGGCTGTTTAGTAAGTCTTGGAAGGTTTTGTTGAAGTAATTAGTTGCACAGTCCAGAGGCAGAGTCTTTAAGGGGGCCCAATTCATTTTTTTCAGACAGTCAGAAAATGTCTGTGGATTGAAGTTGGTGAGATTCTGAGTTTGAATGTATTGATGTTGTATTTGGACAGAAGAGGCACACCGGAGAGCATAGGCTGGTATGTGGTCACTAAGGGGATCAGGTATAATTCCGTTGTTTGAGATTAGGGATGAGTTGCTAAGATCCAATCTAGTGTAGTGCCAAAGGAACCATCTATACTGGGTCTGGTAGGGTAGTTTATTAGCTGGGAGAAGTTAAAGAGATTAATTGTTTGGCTCAGAGATTGTGAGGAGATGGTGGCCCAGTGGATGTTTACATCACCAAGGATGAATGTTTTCTTTTTGATGTTGGAAGAGAACCATGAGAGAATGCCTTCAAGGATGGGGATGTTATCATCATTGGGAATGTAGATGGCAGCTATGCATAAAGAAATATATATATATATATATATATATATATATATATATATATATATATATAGGAGGAGAATTGGTGGTGCAGGAGTGTTTGACAGAAGCATAGCAGGCTCCAGTAGTGCCCTGTGCTAGTACCATGAACAATCCCCCACCCCCCCCCCCAAGTGAAGAGCAAAAAAATAAATTTCTACTGGCACACCAAACAGTTGGCCAGATATGCAACATTCACCCCGCCCTACTGCCCAGCCATTCAGGTCCCATTTTTGTGCCCTGCCCCTCCTCAGTTTTATTAAAAAAAATAAGAATTCCTTCTTGTTTTAAACTGCTTGTTACAAATGTAGCAACCAGTTATTACAGTTAATGCTCTGCACAGAGCACTGTGGTGCTTATGTTTTACTTAAAGAAAAAAAGAACATTTCTTCTTATAAACTGCAGCAAACTGTTTGATAAAAATGTAGGAAATAGTTACTATAGTTTATACCCTGCATGGAGCATTACCTTGCTCATCTTTTACTTAATAAAATAACATTTCTTCTTATAAACTGTAACAAACTGCTTGCTACAATTTTAGCAAATAGTTGCTACAGTTTAGTCCTTGCTTGTACTGCTACAGTGCTCATGTTTTACATAAAAAAAGTATTTTTTTTTCTTATAACCTATAGCAAATTGTAGCAAGCAGTTGCTACAGTTTAGACCAAATACTGAGTGCTCCAACAGTCAGATTTGATCACAGATACAGTTTCTTAATAGCAGGTATCACATTAGAAATCAGGACTGGCTAATTGCAGCCCCCAACGGTTTGCACATGGGGCACCTGCCCCTTGCTCTCCTCTAGCTACGCTACTGGTGCTTGACCCCTTGTTAAAAAAAATAACCTCTACTATAGATTCTGCTGTGATACTTAAGTATGGTGTGGTGTGTTAATGTTACTGTTATTGTTGTTTGGGTGTTTTTGTGTTGAGAATTGGTTGGAGTTTGAATTTCTTTTTGTTTGAGTGTGGAGTGTTGTGAGTATGCATGGAGGATTGTATTGTGATATTTTTTGAAATACATGTTGCAGTCATGTTGTAGCTTGATTATACATATTTATACATCCAGACATGTGATCATTTTCATCACTCACTGAATGGAGTTAAAATTGTGGCTGATCAGGTGTGTAACTGATTGCATGTGTTTTGTTCTTGGATCATGCTGAGTAGCAAGAGTCTGCTCTTTTTTTCACTGTTATACAATCTTTGAGTTAGTATATTTAGAGATTCAGGGATGTGGGGGGCTATTTTACTCTCTTACTGTGTTTTTCAGTGTTTGCCTTCCAAGCAAGTTAATGTGCTTGATCCCAGAACAGTGCAAAAATGGCTTTTTTCTTTTTGCTCTATTAATGGATGCAACATTTAGTTTACTTTTATGTCCAATGGTAAGGGATGTTAAGAGGAATTAATTTTTTAATTTGTGTTATTTGTGTGCATTTTGATTTAGTTTCTGTTGGCTGGCAATGGATTATTTTGAGTTCCAACCCACTGTACACAGCACAATATCAAATATATAAATGACAATTATATCCTTCGTCATGTTTTGGTCTGCATTAAAGTCAACTTGCTTATCTGTTTGACTCCTAATGCTTTCATGTAGCCTACCCAACACATGTGGAATTGGTTTCAATTTGCTTCTGACAGAATATGCACTGCATGCATAATCTAAAGGTTTAAAAACATAAACTGCTCTGGCTAATGTTCCTTCACAGTGAAATGTACCTGCAACACTACTTTAAGTATTTTACAATTCAGTCTAATCCCTAATGAGAAAACTCCTAGGCCAAGAATTATTAATTATCTGTTAAGTGAATGAAAAAATGTCACTTAACTTAGAGTCATGAGCATTTTTGTGATGCTGCAAGAGTTCTGAAAATTCTAAGAAATGTCCAGGTTATTTCTTTCTGCCTAAAAGTAAATAATCATAATGCTTTGAATAATATAAATGGCAAAGAATACAAGTTAAACAATAAGCAAAATACAGTGAATTGCATTCTAAACTACTGTCAGTTATTACATAGTTCTGAATGCTTGCTACTGGTAGTACACTTGATGTATAATAGCAACCAGGAAATTATGCTTTGTTACAAACAACGTATAGAAATATAGTTTTGTACATATATAAAAGTTATTATTGGAATGTTACCAACTAATTAGGGTAGCATTCAAACTTTTACAAGTTAAACCTGGATCACACATAACTGTCATTCTTTTAATGCAAGTTTATATGCTATATCTCTTTTACAAAATGACAGTCTGCTTTGTATTACACATCTCATAAAATAGTGTTTATGTTATTTCTTTAAAAACAATAACTTTTTAGTGGTTATTGCTTTCTAAATCACTGTCAGTTATTAAATAGTCCTGAATGCTTACAGTATAACAAAAGGATATTTTTTTATATTAGCCTATAGAATGACACTTCTGATAAATAATTTAAGATTGTGTTTTTCTGTTATTGTCTCTTTTTAATGATAAAAACTTAGTATCTCAGAACAATTTATTATGGAAAGTTTGAATCTTAAAAAGGAAGATTTTTCTGATGTTTGTTCACATACTATTAGACATAACATTTAAGGAATATATAGGACTGATTGTAACAGTAGTACTGATATAAGGATAAATATAAATGTTCTTACATGATACTCTACACTAGGATTATAACTAAAATATAAAACCTAAGAATATAGTAATAATGCAAGAGATAGTATGCAAACAGAAATAGAAAGACATCAGAATAAGTAAATACATATATAAAGAATATTGAATGTCACTAAGGGTAGGAATTTGGTATAATGGTTAAGGTGTTCACCCTTATAGGCACAAAGTGCAGGGTTTGATTGTCACATAAGGTAATAGGTGTTGCATGGAAACGCTCACAAGGACAGCTGGATTGGTGCTAATTTATGAACTTATGATCCTATGAACAATTTTACACATAGTAAATAAAACAGAAAAAATATAAAATCATCTGACCTATAAGTTAATAAATATGAAAATAACAACTGACTTCTCCCTGTAGTAGACCAGGGAGTTAATGTGAAGTACAGGTAAAGGTGATTGCAGAGATATTCAGTTTGGTCAACTTATAATAAACATAGTGAAAACCCGTTTAACTTTTCTTATTTATAATGACTCACTGGCATGACTTTTTAAGATGATGTATACTAAAAATATGAGGCACATTAATATGGATCAGTAGCATTAGCTAAACACTGTTAGTCTAATGGAGAGTTTGAGAGGTAATTTGTCTTTTTCAACAAACTAGGAATATGTTATTCCATGGTAGAATGTTTTAGGGTTATATCATTAGATCATTTTTTACTTGTTTCAAAAGTTTTGTCCATAGGTGACAATTTCATATTGTTATGTATAAAGTATATAATAAGTTCTGTGCATAAATGTGATTTCATTATTCCTGTGTTTTAGTTTTTTCTCTTATATAAATGTCTGATTTTAAATGCATATCTATTAATATAAATGGATTGAATAATCCAATAAAAATGTGGCGTATATTCAAATACTTGCAATTACATAAAGCTCAAATAGTATTTCTTTTGGAGACACATTTACTTCATAAAGATGTAAGTAAACTTTCATTAAAGAATTATTTGGATTTAGCAGGTTCTCACTTTTGAGCTAAAAGAAGAGGTACCCTCATTTTATTGAAGAACTCAGTAGTAATGCTTAAAGTAAAAGATACCTATGTTTATACAAATGGTATGTTAAGCATTGTTATAATTGAGTGGATCAGGAAACTATATACATTAGTAGACTCTTATTTGATTCCACTGGATGGAGCTAAAGATGCAAAAACTTACTTAGACATTATAGCCTAATACATAAAAGATGAAGTCATAATGGCTGGTCATTTTAAATGTATTTTATCAGTCAAAGGTTCCACTGCAGATAGAAAAATGAGAACCACATCCTCAGCCAAATACTTAACAAATCTGATGAATTTAAAGGACACATCTGAGGTAAGAAAAAACAAGCTCACTTCAATTTACCCATTATTCATATAGATATGGAATAGAAACAAATACTGATGACATTTTTGTCTCAAACAATCTGTTATCACGTCAGAAAAATTTCAATAGTTTTATGTCCATTATCAGACCATAATGCTATAAATCTTAAATATTATTTTATAAACTGAAAATGTAATACATCACAGGAGATTACCAGAGTGCATTATTAAAATAAAAGAATTCAATTATTGGTATGTTAAAGAAATCAAAAATTTCCCAGAAATAAACATGAATAGTGATATATCTGACATTCTCCTGTGGGGATTCACTAAAGGCTTAATTACATGGAAGAGTTACAAGTGGGTATATTAATAAAACAAGAAAATGAGGCAAAGAATAGGATACACTACTGGCCAAAAACAGACACACTAAAGTTAAATCTAAAACCAAATGGCAGTCAGTCTGAACTTAAAAATGTAATTACAAAATATGTTCAAATTCTAAATCATAATGTTTCAATAAACCAGGAAGAACTTATACTTCAGGCATATTCAGTGAACCCTTTTAGCTTTCATACATGTGCTCTTAGATTAAAGAAAATGAATAAAGTAAACCCTATCAAAGAAATTATAACACACACAAATAATAAAAACGATAGAAGAAGAACAGATAATAAAAGTCCTCTTGAGGGCTTTAAAATATTTTATGAAGATATAAATAATAATACAAAATAACCTAGATAAGGATGATATAGCTAATTTTTTTCTAAGGGAAAATATAAATAATAAAGTGGCAAGTGAACAAATAAAAAAATGATAGAACATTCTCTTTAACAGAAATAAAAAATCAAATAAAACATTAAAAAATAATAAGGTGCCAGGCTAGATGGTCTTATACCAGGACTATATAAAATACTGATGCAGTAAAAATATAAGATAAGGTCTATGGAGAAATAAAAACATCTGCTGAAGTCCCCCATCATGGAAGTATTCACTTACATCACCTATTTTAAAACAAGATAAGGATCCTACAAAGTGTTCATCATACAGACACATTTCACTTTTAAATGTGGACTATAAGATATGTATGTCCATTTTAGCTAACAGAATTAATCTACTTATATCTAAACTAATTAACAATTATCAAACTGGGTTTATTTTAAATAGGCAACTACAAGATAATATAATAAGAATATATGCATTAATAAAATATGCAAATTAACATAGAACAAGAACTTTCTATCATTAGTCTTGATTTAGATATGGCTTTTGACTCAGTTAATTGTTCATCTCTGTGTAAAACACTTAAAGGGTATATTTTCTCACCTGAGCTAACTGCATTAATTTTTAAGTTATACAATAACTCTTGTGCTTATGTTAAAATAGGTTATTTTCATTCTAATTCCTTTAAATTACAAGAAAGCACAAAACAAAGCCATTAGCACCTTTACTTTTTGTATTAGCTATAGAACCCTTTGTTAATAGTATTAGATACAATAAAAACATTAATGGCATCAAAATAAAAAAACGATTTCAAGCTAAAGGTTCAACTTGCTGCTGATTATATTTTACTAACACTGTGAAGTATAGAGAATTCATTAGAACATATAATTAGTTCTATGAATTAGTTTGAAGAAATCTCAAACTTAAGATTTAATCAAAATAAAACAAGTAAATTATTAATTTAATAAAAAAACTTAAAAAAATCATACAAAAATATTTTAACCTTAGTTGGAATAGAAATCAAATGAAATATCTTGGTATGACCATTATGTTTAATAGTAAAGAAATTATACAAAAAAACTTTCACCAGGTCACAAATTTGAACACATTTTCTTTACCATGGAAGAACGAGTAATGCTTATTAAGATCGTAATTTTCCTTAAAATATTGCTTGTCTTACAACCTTTAGTACTATATCCACCCAAATAATCATGAAGAAGAAAAGGTTGGGGTAATGGTGGAATAGGATTCTCTGATATTCAACTGTATGCTATTTCAACAATTGTAAAAGTTAAAGCATTGTAGATAAGTTCATTTTATGATTCAAAATGGAAACAAATGCATCAAGAAATATTATTAATAAATAATAAATATATCACAGCCAGTCATAAACAAATAGCCCCTAATACTTTTATCTGCTTATTAATAGATTTTTGCATAAATGGAATTACACCCTTTTCTCAAATTCCCTATTTAAATAACATCATTCCCTCTTTCCAAAAGTTCACTTATTCTAACCATTGTATTAAAGACTATTTTCTAGGTCTAAAATTGCATATACAAATGACTGCTTAGAAATGCATAACTTCAACAAAATGCTGGTACCGAATCAACAAAGCAACTTAGTTTTTTGTCATCAACTCTTAAATGGTACTAATACATATACCACTGAAAATTTAAGGTCCAAATACAACCAAGATTCTAAGAATTTGTTAATTTTGCAAATATTTGGAGACTTTGTGAACACAGAGATAAATAATATATTTAACCTAGATAAATTTCCCCAAATTATTGGAATTCTTAATAAATATCAACAATAATGCAATGAAAAATAGATTATATTTATTATTTATAAAATTCTTGTTAGATTTTACATATTTAAACAATCCCTATTGGAACTATTCCTTAAAAATTAATAATGAAGACTTCTCTGAAGAATACAAGAAACCCATATTTTGGTAAGCTGGAAAATTTTCACTTGGACATTCTTACACAAAGTTTTTGACACACTTAACAGAATTACAATTATGTATGAATCAAAAAGAATCAAATGCTGGAGATGTGATTCTGAAATAATAGCTGACTGGACGGATATGGTATATGAATGTGAAGTCATCTCCCCTTTTTGGAAAGAAATTAATAGCTTCATTCAAGCTCTAATGTCAGATAGATGTAATATTTATAAATCATTAGTTTTATTTAATGCTTAAATTCCTGAGATAATTCCAAAAACCCAAGTACCCCTTCTTTGGTCTAGTCTTGCTATAGCCTGAAAAGTAATCACTAAAATTTGAAAAAACAAAATTACCTCCTGTGGTGTTGAATTTATTAGTATGGAAACAATTGTTTGCAGTAGGGAACTGCATACAGTAAAGATGAGAACTTCTGATATTACACATTCATATAACTCTTGTCTTAAACTTGCTTGAAAAATATTAACTCTTGTTTATATGTATAACTTTGATGTACTGATCAGCTGTGGACTTATGCAAATAGTTATTTGCTTGTTTTATAATCAGTTTGCTTATCTATTGTTTTAAAACCAAATTTAAAAAAAAAAGTTGTTTGTCAACAAAACAAGAATTTGAAGTAGAAATATTTCTACTAACTCAATAAATAACAAACTGAAGTTATTCTTTTTCTTCAGTTCACTTAGGTAATCTAAAGAAACCATCTTAATTACTTTTTTCATATAATTTTAAAGCCCAGTTTTGAACAAATTATTTTTTTCATCTTTCTGTAGCATTCATATGACTGTCACAAAAGTACTAAGATAACTGAAGGTGTGTTGCAAGCTATCTAGCTTCCTGTCACCTGAAACAGGACAAGTTGTCAGTGTAAATGTCATTATATCAAGTTTTTGATGTACTGTCCCTCTGGTAGCATATAATTCCTCTAACAACAATCTACTCTAGAAAAACTATCATATAATTTTACTTTTGAGGAATAAAAGAACATAGAACAACCAGAAAACATATAAACTTCAAAGAACCAGAATCAAACCTCTAGAAATACTGCTGCAGGTCATAGTAGTAGACTGCAGGACCAAATACAAAATGAAAATGGCATGCATTCAAAATCTTCTTGAACCAGGCAATGCTTATAAAATGTGAAGACTTTATTAAAGCTATGTAAAAATTACAAAGTAAGCACTTTCTCTCTCAGTGCCAAAGGGATTTCATCAGAGTTGAAAACTTGAAAGTATTAAGTCCTCCTACATATAACAAAAACTCCTCCCTTAAGGTTCATCCACACCTGTTCTAATTCATTATGTGTTATGGGTGATATACACCTCCTAATCTCCAAGTATAAAAGGTTAACAAAATTGTCCACATATAACAAATGTAAACAATCATACTTCACAGAAAACATTAGGGAAAGCAGTGAACAAGTATAAAAGAAAGTAAGATGACAGAGTTGTTTTAGTTGTTTACTTGCATGTACCAACCATACATTCTTATTTTTTTTCCCGTTGTGGTTCTTTGAATGAAAAACATCACAACCACTAGCAGAAAGCTGTGTTGCATCCCAATAATAATCAAGGTTACATTGCTAATAAATATGTTTACCTTTAAGATAATTAATCTAGAACAATGTGTTTAGCTTGATAAAGAATTTAATCATGTTTCTTAGTACTGTCAATTCAGATCTACAAAGCAAGAAGCCCTTACATTAAAAAGACCACATTTTCATCTAGTAACTGTGGAAAGAGCCTTCAGAAAGTTATCCGCAGCTGGAAGGAATAGCATACCAACCTGTACTAAAATAAACTAGACACTGCCAGAATGAAAGTAAAACTAAAATAATTTCTTTCGCTCTTTCTGAACACTGTAAATGCTGATCCCAAATGGAAAATAGATAATGCAACAAGAGTATTAAAGACCTTCTGGGTTAAGGATTTTGGATTAGCAATTAAGTTCAACTTAATCCCAGCCCACCTACCTCCATTAACTACTGACAGCCTATACCACCCTTTAGTATTAAAAAACATGTTCTTTACACGTGGCTACTAACTTCATGCTCGTCTTAGTTCACAACCCCTTACTTCTTCAAGTTTCAGCCTTATCATTTTTTTATTTAATTTTAATGAGATTCCTCAAGAATTCTGTTTTATTTCTATATAGTGTTGGTATTATAATTGTTGCACGTTTTCTGGTCTGTACTTTGTTATATATTCTTTTCTTTGCTTTCCTTCAACATGTAATATGTAATCAGAAATCAGTTCATAACATAAAGAAATCAGCTTGCAAGATGAATTCTTTAGGACATTATGCACAAAATGGTATAAAATTGTACACAATAATAGAGTCAGAGGTAAATACATTATTTTTGAAGTACTGATAACAAGTATACCCAATAAGTTAAAACATTTACATTTTCTTACAAATATTCCCAGTATTCACAGTTATGTTATTTCTCCCAAATATCTGAAGTCAATGAAATACCAGGACAGATATCATTGATAAGATCCATATCTGAAACATCAGAAAAAGTATCACTGGATAAATTTCAATATATCAGTCAGTCTTCTGATATTTATCTGATCTCATCCTACTTCAGCCCCTTCAGATTATAATAATATTGTGGTCTTCATACCAGACAGCCACTTTCTACTTAGGAAGAAAGATACCTGGTCCCTATACTAGACAGTGATTTCCTACACTACTCTACTCAAAACATTGTTGCATGTAAGAGCCCATCCATGGACAAAGTAGAAAAAACCCTACAAATACAAATGAATATGCAGTACTAAACCTTAAATGAGAAGCTAGAATATGGGAAAATGCAGTAAAACATATTTACTATAGAAATGTCTAGTCTTCATTACTGGGACAACCTAAATGAATTTGACAACTGTTAGAACTGTAAACACCAGTAAAGTGTACCTTGGTGATGTTAATCAAACCATCTAGACATTAATGCGCTGCATGACATTAAAATACTAACATTATTGTTTAAGAATATAACACCAGCTACCTCTGCAGCTCATCATGACATTAAAATACTAACATTACTGTTTAAGAATATAACATCAGCTGCCTCTGCAGCTCATCTTTCTATTGACCTACATGTTATACTCGTTTTCATTGCAAAACCATCCGTCGTAAACTAGTACTGGAAATACTCAGTAAAATAAACTTCAACTGTATCCCTCTTACACATTAGTTGCACCTAGAATTCTTATAAACAGGAAACTCAAACCTCACCAGCCACTAATGTATGTTTATACTTTATCCTTTAGCACCAAAATAATCAATCTAAATTTTAAACATGTCACACTCATATGTCTTTCTAATGCTCCTTCAACCTTGCATGCGACAGATTACAAATTAATATCAAGTATGTGCCCACTTGCCAAGATCCTTGAAAAGAAAGCATGTGACCTCACACTTAAATATAAATATATATATATATATATATATATATATATATATATATATATATGACATACTAACAAACAGCATGGCTTTATACTCAGATAAAATAAACTTACAGCTATCTACTGCATTACCAATCAACTCCTAACAAATACGGTATACGGACAAAGGTTTGTGTATAGCTGCAGTATATTTGAAACAGTAGATTATCACCTTCTACTGCAAAAACTCGCTGACTGTGGATTTTTTGAAGGTGTAGTTTTATGGTCCAAGAGGTATTGACTGAACAAAAATGTCACGGTGTTATGTGTTATGTCACTTGGAGATGACAGCACCACTACAAATGATATGCCACAACAGTCTATAGTTGTCTCACTCCTCTTTTTCATTAATTCACTTGGGATCTGCCACTCATTTTCTGCACACTGCATACAGGTAATAATGTTATTAAAAGAACAAACAAAATCAATATAACTTTAAGTACTGATTTACAAGAAGAATTTGTCACAATTTAGAACTGGCTTGTCAAAAACAAGCTGGCTATGCACTCACAAAAATCTACTGCCATGGTATTTGGCAAATGAAAAAAAATGCATGACCCCACTTTATTAGTAAGGCTGCTACTGGTAATACTCTACCATATGTCATGCATCAAAAATACCTTGTCCTAGAATTAGACCAAAATCTTTCTTCCTATCTACTTGTTGAGCCCTGTCAAGCAAAGTGTTGAATTAACAAAAATCGTGTATAGAGTAGGACACCTTCTCACATTTGAAGCCTAAGATGCTATTACAGTATATATCCTATTGTCCATACTATAATATTCAGTGCTTAACACAGACCTCCTCTCTGCACACAATACTAATTAACCATAAAACAATGAAAACAAAATTCTCAGTCTGTTCCGCTGTCTGAGCCCACTGATCAGCACTGTTTAGTTTTAATTAAAACCAAATGGTTACCATTCAGAGCCAGAGGTTCTTTCTTACCCAACACGTTAACTTTTAAATTAATGAGCAAACAATATTGTCCCCCTCTTAATAATAGCCTTATGGCTCATAGCACAAACTGTAGCCTAACGTGTCACGGTGCAAAAATATTGTTAAGACTCAACTTTATTTTCAGCTATGCAGAAACAGCCTTTCAAAAAATTGCCCTTGCCTCATAGAATAGAAATCCTACTGAACTACGAAATATGAATAACCTGATACTATTTAGAAAATAAAAAGTTGACAAAACAAGTAAATTGTGATTGTGTCAGACGTGCAGACTGACTTATTTATCATCTCTGTTTCTCTGACGCTAATATCAATCTTTTAGATGCTTCAGTGTAGCAATAGTAGAGTCCAAAACAAATGGTTTGATTTATTTTATTAATGCCAATATTCTTGCATGTATAGATATCAAACACTTTTGATATACTTGTTAAAAAGGTTAAAATTCTACTTGGTTAATATCTGGTTTAGTATAAGTATTGTGCTACACATAAACTGATAGTACTTCTGCAGTGAACTTTATAATAATTTTCTTTCAGAAGTACTACTTGCTAATACACTTTACATAATACGATCTCTGCGATAAATGTTACCCATAAGTTGCTGCTTATTATCTCCACCTACTACAGTACTGATAGACAATGTATGCATATTTTGTATGTGAAAGTATCCTTGAATTATTTGCTTAAAAGATATGCTTATTTCTTTAATGTTTTATGTATATCGTACTATGCTATAAAACATTTCTTCTATTATCAATCGCCTAAACTATAAATCTCTATTATCTTCTTATTTTTAATACTAATGTTTCTACGTTTATCTTTCTTCACCATTTTTCCTAACAAAGGACATTTCAGCTGGCATCTACCCTTTACTGCATACAATTTGTTCATGTTTCTATATTCTCCTTATATGTTACTTTCCTTTTTCTTTCCTCTTCATTTCTTAAATTTTTTTCATATTCCTCAACTACCTTCTTATATGTTTATTTTACTCTTCTTCAATAAATTATTTCTGTTTTTACATGCACATTCTTATAGTTTATTTTTCTGAATGTACCATTGCGTTATATTCTTATAGAAAGGATTCATAGTACAATGATCTAACCCTATATTGTTAATTTCTTTCCTAAAAAATCCATTTTCTTCTACTTTCCTTGCTAATACTTATAGACTTTTACCATCTGTAGCATATCCTTCCATACTAAAAACTCAGTCATTATTTCCCTGTGATCTGAAAAATAACTTTCCTTTTTCATACTTTTAATTTCAAACAATCCCTCTTTAAAAAAAATATGTATTGTGTCTTTAATGCACCCCCTTTACATGTATATTCCTGTTGCCTACATATCTTAATTTGACCAAACCTATGCATATATTTTCCTAATTAACCATTTGAAATGTCTGAAACTGATAGAGCGACTCCCAAAATGATGAGACTGCATGGCTGAAAGATCTGGCTTATATATATTAAGTCCAATATGCCATTTCTCAGAATATTCTCGTTTTGCTGAAGTATGGCAATCACTAAGTTGTTTCTTATATGTTCAGGGAGAGTGGGGGGCTTTCTCCTCACATGGGGGTGAAGGGGGCTTGCCCCCTGCAATAAGAAATATTAAGAAGAACAATTTTGAAGATTTGCTCTTCTCTTGTGCTTTCATTTCAGCTTTTCTGCACTTGATATTTTGAGTTCCTGCATTTCAATAGGGAGCCATTTTCCTACACTAATACCTTTAGATATTATTCCTTTAACTTTTCTGAAATTGCAGTTATAGTCTCCCATCATTATAACATTCATTTTTGGTAACAGACATTTACTCATTTATTTAAGCAGTTCTTCTAATTTCTTTTTAATAGTATAAGAATATGCTGCTATTAATCTCAACACTACAGTTTTATATTTGATATAACATATTAGAGATCACCCTGACTAAACAATTATGTCTAAAAGTTTTATATGCTCTTTTTGAAACATCGTAGCCTTCCCTGAACCCATATCTGCTGCAAATTAATATGTTATTTTTCCACTCCATACCACTTGCTTTGTTTCTGATTTTCATTTAAATATCTCATATCCTGTAATTTATTTTTCTTATTTTCATTTAAATATCTCACATCCTGTAAACATATATTTAACCTTCTTTTGCCATTTATCATATGTTAACATTCAAAGGCAGAATTTTAATAGAAACCATTCCCTTTTTTACAGTTTGCTTTAATGTGAATTTCTTTAATCTTTGCTTTACTATATTTCCTATAGTCCCTTTTTTCTTGTCACCCACTCCTTCTATTTCCACTTCTTCTTGACTTAAAATTTCAAGCATTTTCAAGCTCTGCATTAGAATTAAATTCTAACTCAGTCCCACACTTTCCTCTTTTTTACTCTGTTGTTCTAAATTTTTCATATCCAAGAGTTCTTTTTTCTGCATTTCATTTCTATCACAATTAAACCAGTAATGCCCTTTGCTACAGCAATGTTGTTGCTGTTTGTCTTTCAGCTTTTTCCCGGTAAGGGGTTGCCACAGCGGAACTCTGGTCCGCTAATAATTGGCAGTAGATTTTTACGAAATGCTGAGGTGCCAGCTCGATGCCCACCTTCAACAAAGGCACGCCCATTTACGCACACATGTCTTTCAATCTCTACCCAACCATGAGGAGGACATGCAGACTCCACACAGAATGCACTCCCAAGCCCAGCCGACAATCAAACGGGAAAACCTCTTGCTGTGAAGTAACAATGCTACCGCCATACCACCGCGGCATAGCCCTTGGCTACCGCAGTACCTGTATTTTGTTCACAGTTATTTGCAGTATGACCAATCTGTCCATATTGGAAACATTTTCTTTTAACACATTTATTTATCAAATGATCTCTTCTTACCCATAATGATAACGCCTTTGTCTGACCTCCAATATTTCATCATAACTGTTTTACCATTAATTATAATTAAATTTGGTAAACACATTATTTCACCATTTTTACATTCTAAATATTACAGAACTAACTGTTTGGTCTGATACTTTTTTCTGTCTTAAAATATAATGGTATAGTAAAGTACAAGCAAGCATGACTCAGTTAAACTTGCATAGAAATTGGCTGCCAGTAAAAGAAGGACAAAAAATACAGGGAAAAGAAATTGTTTAGCTTGTTGAACAGGTGTATTGTGATGATGATGATGATGATGGTGATGATGACGATGATGTTGATGGTGGTAGTGGTGGGTGGCTCACTGGTACAGACAACCCACACTCTTGTTTTATTTCACTGTGTTAGGACACCAAGCTAACCTTCTCCATCACATCTTTAACCTAGCTATTGTCCAAAACATCATACCCTCATTATAGAAGACTGCAATAATCAAATATATTCCCAAAATTCCACTCAGGCTCAGATTTTAGACTTACCTAGGAAAAAAAATTAGAAAATAAAATTAGTATTCAACTGTCTCTTATCCTATGTAAAAAAAATATAATCTTCCCGCAGACTAATAGCATTGATTCTGGAAAATGTAGAAGCAGCATGGCAGCAATCTGGACCATCACAAATAATGCTCTAATATGGATAAACATAACCTGACTGGAGCAGTATTTATTGACCTCACAAAAGTCTTTGACTTAATAAATCATAAATTAACAAAATATTCACAGGCTGGTTAATCCTTTTCTTTTCAACAGACTCTTTCAGTAGGTAAAAATTGGATTCCCACCATCCATCTCAGTGGCCATCACAAAAACTGGCACTTTAAAGGTCAAGTCTATCATCCTTACATTTTTCTGTATTCATTAATAAACTCACTTTATTTTCATAATAAATACTTCTATATACAGATGACATGGTCATCTGTAGGACAAACTGCTCTGCAGATATCTTCAAGTCACAAGTAGAAAAAGGCACAAATGAGATAAACTCATGGATTGCAGCATACCAATGCCTATCAGCCCCAACCCAAAACAAAAGCCATGCGATTTAACATACTGTCAGAGAATTCCCAAATTACTAATATGTGACAAATCCATCCCATCCCATGCCTCTCCATAGATAGATATAAATCAAAGATTCCATTTCCATCACCACAATAAAATAAAAAGAACAAGCCAGCAACAGGTGTGCTTGTACCTTAGTGATGTCCTGAGTAGACATTGTTTCCTGGGTGTATTGATGACTTTCTTTCTGGAATTTTCCTTCTCTGAAATGTGATTTCAATGATGTGTATTAAGTTTTTATTTAAATTATTTGCTTCCATCTTGGCTTGTGGCAGTATGATGTCTAATTCAGCAATACATTTTGCATGTTTTTTGGTAAATACTACATTTTTTCTAAGCTGATGTAGCTAAAATTGTTATATTTTTGTTATTTCGTAAATATAGTTATTCACGTTGTCTTATATCATTTTTGTCTTCTGCGTATTGTTTTCATCTCTGTTATCTGTTTCTACAGTGCTTAGTTGTTAATCTCTGGAGTAATAACACTTGGCAGCCATGCAACTGGATATGCATTGATTCGGTGCAACTATCAGCCAAAAACCTCTCTGATAAGTAACACATTGTATTGCTACAGCTTAAACTTACTTGATCTGCACTTATCTTTGGCTTTTTCTGTGAACTATATTTGGGAAAGCTTTGATTGTGAAATCTAATTGGAGTAGACAGGAACAGAGTCATTTCTGAGATAGTGATTGCTAAAATAACCTCAGAGTGTACTGTTCTGCTATTGGCTAGAGGGTCGTTTGAATTTCTGCCTTTTTAGACTAATAGTTGCTCATTGTGCAGTGGCAGTTATCCATGAGCTATGTATATGCAGAGACATAGTACCTTGACTTTCTCTACATAATCTTCTCTATAAATTTCTACTGTTCAAAATAGCCAATAATTGCCTGAAGACTCATTGGTTTGGGCCAAGAGGCACACAGCCCTTCATGCTTTGACTTATGTTGTTTGTTTTAGACAGATAGCACTCCAGTAAATCACCTCTAAGCCCACTGATGTTGCTTCACCACCAGCTAACATTAGCAAACTTCTGGACCCATGAATCTGCACTTTACAATTGTCTCAGTAGCCAGCTTGTTGGAATGGGCATGCTGAGACAATGTAGAAATAAACCCTTATGATGGACACCAAGTATAAACAGGTTCTTGAATTAAAAGAAGCTCTTTGAACGTAAAAATAAATGCAACTCCCTAGTTGCCAAAAATGTTCTTGCTAAACTTAGCAAACAACTTTGGCCCTGACCAAATGTACTAAAGCTGTAAATGTGCTACAAATAGCCATGCAAGCTAAAGACAACCACAACACCTTTTTCAACAGTGTTAGAAACCTTAGAAACAATGCTCAGCACTGCACATAGCTAATTATAAAAGATATCACTAACTTAGACCCAGAGGACTAGCCAATCTACTACTGGAAAAATTTACTCTAACGTCACCATCCCCCAACATTCCCAGACCACATACTGGCATTCACATACCTCCATATCTTGCATGAACAAGTCTGCACTGTCCAAGGCCATGAGCACTGTATTTATGGGGCTGGATAACAAATCCAGATGCCAACTGACCACCCTAAAGCAGGACCTGTCAAACCCCTTACAAAGGCTATTCAATATCAGCTTTATGCTGGATGAGTGAAGGATAGCAACAGTCACTCCCCTGCATTTAGGTGAGTCATTAACTCAATAGCATAGCTAGGGTGGGACAAAGGCCGGCAACTGTCCTGGGAAAAAAGTGTTATTGGTGGGATTGGCCAATCTTGATCATTCTTTAGTGCATACTGGCTTTTAAATGTCAGTGTTGCATTTGTGGTCGAACCTGAGGGCTGCAATGCTTTCTGTGTGGTATAAACTGTAGCAACTGCTTGCTACATTTGTAGCAAGCAGTTTGCTACATTTGAAAGAAAGAACAGAAAGATTTTTTTGTTATTTTTTTAAATAAATCCTGAGCTCTGTAGTTCTCAGTGAGTAATATCAAATATTGCTACTGCTTGCTACATTTGTAGTAAGCAGTTTGCTATAGTTTTAAAAGAAAAACAAAAAGTTTTTTCTTATATATATTTTTAAATAAATCCTGAGCATTGCAGTGCTTTGTGCATGGTATAAATTGTAGCAACTGCTTGCTACATTTGTGGCAAGTTCATTGCTTCAGTTTAAACAGAAAGTTTTTTTTTTTTCATCAGAGAAAGGAGGGGTGAGGACAGGGTGCAGAAATGGGATCTTGATTGGTTCCTGTATTTCAGCAGCATCGTGTAATTTCTCCTCCGCTGTGGAGGGTCAGAGATGGGAGGCAGAAACAGCCATATGATCTGGTTGGCTGACTGGGTCCTCACGAGCATCAGACTGCACGCCTTTTTTTTAGCTCTTCATAATGTTGTTGAGGGGTGCCATATAGAGGAATGTGTCTGGGTTTTAGATGAGTCAGCTATGCCTCTGCATGAATTTACCCAGATAATTAAGAACCCGTAAGTCTGATCTGCCTCATTTGTAAGGCTATGGAAGGGTTTGTTATAGAATTTATAAATAAGGACGTAGGCACCATACAGACTCTTGACCCCAAGCCAGTTCAGTTATTTCAAGGCAAGATCCTGACGACTTATCCTAGTCAATTTCTTTAAAAAGGTTGCTGAAGCAACAGATGTGGGAAATTGGTACACATAAACCCATCTAGACCTTGTAAAGACATTCAATACCATCCTGAACATATTTGATAAACTCACCCAGCTAAATGTAAATCCTTATGAAACTCATTGGTAGCAAACTGACTTACTAAAAGAACCCAAGAGGTGTCTGGCCCTGCCTTTTTCAGGAGAATTGCCACTAGTGGTGAAATCCAGAGTTTAGTTCTCTTTGAAGTTTACTTCTTGGAGGTCAAAGCTAACGTAAAGGGTCTATGGCTGGCCATGTTTGTAGATCACTATAAAGTTGGTGCCAACATAAACTCTCAAGAAGACACTAAGATCCTCCAAGATGACCTTTCCAAAATAAATTTTGTTTTATTTATTTTGCATTTGTTTACTGGGAAAGTTTGACTGGGAAAGAGCTCATTTTCAGTGGAGGCCTGAGGAGAAACACTCCAGATGCATGTCTTTGGAACATGGGAGGAAACCAGAACACCAGGAGGAAACCCATGTGAACACAGAGAGTACATGCAGACTCTGTACAAAAGGCACCTCAGCCAAGAATTGAACTGGAGAACCTGTTGCTGTGAATTGACAATGCTAACCACTGCACCACTGTGCCACCCTGATAACTAATAACCGATGTCAAAACCATGGTCTAAAACTGAATGCCAAGCAATATATAATAATATCCTTTGGTAAGCATGACATCCCCTGTAACAATCACATCAACAACACATCCTTGCAAATTGATCCAGTAGCTGGGGACCTGGGAACCTATGCAGACATTAAACTGGCCTTTGATCACCATGTGCCCACTACTGTCAGAAATTCCTACTTCATTATACAACTTATTTGTAAGGATATGGGTTCCAGGTCTAGGGATATGATGATTCCACTTCATTTGACACTTATTAGGTCAATCAGTGAGTATAATACCCCATTTGTTATGCATCTGTCCAAACATGTGACACAACCTGAAAAACCACATTGCTTTCTTACCAAAAAAAAAAAAAAAAAAAACAATAAATAAAATCAACACTGACTATCTCAAAGTGTTGTCCCTTTTTTCAGTGTCTTACAGACTACTGAGGGGCAATCACTGCCTCATTTACAGAGCCTCAACAGACCCCATTCTTTCATACCTACTGCACCTCCAGAAATCCAATGAAGATCTTAATCTCTTCTGCAACATAAATTGAAAATACTGGAGATAGCTAGGTATGCATCATAGAGAATAACGCTTCTCTTGGACTGTCTTCCTTTAATCTATTCAAGTGTAATCTGGATGAATGGGTCATTTGGGTTTAGTACCCCTGTCTCTTATGGATAAAAATAGAAATTGATTACTTTCTAGTATCTGACAGTTTAAAATTGCACAAGAAAGAATAATTTGGCTATATGGGTAGAAGTGCAGAAGAAGGAGGGATATGTAAGAATAGGTGAAGGCATTAAGAAGTTTAATGAAAAATTATAGATGAAGAAGGTGGAAAAGAGATTAATCAGTTATGGAAAGATCATACAGATATGAGATCTTTTTATGAAATCTGGACAAGTTGGTGGATAAGTTTTAAAGAAAAGTATAAAAACTGTTTTCTGGAATGTCATGCTGTGAGAAAAAGGATAGAGGAGCTAAAATCTAAGCATTTGCATCAGGAATTCTTCAGAGAAGCGATAATAAATAAGGCAGTTTTTTATGAAAAGGAGAAGAAAATGTATGAAATAAATCAGGAAAAGATTAAAAAAAATTTATACAAACAAAGGTATTTCTTAGAAAGGAAAAAGGAAGAGCTGGCTCTGTATCTAATTAAATTAGTAAAAGAGAATAAGAGAATAAGGGAAATGAAGAATAATGAATGAGAAATTATTATTACGCAACACAAAATATTTGAGGTAATAAGGAAGCGTGCAGAGAATGCTTTCATAAAGAAATAGATAAAAGAGAGCCAAAAATGGAAAATTAAACCCTGAGTAGGGAGGATAATAAGAGTTTTGGGGAAAAAATTAAGTGTAGAAGAATTTAATGGCATTTTAAAAGAGCTTAACATGAAGAAAGCTATGGGAATGGATGGCATTAAGGAAACAGACTAGTTAGGTAGTAGTCAAAAATATACCCCTCTCACATAAGCTGTTCCATCAAAGCAGGAAGATTGTTGATTCTTCAGTTCAAGTGTATCACAGTTCAGAGAATTAACTACAAAACTGTATTTATTACTTATTTGGTAGCCATGCAGCTGAATTCACAAAGCATAACTCATTTCAGACATTTTACTCTTCCCGAAAATCCGATATTACATTTGTCTTCCTTGTTGCTGCATGCCATTTTATTATTAGCTACAGTTCATCTGATATGAGTGCCCAAGTCCATTTGCTTGTAATACTATCTGAATTCCAACCCTCTGCACTGTGAAGAGATTGGTGACAACATACTTATTTCTAAATACTTACATTACAGACTGCAGGTCTTAGGACAATAATAGAACTGTACTGTAAAAAAACACAACAAATACAGCAAACAACACAAAAATCTAAGAAGGGCACCATTGAGGATAATAAAACAAGAAGCAAAAATATGAAATGTACAAGGTCAAGATGAGAATATAAAAAGGTCACCTGAAACAAGTAAAAACAAACAAACATCAGTAAAAACAACAAGAAGAGGACTAGGTAACGACAATGCTATTCAGAACATTAGAGTTGGGTTACCACTCATTCAGATCCAAAACAGCATATTGTTTTTTTACTGAAACGTAATTTTGTTGTTTTGCTGCCAGAAGTAAGAGATTTAGTTTCATTTATTGTTTGATGCAGAACTGTGGCATTTCATATATAGCACCACAATTTTCTAATATACTTTGAGGACTGATACAATTTGTTTTCCTCCTGATATATAAAGTGTTATCTCATATGTATTCTTTATTGTCCACATAACAGAAAATGCTCAATTAGGATTACCCTACAAAACACAGAAAAAATATTAATATTGCAATAAATAATAAATATTTGTGCATCTCAGAATCGTCAATTTTTCATATATGTATAAATGCCCATGACCAAATCTCATGCATTGATGAGAAGCAGGTTTAATAATATCATGTACATAAATTAGTGTTTGGAATTCATTTGTATGAAATGCTGCAAAGTAGAGATGGATAATTTAATAATGTAACTGTGTAAAAACACCTGCACTAATAAATTCAGAGAAAACCAAATCAGGGATTATAGCAGACTTTCTTTGCAACTATCTATGAGCCTGTTTGTATGATTGTCCATGACTACTGTAAAGTGACTGTTCTATTATCATAGGTGGCCAGAAATGCAAATAAATCCCACTAGTGGTATTGCAATAAACTTTATGAGTGGCAGCCGTCTACTACAAGGACATTTCAGCTACTGAAATGGCACCTCCCACATGTGCCATTACTACAGAAACATACTTTTATTATTTAAATGTTCTTTTCTTTTGAAACAAATATTCTGTTTTATTATTTCTAATGCAGATTACTTTACTTGCATAGATGTATGTTTCTGGCTTAGTTTTACACTGCAGGTCGTAAAAGAAGAAACACAAAAATGTGATGCATCATTTCTTTGATGTTCGGTTTCAGCACAGTATCTGCATTTCTTAAACCATTTCCAGTCATTGAAATAATGTAATAAAAATAAATTGCCTGTGAAAAAAATGTTTCATTTCTTTTATACAACTTATGAACAATGACCTGCAGTCTGTGATAAAAGAACGGTGTGGGTTCCATTACCAGATGAATAATTCAGGTATCATTTTTAAGATTCCTTTCTTTCAAAGTGACCTGATTACTCATTCAGTGTGACTCACTTGAATAATTATATACTATGTATTCAATATTATAAAACGTTTCCCAGAAGTATAGCAATCATTTCTGATAATCAAATCAGTTATTTTTTCAGTTTATGTTTTAACTTTGCCACCTTGTTAAACTAAAACTAAACATCTGATAGCTCAATAAGTGAATTTACCTGTTTTTGCTGAATATAATATGATCATAGTTTCATACTGTATATGAAAAGTATATATTTATGTAGTTATTGCAAATTAGTACCAACTGGTCTTTAAAATGTGCACATGCAGTGCCTCAGATATTCTGGTATTTGACTGGATTCCTTCTTAACTCTGGATACTTATGCGATCACTGCCATGGCAAAGAATAATATGCACATGCAAGTACTTTGAAATCTTGCCACTTACTTTTGTACTGAAAAGTATACTGCAGAAGTTGAAAGTCTAATAATAGTTTGGTTCAAGTACATCATTCTTTTATTTGTTTATATTGTGCAGTACTAATTGGGACTTACTGACTCCCTGCAACAGAACATATCGATTCACATCATTCCCACAGATTTATTAAATTTCTAAGTAAGTATAACTTGTATCTGAGATGCTAAGAAACTTAGTACCTCCTCTGCAGACTTTTATATTTATTTTATTTTTTATTTATTTTACATTTGTTTACTGTGAAAGTCTGAATGGGCCATTGGCCCATTTTCAGCGGAGGCCTGGGGAGAAAAGCTGCACAGAGTAAAATTACAGATTACACATATCACACAATAAGAACATTACAATGAAATGTATTTTGACAGGAGATGAAGAACATATAATTATATAATTACCAAAATTATATAAAGTGAATAAATGGTGCAAAATAAAGGTGATGATGGTAAGTATGTGTTACATAAAATACAATAACGTATTGAAGAACATTCGATCACATAAGTGGCATGCACCAGGGTGAGAAAAGATAAACAGCGACACAGAGAGTGAAATCGGCATAGTATTGGGAGGATGAGCAGTGTGAGTCTAAGAGAAGAGGAGGAAAGGGAGGAAGTAGATCTTGAAATAAAAAGAAAAAAAGAAAAAAGGTGGGGAGATTAGAGAAGATGGCGAGAGTTATGGGAAGAGAGAGAGAGATGCATGGTGAGGATGATAAGGAAGTGAAGGGACAATATTTTTAGCCTGGATTAGTGCAAGTGCACAGCCACTTGTTGATAAGGTGTTCTTTTTATAGTTGTTTTTTTATATAAGGCTTAAGTGTAGAAATAATTGCTTACTGTAGCATTTGACATTTAAAGTACTTAAACATTTTGCTCTAAAATACAGCTGGTTGACAGCACATAATTAAATCAACCAATATCCATCCTAAACCATGAGTATAAATGCTTTATGCAAATACAGACAAACTGACTGAGGACAATTATACCAAACATGGTTTACTAGAATTAAACAGGGTTTGTATGAAGATGAAGAGCAAAAAAATCTACTTAGACCTCTGTATCAAGTGATTAAGAGACATGCAAATTAGCTGATAATGAAATATTTCCTCACTGCAGGTAATGTGTCTCTGAACTACTGGTTTCTGCAATTGTGCTAACAGGTCCATTTTGCAGCAGCCTTACCCATCGTGGCAAGGCCGTCTCTGCATCTTGGCTGTAGGGACACAAAAAATATTTTGCAGAAAGTTGATGCTGTGGAAGTTATGCTTAGGTGCTTGCATCTTCCCTTACCTAAAGTACTGCTTTAACTCAGATACTGTAACTTCAAACCTTAACTATTTTTTAACACTGAGGAACCTTCTTCATGAGCTGGTGACTAAAATCACCTCTTTTATATTCCATTTTGGCAGTTTTTGCTTTGAAATCTCCATTCTCATGGATGTGGCCACCATTGTCTGCATGTGCCATGATGTTGCACTCTGCAGGAGGAGAACAGGACTCATCTCTGAGCCCAACAGCTGTTTTCAGCAGAAAACAAAGTTTGGATTTTTATCCTGACTTATACTGAGGGAAATGTGCCTGTATTAAGAGTCTAATGCACTAACACCTTTTAAGTGCCCATGTGACACCAGTTGCAAGTCTTGACTCAGAATAATTGAAAGCGTAGACAGACAAGATCACATATATTAATTAATGATTCTGAAGAAGTCTGGACTGACAGATGAAAGCACTCAATCCTTTGTATTTTTTACGTTTTCTTTTTTTAGTATATTAAAAGATTTACAGTGCAGAGCTTCTCTGTCTGTGGCGGCTTCCTAAGATTGGTATTTGGTGGAAGTTTGCTCAACTGGTTGCTTTTTGGTTCCTGGTTTTTGCTGTAAGATCCAATTTATATTAATGTAAGCCATGACGATTTGTTTAAACCTGAAACAAGCAAAGAGCCACTGGAGTACCTTATCTGTCACAGATTCATCCTGCCACCAATAATAACTTGACATTGCTGATGTCAGCATTTGTTAGTATTAGATAAGAACCAGATGAGATTGTACTTACAGAACAATGCAACTCTACCAGCACCTTTGTGATATTCATCAGCTCTAAGGATGCTAAGACTAGGTGTGAATGATGCAGTGGAAGTTATGCTTAGTTGCTTATTTAGATCCAGTGCTAAATGAAGTTGCTAGTATTAAATTAGAATTAAAATACAGAAATTTGAGGAAAAAGTTTACAACTTGACCATTAAATGTGAATAAGTTAAGTCTTTTTTAATAATGTTTTAATGTATATTTATTAATTGAGTTACTATTTACATGCACAATAAGAAATGTATTTGATAATTTCTGTAAATTAATATTTAGTTTTTTTTTATGAATGCTTTAAATATAATTGGATTTTAAGAGCCTCGTATGATCGAGTATGGTTATAAAATGAGCAAATTATTAAATAAAGATTAGTCTGATGAACTAGTGAATAAGGGCAAAAGCACTTAGTTAATAAGGCTGTACATATAGTTTATTTCTGAGTGTGTGTATAGATAAAGATAGATATAGATATAGATTTATAGATAGATATAGTTAGAGATAGATATAGATAGATATAGATAGATATATAGATATAGATATAGATATATAACTCATAATAATTTACCACTGGGAGGTTTATAAGGAAACAGAAGACAGATGGCAGATGTGGGGGCAGTGCCACAGATCATGACATAAAAGAAGGTGGTTAAATCGCAGTAAATCAAATGGAATAGCTTTGAGTGGAACAAGATGCGGAGGTGAGGTTGAAACAATGTGAGTATATACAAAGGAGGGTGGCAGGGCAGGAGAGAATGTGTCTAATGTGTCATAGAGAATAAATGCAAAGTCATAAGGGTAATGATCTACAGACAGCCATTTTTAACAGATAGTGGCACAGAAGACATCTCAGAAATCAAAGGTCTTAAGAATACTGTTGAAAGATATGGTTATCTAAAGTAACCTGCAGGGGAAACTATATCTTAAACCATGTATTTTGGTAACAGGTGTGCTCCTTTCTAATGAGATAATGAGATTTACTTTCTCTATTTTGATGACAGAAGGTGTTTTATTAACATTATATATCTAAGATTGTAATGCATTACAATTTTCTTTGCCAGTGAATAAATAGATAGCATAAAGCCCATGTCAAGATTTAATTATCATGAGAAGCTGCCATCATAGATGCAGTTGTGTAATGTAAAAGTAGTTCTCAACATACTTCAGTGGCATAAGCCTAGTGTAATTAAATGTATTGTCTTATTAGGTAAATGGCCAGTTTCAAGGATGTTGAATATACCAGATACATATTCATTGCAAGTAATATCTACCAGTCCAAATAATATATAAAATAGCACTAGTAAAACAAAACATAGCATCCAGAGTAATTAAAAAATGTAATTATACTTGCTAACCTATTATACTACCCACAATCCCCTATAATTCAAAATCTGCTTCCATGGATGAAACCTTAATCCAGTAAGTGATTACTGTGTTCATTTCTTGGTGGATTTAACACTTTGTTGTAAAGCTCAGTCACAGTTCTGTGCCTGTGTAGCTTACTACTAATATTTCTTTATGAGACGATGAATGTTGCTTTTCTATAGTTGTGGTGATGGGGCCTTCATTTTACTTAGTACTGAAGTAGTTAATATTGTACTGTTCAGCAGTCAGTTCATCTTTCTGCATCATATAAGGCATTACAATATACTATGAAAAATGAAAAGTTGCCAGTAGTAGAATGCTCTGGATGTTTTTTTGTTTTTTGTTTTTTGACTGCAGTATTTTTCCCTATTAAGTGGAAGAGCTACTAGAAATTTGTTAGCCCTGAAATCTCATAAGAATATGACTATTCTGGAGCTGCACAGTTGAACAAAAACTATAGGACTGGAGAAACAATTCTAGTTAATTAAATCAAATGTATTAAATGATCTTAGCATAACAGTAGCAGTCATGATATACTGAGGACTCTTATCTGGGGTAAGCTTTTTTTTGTTAAACATTTTGTACAGATAAAATTCAGATGATAGTAGCCTCATTTTAATCCATGTTCTGCATTTCTTGCTAATTACTGCAGAAATATATATATATATATATATATTATTTTGAACAATACTTAAATTTAATGATATGGTGTAACCAGTGGCAATAGGTGCATTAGTCATACTGGTAATGTTGATGGGACACCCCAATCTCATGTAAAAAAGGAAAAAGGAATTTGATGATGATGATGACAATGAAGATAACTTAAATTTAGTGATACAATTTGCTCTTGGCAGAGTCTATGCACTCACAATGTACTTCCCAATATGCTTTGTGATACGGATTTTGAGATACACTAGAAAGTATCCCTAGGCAGTGAGTAATTCTAGCAAATGCTAGCTGTGGAGTAGAGTAGAGGCATGATTCTGTGACTGGCATTTTTTGTGAAAAGATCTATACCACAAAGAATTTTCTAGTGCCCAGCACAAAGCCTCTTTCAAAATAAATCCTCCCCATATTGTCTTGAGCTAAGATACCCTCTGGAGCATTTTGATGTATTTAACAGCAGCATGACCACTCCGTTTGACCATCATAACTAAATGTATTTAGCCCATTCCTTTTTACCTTCTTCCTCATTTATTTGTTAGCAATTCGCTGCAATAATTTCAACAAATGTCTTTTTTGTATTTTAAGAGTATGAACTTCTTGTGGCAATAAACAGCATCTGAGAATAGTAGAGTACTATGGCTGCTTGGGAATTTTTCTTGTAGCTCAAAACAGCCCAAACAAACCAAGAAAGTGAGACTTTCCCAGGGGTTCCTTGGTTTTGTGACTGATATTATGGCTCTGGAAATAGGATAATAAGCAGAATTAAGTGAATAGCTATGAATCATTTGTACTAGTTATACAGATACTCTTACAGATTTTATTTGGGTTGGAGAAATTCAGATAATTTTCAGTGAGGATGTATGTCTATTTCACAAATAATCTACATAAAGCCATTGGTTCTGTTCAGTGGGGGAATGTTTGTTTCCTAGGTAGAGATATTAACATTTCTTTACTTAAAAATATTAAGTTGTATCATAATCATAGTCAGACAAGTGCATTAATATCTATGCTATTTTCTCCTTCCACATTTTTGCTTTGTAGCTACCTTCCTAGATATTGTCATTTTGTGCAATGGCTGGCACAAGAAAGAAAACATTGCACAACTTTTATTTCAACAAGGCATGACTTTCCTTTAATTTAACTACTGATGCTGGAATACATGAATAAATATGTAGCGATGTTAAACTTAGATACAGATGTAATGTTTTATCACTGTGTGGTCATTTAACAGAATGTTGTTGATAAGATGCAGAAGCAGCATTAATGAATCCATCCACCTAGTCAGTGTTTTTCCAGTTCATTTAAATGCATTTATATCAGAGGTGGCATTTGAAAATGGCAGCTCAGAAGCATTAACACTGCAAGTTATTCCTGCCACAGCCATATTTTCTTATCAGAAAACATAAGACAGCTTGAGATAAAATGTCTACTGTTAACATTATTTATAAAAAAATATATAGAAGACATTCTCTGCAGCATTCTAAAGACTTCACTTCTGCTGCATTAGGTTTTTGATGTTTAATACTTTTCTTTACTTGAATACATTTTCTACTTTGTCTATCAACAGTAAAATCTGTAAAGCAAGACTATGCATTCATCTTGTGGTAACCCTCTGAGGTTCTACAGTGCTGGCAGTACTACAAAAGAGCAGTGGAAAAAAGCATTTTAGCCTGTTATGATACAGTTTAGTTATTTGGCCTGGCAGCCAGAAACATCTAAGCACAGACTGAACATTTATATATGCATTATACACATGTTTATACCACAAATCACTCTGTCTCATCTGTATGCACAGCTTCAGCAATGAAAAAGAAATGCCAGTCTGAAGTTAAATCTTTTGTTAACAACTGGAAGAAAATAAAGGCAGTCCAGCATTGACAGTGCACAACAATAAACAGAAGTCTTACCCCCGGATTCTCAAAAGCTTGCACGGAGTGCAAGATCGGTGCAGGAGCTCAAGCAGGTAATATGTCTGCCGTGTGATCCAGGAACAGCCTGCAGGGGCGTGCACGAGTGCTCCTGCACTAATCTTGCATGGAATCAGCCCTGGTATACAAATCACCCCATTTGCAGGTGAAATCCATGCAAATGATGTGATTTTGCAATCCAGGAAGCTTGCAACAGTCCGTGCAAGACTAGTACTATCTGTAGAAATGTACTCCATTAGTAACCGAGTACATTCCTGCAAAATCCAAAACGGAGCTATGACAGCTCCGAATACAGGCTGCATATCAAGTAGTGAGCATGCCAATGGGCAAGTATAAGGCCATTGCCATTGCAAACAGTGAACAAAATAAAAAAAACATTTATTTTTTTTAGCCGATCTCGGCTGTTTAAGCGTGGGGCAGCGGCGTTCAAACGGGATTGGGGGGAAAATAATAAAATAAACCTAAAATAAGCATTCTAACTAAAATCAGTATTCTGCTATGCAAGTCAATGGCAGGCAGAAGACAACCTGGCCAGTGAGTAGTGGTTGCTAAGGGGGGAGGCTCAGTGTGAGACATAGGCAATCCTATGCAAATGAGGAGAAGGACAGTGAATCCCAGTTTTCCCCACCATGTAAGTCAGGTCCCAACAGTGTATGAGTAGGAATAGCTTGGTGCAAGCCTTGGAGGTAGGTGACATCATGGGGGTGTGTGTCAGGCATATTGTAAGCAGATTGGAACACTGTGGCTCGGGTTTGCTCCTAGCTTAGCACAGCTAAGCTAGGGGTGTGTCTAAACCTGCCTAGCAGTCTTTACAAAGACTAAGCGGGTGTGCGCTGCTCACTGGGTTTTACAAGAGGAAAAAAGAAGTTAAACAGGAAATAGCAGCAGTATGCACATTTTAGCACTCTGTTTGGGCGGTGGGCACATGGGCTTAAACAGGAAGCAATGGGAAGGAAAAACAGCAATAGGAAGGTAATCAAGGAGAATTAGCTTAGCTGGCAGGTGAAATGTATCAGAATCAGCCAATTACACAGGTATTAGACCAGCCCAGCCTGGAACACTACTATAAACTATGCAAACACCTACCCCTCTGGTTTTCCCACACTCTACACCACCGGTGTAAACAAGCGAGGAACTTTTAACACTCACAACAGCAAAATGTTAGGGGCTGCAATAGCTATCATACAACTTGTGGAAGAGGCTGAGGGTGGTAAGGATGTAAATGCTGCTGACCAACCCACAGTGAGGAGACGGAGAAGAGTGTACATACCCAGGGTAACCTACCAAGGGCTACATGAGCTGGAGATAGTGGAGTGCCATAGGGTGGACAGGGACCTCCGACCGTAAATTGTTGACCTGTGCCGGCCATGCCTGACACACAGAACTAACAGAGGGGAACCCAATGGATACCAAGGTATGTGTAGGCCTAAGAATACTAGCTACAGGTACCTTCCAAAGGCCAACTGGGGATATCATGGGGATTTCACAGGCATCAGCATCCAGGGTACTCCATCAGTTCCTGGATGCCATGTCAGCACATGTCGGTGAGCATGTATATTTCCCCACCTTTGAGGCATTGGCCAGCAATATGCATCTCTTCCACCAAATAGCAGAATACCCTGAGGTAGTGGGTGCAATAGACTGCATGTGCATACGCATCAAAGCACCACCCGGTGAGTGGGGTAGGGTCTAGATCAAACTCAGGGGCTTCCCCTCCATCAGCTGCCAGGTCATGTGCGATGCCCAGGGCTTGTGTGTGCTGGCTATCACGATTCCCACATCTGGCATCTGACGCAGCTGTACCAGAGATTTGCCAATGGTGGCATCCCACACAGTTACCTAGTGGGGGATGCTGAATACGCACTGGAACCGTGGCTGATGACACCCATCAGAAATGCACACACACCCGAAAAAGAACTCCATAATGAGGCACACACACAAACAAGAATCATAATAGAGCATGTGTTTTGGATGCTCGAGTCACGGTTCTGGTGCTTGGGCACATCCGGTGGAGAATTGCAGTACTCACCAGCTACATGTACCCAAATTGTCCTTGTATGTGCCATGCTACACAATATGATCCTGCGGAAACAGCTGCAGCAGAAACAGCATGGGGCAGGGCCACAAAGCCCCCCACCATTTCCAAGGCCTGCACAGGCACAGAGTGACTCGGAGGAGGAACAACCTGAGCCTGCCCCAGTAGGCAGAAGGAGGTATGCCCAGTATGCCCTGGCCTTGGCAAAGAGGCAACGCATAGCACATACACTGACACAGGAGGGACCCAGGGAAAAACACCTCAATCCGTCTCTCCCATACAGTAAAAGGGATGCCAAACATTCCACTACCTGTGCCTAATCATGTGTAGGGAGAGTAATATGTGCATCCGACATAGGCAGCCCTGCAGCACCACCATTACTGGGACACCCACAAGGTAAGTGACTCACACATGCCAGTCGGGGGGGGGGGGGTCACATACCCAACAACAGTCACAGCCAGCAGGACAGGTGTAGACAAACACAAACAAATGCCATGCTATGTCCTCTGAATGAGGCCTATGGGTAACCTCCCCCAGGCCTACACAGACAGACTACAGCAGGCCAGTCAGTGGGATGTCAGTTGTGAAGTCTAGGAAGTCAGAAACTAATATGAAGGTAATTAAAAGCTAAGATCTGTAGTACACAGGTTTGCCTCTATCCAGCACAATAGGTAAGACAGCAGACTGAAGTGGAGTACCTGACATACCAGTACAGCCCTAGCAAATGTGTACAAGTGTCAGGTGTACCTCCCCATCCTACATATACATATAGTAACAGTCAGGTGTGCCCCCCCCAATCCTGTGTAGAAATATAGAAATAGTCAGGTGTGCCCCCCATCCTACATAAAAATATAGTAACAGTCAGGTGTGCCCCCCCCAATCCTGTGTAGAAATGTAGAAATAGTCAAGTGTGCCCCCCACCCATCCTACATAGAAATATAGTAACAGTCAGGTGTGCCCCCCCAATCCTGTGTAGAAATGTAGAAATAGTAAGGTGTGCCCCCCCATCCTACATAGAAATATAGTAACAGTCAGGTGTGCCCCCCCGCTATGCAGAAATGTAGTAACAGTCAATGACAAATGATCGATGGATACCCTGCAGAGACAGCATGCTACCTGTCGGTGTACAAAACAAAGGTCAGCACTGCAGTACAAACTACCTGGACTTGATCCACACATGCAATACAGATGGCCATACTGGGCATGCTCACACACTTGAACACATGAAGGCCATGTCTGCAAACACCAGTGGACCAGACATATCTGGCAGTCACAGTTGTTAGTGCAGACACTTGTCTGTATGCACCACTCATGCCTTGCACACACAGTGGATAGGAATACAGACATATATGTAAGGACAACACACTATAATAAGCCAAAGGTAGACGGACATAGATGTGTGGAAGAGGGTGACTGTGCCAAGAAGCCATCCAGGCCTGTCCCACCCAGCACACAGCGAAAGGGCCCCAAATACATGAGGTGCAGATGTCACTCACTGCAGATACTAGCCACCAGTATCTGTCAGCATTACAGACTATGTGGTGCACGTGCCAGCTGTGCAATATGACTGTAAGGAAGTAGTCATCTAGCAGCTGTATACATGTACCTGTGAAATATGACCCTGTGTGTGCCCGTATGTGGCGTGTCAACCCCTGGATGAATGGGTTATGGCCCATGCACACACACTGCCCTCCCCATAGCCCTACTATGACAAGCCTGATGAGGTCATCCAATGTGAAATACACTTTTGGGAGAGTTGTAGCCCCATAATCTCCGTGGCATATCCCTAACTTTGTACTGCTGTTGTATGATAAGCTAGTTAGTTAGCAGTTCTAATCCCAGATTTGGCAACTGTGTGTTTGTGTACGTGTCTGTCTGTGTAGAAAGCAATGCTTTTTAGGGTAGTCACACTCCCAACAATTCAAATGCTCAACCTTGGCAAGGCTGCTGATGTCATCCACCTAGGAATACACCTCTGTGAAGGTTTTAACACAGTAATCTCCATAGCGCATCCTGTAACTGCGTATTGCTGTAGTGTTATAAAGTAGTTAGGTAGGTGTTCTACTCCCAGACATGGCAAGTGTGTGTTTGACTCTGTCTGTGTAGAAAACAATGCTTTTTAAGGTACTCACACTGCCTAAAATTCATATACTTAACTTTGGCCAGGCTATTGATGTCATCCACCTAGAAATACGCCTCTGAGAAGGTTGTAGCCCAGTAATCTCCATAGTGCGTACTGCAGTAGTGTGATAAAATAGTTAGGTAGGTGTTCTAATCCCAGACATGGCAAATATGTGTGTGTGTGTGTGTCTGTCTGTGCAGAGAGTAAAGCTTTTTAGGGTACTCACACTCCCTACAATTCATATGCTCAACTTTGGCAAGGCTGCTGATGTCACCCACCTAGAAATACACCTCTGGGAAGGCTGTAGCAAAGTAATCTCCATAGTGCATGCCATAACTGTGTACTACTGTAGTGTGATTTAGAACTGTGTTATGGTTCCATCCCTACTCATGGTGGTTGTGGATGTTTTGTGTTTATTACAATGTCTGTGTACAGAACAATGCATTTTAGGCTAGTCACACGCAGTACATTTCAAATGGCCTACTTTGGCAATCCTGCTGATGTCATTCATTGTGAAAAACACCTTTGGGGAAGGAGTTTTCCAGTAATCCCTGTGGTGCGTCCTATAACAGCTCTATGCTGTAGTGTGATATAGACCTCTGTTAGGGATTCTATACCCACACATGTCGGTTGTGGATGTTTTGTGTGTGTGTGTCACTGTCTATGTAGGGAGCAATGCATTGTTGGCTATTCACATGCAGTACACTTCAAATGGCCTGCTTTGGCAATCCTGCTGATGTCATTCATTGCGACATACACCTTTGGGGAAGGGGCTTTCCAGTAATTCCCGTGGTGTGTCCTATAACAGCTGCATGCTGTAGTGTGATATAGACCTCTGTGAGGGGTTCTATACTCACACATGTCAATTGTGGATGTTTTGTGTGTGTGTCACTGTCTGCACAGGGAAAAATGCATTTTAGACTAGTCACACACAGTACATTTCAAATGGCCTAATTTGGCAATCCTGCTGATGTCATTCATTGTGAAATACACCTTTGGGGAAGGAGTACTCCAATAATCTCTGTGGCGCATACTATAACTGTGTAGTGTAATAAACTAGTTAGGGTGGGGATCTACTCCCAGACATGATAGGTGTGTGTGTGTGTGTGTGTGTGTGTGTGTGTGTGTGTGTGTGTGTGTGTGTGTGTGTGTGTGTCTCGTATCCTATGTGGAGGTGGTTGTGAGTGTGTGACACCTGTCTCCAGTGTGGAGTGGCTTTTGCATATTTCTTATATGGTGGCCCTACTATATATCACAATGTCCACTGTACAGGGATAACAGATGTGAAATAGCTGAGAGGCTGTGGTGCAAAGCCATACCCATACATGTGATATCAAGGCCAGGCAATCACAGTTAGCAACCCCAGTATTCCCCAGAGTACACTCTCAACCCATGTCTCATACACACACATGCCTAGGCAACAGCCAATATGTGGGTAGTACACTGCATATTGGCCACTGATAGTAACTATGGAGTGATAGCAGTGGGCTACAGAGGGCATGGAACCCTGTCCATCTGTCCAATATGCACGTACATACAGACAGTGCACCTCCCCCATGTTCCCCAATGGACACCTGCAACACCTGTGGTGCCATCACATGTGAACCACAAAGGACATACCATGCCTGACAACATGCCCTGTATGGACAGATGCCACTGACACCAGGGAATGCCACTAGCATGTGATCAATATAGGTGCAGAGTAAACCTGTTGTCCATTACCAGTTCCCGCCACAGGTGGGCAAGACTGGCACATCTGATGATAATCTGTGTTCACAACATGGGCCAGACATCCCAGGTACAGTTCCACATGTCACTGTACATGCATGTGGGAGGTGTGCACACCCCAGACACTGTCCATGTCATGGACTAAGGAACACATACGCAGCAAGTAATGCACAGCATTGGCCACACACAATAGTCACCCAGGTGACTGGATGGGGGATACAATACCCACCTGTGTGGGCAAATGCAGAAACTACAGCTCTGAGTCACAATGCAGACCATTGTTATGTGGCCTGATGCTAAGGTACACCCATCGGCTAGCCTTGTATAGCTGTCTGGCACAGTCGACCACCACACACCCGTGCAGACATGCACCCATGCATGTCAGTACTGGCACCCTGTGTGTTTGTTGTATGGTGCGTAAGTTCACATTTACACTCACTACAACCCCCATTGGCATACTGAAGCATGCTGTCTGATGTCAGACACCTCCTCATACCCTTTGCCCATACAACCTCCGTATGACCCATGTGGTGCATGTGATACCTGCACAGTGATGTGTTGTGGCAATCCCACTACTGATGAGTTGTAATCCTGGCCCTGCCAAGTGTGTCAATGTGTGTGCATCCCTGTGAGAGTGCGGCTGTGTTGACGCTGGCACCTGTTCATGTGGACAGGCATGTGCATGTCACCTACCATATAGCTACAGTATCCCTGTTGCAGATGTCACTCACCATCACATATATGTTCTGAGGGCTCCACAACAGGTAACCCATGTGGCACATCCAATAACTGCATAGAACTGTGATAGCACAACATAGTCATTACAGGTTTGATACCCTGTGCTGGTAGGTGTGTGACACAAACATGCTTAGGTTTTACTCTCTCATCCCTCCCTGACTTGTCTTTGCCTCTGTCTGCCACTCCCACACCCTCTCTGGTGGATGTGCAGTCCTACATGTGCTTTGCTTAGGCAGCAGCATGTGTATTTTAAGTAAGGCTCATGATCAGCTGATGGGCTCTGCATGAATTGCAGCCCTTCCCTAGCTGATTGCATGTAGTAGAGCTGTGGTAACATTCCCATAGCCAGTTGCATGGAAACACACTCCAATATCTAGGAACATCATGTTAGTGTTGGCCATTTTCATTCATTGTGAGCAGGAATTAGAGCTGTTGTTTGGCAAACAGCATCTCAGATGGACTAGGGATTTACCTCTAACAACATACACTGTGGAAACAGGGCAACACACAGGAGGGGGATGTCTGACCTGACTACAGATTGTAAGTGCTGCTATACTGCATTTGGAGTAATGTTGGTTTAACAGTATGTGGGTGTGGATATGGCTCTCCTACATGTCTCAATACCTGCCATGTCAGTTCTATGTTTATGAGGAATCCCCATCTGCAGGGTCATCTGCAGACTGGGCAGTGTGTTGTGCCTTTGGTTTCATGTATTACCCACGGAGCATCTATCTGTGGACTGCAGAAGGTAGTGTAAGGACTGCAATTTGTAGATGGTGAAAACCGTGACAGTTACCGACTACATATCCATCATAGGACATATGTTGCAACAAACCCTGTTACAACAGTAAATGTATGAGGTTATCACAGCAACATGTCAATATTGGGCCTTTGTATGTGCTTCCAGCCACAACTCTATCAACCTTTGTACATCTGTTGTGCATGAAGAGGTGCATATGTGTTGTACATCATAATTAGTGTCATCATATCTGATAACAAGCCTGGGAGATATCAGACTGCTACACATGTTATGTATAGTAGGGGTTATATTTGATGACATAACCTGGACATACTGTGGTTATTTGTACAGTACTGAGGTCTGTGTACTTATGGTGAATGTCGACAGTATGTGTATTGTTAATATGTACCTTGGCCTGTGTACAGATTGTGGTAGTTGTCATCGTCCAACGTCCCATCCTATCTGATGTTACATGCTGCTCCACTGTATGTTACTGTATTGGCTTACATGTTTGTAGGGCCATACACACATGTCCCATACTACAGTCAGCCATCAGACCAAACTGTGTAGCATCCCAGTATATGTAGGGTTAGTGTGTGAGTGGCACATATGAGGATGGTGTTGAACAGATAGTCCATATACTGTAATATTATGCTAGCTTGCCATATGAGGTTGTGGCTGTGTTCTCACTGGTTGTGGTTATGCACTTTCACACAGGTGTATCTTACCCTGTGCTGTGACATGCCTGTACGGCCTGCTATATATGCAGGTACATGTGCATTCCCCCATAGGAGATGTAGGCCAGTGTTGAGCCAGTCTGCCTATAGCCTGCACACTGCATTGTTACATGGCTAGCAGCTTAATGTAATTAAGCAATGAGCTGTTATGTGCAGATACTTGCCAGATGTACTGCTGCTGGGCCTCCCTTAACAGTCATATATGTCAGACAGAGCAGCGGGATGCTGTACAGCTGTATGTCAATATCTAGTGGGTAGTATGTGGCCATGGCACCCCTGTGCCAGTGGTTATTACGTGTCAGGCCAGACAGGGGTGTGTGAATGCATAACCTATGGTGGCAAATGTACACCAGTTGTTATGTGGTATACCCATCTACATGGCTGTTAACATCCATATTGTCAGGCATGGTACACATGTTTTGCACTAAGGGGTTCTGTGTATACCTCTGGACTGTACAGAGTGTGTCAGAATGTCCACACATATTGGCCAATGTCTCTGCTGCAGTTGACAGGGGCAGTATGTGCTAGCAGCTGTACTTTACTGTGATGTCTTTAGGATGTCTGTCAGTAGCCAATGGCACACATATGGAAAGCAGATGTGACCTCCCCCACACACCATGTCTGTAAAGACAATCCCAATTACAGTAGCAATAGTATATAGAACTATAATAGTACACAAATAAAGGTTTTCCATTCCTGCAAACCTGTGTGTGGTGTTTTTTCCTATGACCTCTCTGTGGGTATATGTTGCAGGCAATGATTGTCATTTGTATGGGTGCACCATACAGTGTCCAGTTGTTCAG
Organism: Protopterus annectens; assembly: GCF_019279795.1. Classification (NCBI taxonomy): domain Eukaryota; kingdom Metazoa; phylum Chordata; order Ceratodontiformes; family Protopteridae; genus Protopterus; species Protopterus annectens. The sequence goes on from NC_056731.1 coordinate 334,806,916, forward strand.
GTGTGAACTGTAGGCATAGTGGCTGTTCCATATTTTGTGCACCTTCTACATATATATCTTACTGTACATATATCTGAGTGTGTATGTGTAGTCACATGTATATCTCTATATATGTCATTATATATATATAGGTATATCTGTATCTGCAAATATGTGTCTGTGTATCTGTATCCTGGGGATGTTGATGGCTTCAACATTTTACAATTCCTATGGGAGCCAGACTGTACTGCATGATATGTTACCAATACCAGTCTGACATTATACAGGTGGGATGTAGTACTGTTAACATCTTGTGCCCATGTCATGTCAGGTCCCGGTTATGGGATCTGCAACACTTGGTAGTGTATTGCATGGTGGTCGGGTTTGGCTGGTGGGGTATGCCTATTCGTACAAGACGTATATTGTTTGGGGCCTCTCAACCCCATTAACGGTGCATGTGGACATATATGTTTTTGTTAATCTACCATTGCTATCTACAGATGTATGGCAACATATACCTATATATATATATATATATATATATATATATATCAGCTTACATATATATAACTATGTCCGTATATACCTAAGTAGCTATATATCTGCATACATATATGTACCTTGCTGTGTATATGTAGACATATAGGTGCATATATATGTGTTGATGTAGGCATTTGCATGTATATATGTTTGTATCTGTTTAGATATTAATATATTTGCACACACATACATCCAGATGTTGGTATACATTCTCTGTACTGTTGCATGACTGGGCTGGATGATATGTTTCTGAAAGCATCAGATTTATGTATGTCTGTCATGGCTTAGTGGTAAATCACTTTGTACGTGGTGTGCAGTGTCTTGGGTTTGAGCCTTGCAGAGACTGTTTATTTTGTTGCTGGACAGATCTATATTTAGATATGTACATATGTCTCTCTCTCTCTCTTATATATATATATATATATATATATATATATATATATATATATATATAGATAGATATAATAGAGAACATAACAAAGACATATATGAACACAGGCACTGTTAATGGGGGTGAGGGGTCTCAAGAAACATAAGTCTTACACATATTGAAATCACCCCCCCCCATCAGCAAAACAGGCAATACAATACCAACTGCTGCAAATGCCATAACCTGGACCTGACACTACATGGCCCCAAGATGTTAACACTAAGCCATCCCACATGTATTATGTCAGAAAATAGATAAACAGGTTGACCACGGCTGAAAAATCCAAATATAGGTTCACTTTCAGCAGAATATTTTTTAATAAAAAACAAGAGTAAGCGCTTTCATGATCTAAAACAACTGACCGCTTCTTCAGACTCCAAGAATGGCATTAAATATACTGATTCCAAGGAGTTTGCCAATATCCGGGCAGATCGATTTAGTGCCATGTTCACCCTCCTCTCACCCCCTAAAGGGCCCATCTCAGTACCAAAAGATTGCTAAATTCCAGTAATCATGGCCACACAGGTGGAAACTGCAGTATCCACTGCTAGGAATACAGCATCCATGGGACAAGATGACATCCCGGGCTGTGTACTACATGAACTACAAAATAAACTTGCCTCTCACCTAAGTGCCATGTTTAATCATAGCCTCACCTCAGGCTTCGATCCCACTGAGTAATGCACAGCTACAGTTATCACACACCACAAGGGGGAATCCACCTTGGATCCCGGGAACTACTGTCCCATCAGTCTGACGAGCCTGATCTGCAAGGGCATGGAATGCATTATCATGCAACTTATAAACAAAGACATTAGCAACCAGCAAACACTGGACTCCACCCGGGTTGGGCTCGTGAAGGGCCAATCTTGTCTCCTGAACCTGATTGACTACTTTGAATCAGTCTCCTGAGCTGTGGAAAAGGGTAAGGCGGTCCACACAGCCTATCTGGACTTGGCCAAGGCCTTCGACAACATCCCCCACTCTGGAAACATAGTTAAACGTATGAAGCTGGCCATAAACTCCTGTGTCACTTGATGGGTTGCCAGTTGACTTACTGATGGAACCCAGACTGTAAAAGTAGCCAAGTCCAATCCCTGCTCCAGACAAGTGACAAGTGGAATACCTCAGGGTCAGTCCTGGTACAGTTCTTGTTTGGCATCTACTTCCCTGGAGTACAGGCCAACACTACAGAACAGATGACTGCAAACTGGGAGCCTTTATTGCATCCCCAAATGATGTGGATATTCTCCAACATGGCTTTACAGAAACAGATGCTTGGTGCCAGAACCATGGGCTTAAGCTTAATGCCAAGTAATGTATAGTTATCCCCTTTGGAAATACCATGTACCCATGAATTACCACATAGGTGGCAGTAGATTAAACACTGAAAGTGTGCTGACAGACATAGGGACACAGGTGGACAGTGGTCTCACCCTCATTAACCACATTGCCACAACATTAAGGAAATCCTTCTATGTAACACACATTATCACTGAGGGCTTTACATCCAGAAAAAAGGAGTTAATTGTCCCACTATACTCATCCCTCGTTATACCCAGTATAGAGTACAACACCTCGTTTAGTATGTAGCTCACAAGACATCTGCGACAGCTGGGAAGGCAGTGGAAATACCTGACTATAGGAATCACAGGCCTAAAGCAGATGGCCTATGCTGACCATCTAGATAACCTCCACCTATACTCTGTGGCATATCGTCTACACAGAGGCAATTTCAGCGTAACATACAAGACTATGTCAAATCCTGGAAAATTACATCTGTAATAAGTGTATGTACTGCCATGTACAGTACATGCATCTATGTGCTGTCATTACAGTAGCAAATGGTTTTGAGTGTCATGTCTGGGACACACAAGTATATGAGACTTGCACAGCACTGTTATCCATGTGAATGTGTTACATGCAGGGGTAGCAACCCAGGGTACGTGCTGTCACACTGGCATGTAGTGTAACATTGCGGTACTACTGTCGACAGTGCTGTCCCAGGGAAGTGTAGAGTGCTAACATTACTACTGACAACAAGCACACCTGCGGGCAGGGCATAGCTGCACTCTGAGGCTTCACTGTTGTGTTCCTGGTGTGTGGGCTGTGTCACCGTATATATCCCCTACTGGATAATAATCAGACATGTGGAATGTAACTGTAGAGTACCATCTGTACAGCACATGTTAGTGAGGGCTTACAACATGTAGTAATGGCATACATATTGCTGTTAAACTTCTATCTGTTGACACATTCATCCTACCGCATAGCTACTCACCAAACTGGTGTCTGTCAGTCTCTCTATTGATGTGCAGTTGGCAGGTATCCAGCTGAGATACGTACAGACAACCTATGCTTGACTGACAGTGACATGTCTGGCCAGCTGTCACATATAGGAGACAACACCCTGTATGGGCCACATGCTATGGGTACCTACACTACACTACCACAGTCAACTGAACATGCTTGGGTACAGGTCTCCATCACATACACTAACCATGTGTTGTAATACATATTGCATACATGTCAATTGGATCACCTCAGTTGCCATGTACAGAAGGCACCCAGAGGATTTGCTGATGCATGTCACTCTCACCCTGATGGTCACTAACATGGTGTCTGTTGATAGATTGCCTACTGGCACATGGCAGGTGGCATGATACCTATGTACACACACACACACCCCCTACACATCCAGTCCCTCCATGGACAATAGCCAGGTACACAGCTATGACCACCTGCAGCAATGCACCACAGTACTAACATGTGTACATGTGCATTACTGAGGATAACAGTGTTTGTGTGTTAGTACACCTGCAGTTGGGAATTCCATGACAGCTTTCACAACCACCTCAACTCCCATTGCCATAGTCAGATGTAGCCACTGCTGTACTGGACATGACATGTACCCTGTTACACTCCTCTCCCTAACAACTACATGTGCCTTGCAGTACCAGCACAACAGTGTTGTACAAATGGGTCGATAGGCATGGGAAACCTACTGAGGTCTGCCAAATGTGTGTATGTGTGCATGTCTGCATATCTGTAGGGTACACCATTCCGAGGCCACATACTCCTATTACACTACACATTGCCACACAGTAGTACAGATAGTGTTGTTGCTGCCCATAGGTGAGGCATTGCAATGCAACACCCTACTATGCCTGTGGCATGTGCATTAAATGCATATCCCTGTAGTACTACTGTTGTGATATGCAATGGGTTGTATTGCCGTTGTGGTCAATGTGTGATAATGTGTATGTCAGAGTATCATAACGGGTTCCAGTGTGTACAATATCCATTGGGGGATGTGGGTGCTGTGTATACTGTAATTACACCATTGTACACCTGGTATATGTCCCCCGTACCACTTTCTGTTAACCACTGTCACCATCAACCATACAGGTAACTGATACCACAATAATACTCATGTGCTGTGTGCAGCCTACCTGTAACACATTGGACACACGGACTAGTTAGTTAACACCAATAAGCCCAGCTCTCTAAGATGTGTGTCTGCCTGTTATGTGTCTGTCAATGTGTATATGATGTTATGACACACTATGTATTCTCCCTATACAACCATGAAATCCCCCACTACCATACTGTACATGTCTGTGGATGTTCTGCATGTAACATGTAACCTGGTACACACCTCACCCTAAACATTGTGTGGTGTGTGCAATGAAAGCCACACAGTTCAGTAGCACTACATACATAAGTAGGGGTCTAGTCACAGTTTTGCCAAGTAAGGATGTGCGTGTATGTGGATGGGGTGACATAAGGTTGCAGATTATACATGTCCCAGTGGGTCACCTGTCAATGTGGCACAGGCAATAACTGTTATACAAACCTGTGACATGTGTGCAACTGTACACCGGATATGTCACGGCCATGTTGTCACCACAGTGCCATAACCCTTGTGGAATATGACTGTAGACCATCCTCCTGCTGACATATGTACACCTACAACACAAATGGATAACATTATGGAGATCATAATCAATCAGTGTTACTAACAGCTGAAATGCATCACAGCTGGATGGCTATACTACCTGACATATATGCATTACACATTACCCCTGACAACATCTTACACTGCAGTACATTACAGCACTCTATTACAGTCACAGTGTGCATCAGAACCATATTAGCCTGTCCCTGCATTGATGTTATAGATGACAGGGATGTGGCACAGGTATCCTCATATGCACAGGGTGTGTTGCTGGTTTACCAGAGGCCAAGAGTGGTCCATACATTTGACACCATGTGTGTGGGTGAGGGGTTTATTTCTTTGATCGGGGTGTGGTGATGTGGTGTGTGTCGGTATGGGGTTGCCCTAGGTGTGGTTGCCTAGTGTCTGGGTATGCATGCACACAGTTCTGCAATGTGGCTGCCCTATACAGGGGTTTTTGGACAGCTGCAGACCATACCTGGCAGGGTGTGCGGTTTACCACCTCTGGCCACGGACACGCTGATTGTGCCTGCCAGGGGTTCCATGGGCACATGCAGGTGCAGATCCTAATGTGCTACTCTCCTCTGATGATGACAGATGTCTGCTGGAACCATGTCTCACCTGGGACTGGCCAGGGCCACGTGCATGAGGCCTGCTGTGGTGTGGAGTGGACAGTTCCCCCATTGGTGTGCTGGAGCTGGTACTGCTACTACAGGAGTGGCTTGGCATCCTAGCACATCCACATTGAATGCCAGCTGCTGGTGTTTCTGGCCTACATCCATGCGGTCGTCGCACCACTCCCACCATGTTTTCAAGCACGGACATACTACGGTTGAGGAGGCCCACCATCTCACTCCACAGTCTATCCATGATCTCATTATGTTCATGGAGGGCAGCAGGAAGTTCACGGATGTTGTCACTTACAGATGAGAAAGCAGCCCTCTGCAGACTCAGGCCCTGTCTGGTGTACATTTCCATACATGCCTGTGCCTCCATGACAGCCTGAAACTTACACCTGGTGGTACCAGTTGTGGTGCCTCTGCCAGGGGCATGATGACTAGTGGCCCTCCTGTGAGCACCATGGTACATCTGCCAATGTGGTGCCCTGCTGGACATCTGGCTATGCTGACTGTGACCCAACACATTCGGCATGGAAACCACACTTTCCTGGTCACTGGCAACAACCGTCAACTGTCCCTCTGCTATGGCCACTTGTGACGGAGCGTGCATGGGCACTGTAACTGTGTGTGGGCTTGGGGCAGCTAGGAGGGTGATGACAAATGATGGTGCAGTGTCAGCCTTTGACAACCCCACCTGTGCCTCAACAGTACCATCATCATCATCATCTGTGTCTGTACAGACACCAACCTCAGATTGCATGCAGGAGGGACCCTGACCCACCTCACTACCTGCGGGGGAAACAAACACACACATTAAGACCTGTACAGCATTGCATAACACTACACACATTTACACACACACACACACACACACACACAGTCCATCTTACTACCTCCCTATCCCTGGGTTTACAGACAGTCCCACGTGCAGTTACATATGTTCTCCAACCTGCATGGCACTTGCTAACATACACTCATTAATACTACCCATTAACATATCATTCCTCTCCATGCCTACATGTGTGATCACAACACATGACCTATTTCTCCATCACCTCCCTGACTTGAGTGGAGTAGGTTGTACATGGCCTCACTGCTGTCATCCAGTGTTAACCCTGGGTATGTCCAGTCATGGTGTACATGGCCCCTATATGGTTGGGGCTGCTACATTCACTACATATGTCACACACCAGAGTCTCATACTACAGTCTTGCTCAGTCCATGCCACATCTGCTGCGCAATCAACCTATCATGTGGACAACAATAATATCTGGATACACTCACTGGTGTGCACTGGTAATTCCCCATTGCGTTAGTAGTGCTGCATATGTGGGTAGCTGGTTATCTATCTGCTGTTGGCAATATGATGTGTATACCTGTTGTGTACTTTCCCTTCCAATGCATGTTCCATGCCACAGACCTTGTTATGATATCAGCTGTCCTGTGTTCACATATCAGACAGGTTGTCCTGGTGTCTCATATGTCACTCCATGTTCATCTATGGTACAATCCCAAGGAGAAGTACTGTCATGTGACCAACTCCGCAATCACCTGTGCACACATGGACACCCACACAAACAGACACACATGTACACACACATCTGACATGCTTCAACCACACTCCACCAAATTGCACTTACAGACACAATCAACACACACACACACACACACACACACACACACACACACACACACACACACACACACACACACACACACGCACACACACATACACACACACACACGTGAAGTTGCACAACTTTTGTACACACAACCCTCCCATTACCCTTCTGTCAGCATGCATTGCATATGGTACTCAACAGCATGGGGTACAACTATAGTGACTTCATGCTAGCGCCAGTATACATGTGTGTGATGCATGGGCTGTGTTGGTAGTTGATGGCCCTTCCCCTTGATAACACTGCACCCATGTACAAAGTGTTACTGTGGACCTGTTTGCACCATGCCTTGTACTGTGCACAATACCTCACAGGTATACAAACCATTGCTACATGTGTAGTACTGTGTCAGTTATGTCAGCTCCAATGCTCACAGCTCCTATGTGTTAGAGCAACTCATACCTGGGATGATATGTGAACAGATGTAATTTGTGAATGCCTGATGTCTGCTTTACAGATCACATCAGTGGTGCATGTATGACCAATACAAGACTATTACACTGACAACCCCCATACCTTACCATGGTTATGGGGGTACTGTACACATGTCCCACAACTCTGCATGGTTGCAAGGTCTACTCATGTGCACATCCCTTGGAGTTCACACACTGCTGTCACTATTGCTGTGGAGTCAGGGTTACATCTGCCACAGTTACTTAACCTGATTGTGTGCAGATACACCCATTCTTAGCATACATAGGATCCCTGCTGCAGTGCACTGCTGTGTCAGGATGACACACTGTCCCCACCTCCAGCCTTTTTGCAGATGCTTGAGTACTATGGTCTACACATGTGTCAATTTGCAGTGTCCCAGGAATGGGACACTACGTGCAACAGCCTACCACCAGCTAATTATGTGGACCGCAGTACAATGTTATGACATAGTGTTGATCTGTAATGGTTACTATTGTAATACAGATATATCTACAGTTGTAGATATATAAAATATATAAAATGTAGGATTAATCAATTGTATTGAATGGTCATATAACAAGAAAATACTTACATGCATTATGGAGGGTTGATAGTAGTAGAATTTGAAATGAACTAATTTTATTTCACTTTATTACTATTTTTTAGTTTGTACTATTTCATTAATTTTAACATTTGTTAATACCATAAGAGAACACTGTTTAGTCAATGATATCACTATATACACAGTTTTAAAATATTCAGTGTGTGGTTAAAGGTATTAGCTCTTTAAGTAATTGTGTTGTAGGTAATGAGGTATTTACAACAATTAATTATTTAATTGCTTTTAATTAGTTTACTCATTGTGTATAAAAAGTGGTGCTGTGGTTTGTTGAATTGTATATGTCTGAAGAAGGTGGAGGAATATCCTTAACCGAAAGCGCTTACATTAAACAGTCCGTGCTGTAGCTGCTTGGTTCGTTTTTACACTTTTTTGGTCATTTAGTTCTTATTTTGTGTGGTTCATCAGTTCTACAAGACATTGCCTTCTATGGTTGACGTAATCAAACACAACTTTCAGTATTGTTCTACAGCAGATGTTACTTAGATTTTCTGCTGACATGACTGGATTTATGAAAAACATTTTGAGAAAAACAACCTGGCCTTGGTGGGCTCTAGCCCGTTTCAAGCTTCTATTGTGTCGTTCTAATACATGTGTTACATTTCAAGGTACTTTTCTAGCTTAGGCACAAGCAAGTGCTGATTGCAGTTCATATTTTCAAGCAGTCTTTGTTCTGATTATCTATAGCTTCTGCAGCTCTGTATTTTCTCACAACACAAGCGGAACTCCTTGTCTAAGTCTCATCTATTCATTATTTTCCTGACACAAGCAGAAATTATCTGCTTCTCTGTAAATTTCCAAAGCATAAGCAAAGATTATAGCTGCGCATATTTCATGACAATACAAGGTTAGAAAGCTTCTGCAATTAGTACAGATTTTATGCAGTGTGAAATAGAATAAATGTGTTAACCCTTTTCAAGCCTTAAATGCACTAAGCATATTACTAATACATACACTAATACATATTTTTCTGACATTTCCCCCCTTTTAATACTTTTATTCTACTTTCAAAATAAGCATAAACAGTTTTTCTTCTCCTAACCTCTTCCCACTTAGGATTTGCAGTTAAGAGAGTCATTCAATTTAAACTTATGAAAGCATTTTCAATCTTTTAACAGTTCTTCAAACTCAGTACTTTGATATAAGGTTTCGGAAACTGACATGTCTATAAAGTCTTTAATCAGTCTTTTCATGCAGGGGATGCCACAGCAAACACATACTCCCAGTAGGATCATTCCTACACAAATGGCAATCAGGATGTTCATTAGGATAGTACCCCACCCCCCAAACCATTTCTGGAAAAAGTCTGTCAGTGGGTTTGGTCCTGGTTTGGTCATGGCCAACACTTGCTGAATTACCTCAAGGTGATTGTTTATCTCATGTTTATGGTCAGGAATATACGAACAGCACTCCTCCTGGATTAAGGCGCAAGTACCGCCTCTCGCCGCTAGGGTGAAGTCGAGAGCCATGCGGTTTTGAAGCATTACAGTTCTTATGGCATTCAGTTCATCAGTCACCAATTCGAGAGTGGAAAAAGTTGCATTACTCATTACTTCGAGAAGTTTAGACAGTTTTCTCAGCTCCCAGATCGATTTCACTGCTCCATATGCTGGTAATATGCCTGCCCACGATATAACACTATTACTCAAGTCCATGTGTGTCAGTCCATTGCCTATAATGCGCATCGATTTGCCCCACTAGATTTACAGGTTTCTTGACGACTTCTCGGACATTCCGAATTTTTCCTCGAGGTAAGACTGCCGTGTGTCGTATGGCCAGAACCAGGTAGCCCAAAAAACAACTGCCGGACCAGTTCTCAGGAAACCACTTGTACGCCTTTCTGCCACATACAAAATAACAGTCCTCTACTTTAGTAGTAACTTTGCTATGAATATACACTTGTCCTGCATGAAACATTTTTCTATCAATTATAGACAGTTGTTTATAAAGAACAGAATCATGTTTTACTTCATCAGTTGTTTTGTGCATCAATTCAAAAAATGAATCATAGTTTGTATTACAATAAGAACCTGCATTGTTAGCTTTAGTGTAACATTTATAAGGAACAGTCACATTGCAATTGCTCCAACCCACCTGAACAATATCATTTTTATAAAAACACAGTTCCCTTTTGTGGAATAGACAAGTGCAATGCTATTTTATCTTGTGATGTAACAGTTGAGGTATCATAAATCAAGTTTTCCCAGGTCTCGTTGACCCCTAGGGGGACTGCAGTCATTAATAACCCCCTGTATGCTGTTGGCACAGCTGTGCAAATCCAGCAATTTGAAACATTGAAAGTCTCAGCATACACATATTTAATTGCCTGGTAAGTGTTGAAGTTTGGATGCCAGTCCATGAGTAACACTTCACTTTTATTCAGTTCAGTTTGTGTGGCTGGAAAAAGGAATGGCCACAACAAAAAGATTATTGTCACTAGTACAGTTAACAGGATGATTATGCAATACTTCTGAGGAAATGGTTGTTCTGCATTTCTGTTTTTTCTGGATTCTATCATTTTTGCTCCTGACATGTGACAAAACTTTTGTCCAGTTCAAAGTTCTTAACTAGTTTGCAGTGTGTCAGGTGGATCCACGAGGCAAGTTCTATGATCTTGACTGCAGTGGGTGTCGACAGAAGCACTTGATATGGACCTTCCCACTTTGGTGACGTCCAATTCTTCTTTTTTATTGTCTTCACCCAGATCCAGGTTCCTGGAGCCACTGCCACTTCTGATGGTCTGTTTTGTTCTTTATCGGAAACAGAATTTGACTGCAACAGATGTTTAGAATTCAACAAATTTCTCATATACTCTGCTAGTGTATAGTCGGCTTCCTGGTCTGCGAGCATGAGAGGTTTCCACTGAGGTATATAATAAGCCCTTCCAAATAGTTTCTCAAAAGGAGTCAATTCTTTTGCATTTAGAACAGTTCTCATGCTCAACAGTGCCAGGGGCAGACAATACACCCAATTTCTCTTTGTTTCTGGTATTAACTTTCTTAGCTTACTCTTTAAAATCCCATTATGCCTCTCAACTAGCCCTGCATATTGCGGATGATATGCACAATGATTTTTTAAAGAAATACCAAAATGTTTACTTAACTGCTGTATGGTTTGGTTTACAAAGTGTGTACCGTTGTCACTGTAAATCCTTTCCGGAATGCCGAATCTAGGGATGATTTCTTTAACGAGGATTTTTGCTACGGTAGCCGCATCTGGATTTTTAGTCGGAAAGGCTTCCACCCATCTGGAAAACATATCTACAATGACAAGACAATACTTTTTATTTTCACATTTGTTCAATTCTATGAAATCCATACAGATAGTATGAAACGGATATGGTGGTGCAGGGAAGCTCCCTTGCTTAGGCTTTAATGCCCCTTGTGCATGATGTTTGTTACAAACGTGGCACATTAAACACAATTTTTTGGAGTAGTTTAAGAATCCACATGTCGTGAACACTCGGTTCACCAGCTGTGCCATCCCCCCTGTTGAGACATGGCATTGCCCATGGCTCAACAAAGCTGTATATCTAAACAAATTAGATGGTAATATCGGTTTCCCTTCTTTAGAGATGTACAGCCCCTTTTCGAGAATTACTCCTCGTTTTACCCATCTTTGTTTTTCAACCTGCGTAGTAAGTGTCTGCATTGTCTTTAACATTTCTAAGTCTAAAATCTCAGAGGGTTGTAATTCCTCATTCAAAAGAAATACTTCTGAAGCTGCCTGTTTTGCAGCTGTATCAGCTCTCGCATTACCTTTTGAAATCCTATCCTGTTGCTTGGTGTGAACTGTGCATTTACAAATAGTTACTTTCTGAGGTAACTGAATAGATTCTAAAAGATCTAAAATAAACTGTGCATGATTGATTGGTTTGCCAGTAGATGTTATCATTCCTCGATTTTTCCACTGTTGCGCAAAAACATGTACAGTATAAAAAGCGTACTGGCTGTCAGTAAAAATGTTCACACATTTACCCTTTGCTAAGGTACATGCCCGTGTCAAGGCAATCAATTCTGCTGCCTGAGCAGATAAATTGTGTGGTAAAGGTTTCGCTTCTATAATCTCAGTATCAGAAACTACTGCATATCCTGCTAGGTTCTGTCCTGCAGGCCCCTTTTGCACGAGCCATCCACGTAGTATGTCACCTCGGCATCATCCAAGGGGACATCCGTGAGATCTTTTCTAGGCAGTGTCTTTTGCTCAATCACCTGCAGGCAGCTGTGTGGTGTGCCATCTGCAGGGGTTGGGAGCAAGGTAGAAGGGTTCAAAGTCGTGCATCGTTCAAGTGTCATATGAGGTTGACTCAACAATATAGTCATACAGGAAAGATGCCTAGCAGGGGAAAGATATGCTTCCTTCTCTTGCAGTAAAATAATCGCGACTGCATGAGGCACTCTCAAAGTGAGAGGGTGGAATAAAACTACTGAGGCCATAGCCTGTACTGCCATTGCAGCTGCAACTACTGCTTGTACACAGTGGGGTAAAGACCATGCCACTGGGTCTAGTTGTGATGAATAATAAGCAATAGGGCGTTGCTTGTCCCCATGCTGTTGTGTCAACACTGATGTCATATAACCTTGCTTACAATCTACAGTTTGGAAAAAACGTTTATGATAGTTTGGTAATCCTAAAACTAATCGGTCACTGCCCCTGGACCAGTCGTAGCCAAGTCCTGGCTGTACCAGTAGAACATTTCACCCTCCAATTGCACTGCAAAGGTATCAATTTGTCGCTGTGCTTCCATACCCTGCATAGTCGGAACTACTGCTATACCAATTAGCTGCATAAGGTCTCTGCCCAAAGAGGTTTACTGGGCATTTTGCGGAAACAACAATTTTGCTTTTCTGGGTCAATCCTGAAACAGGATCAGTTATTGCAATATTATAGGAGAGGGGCTCCCGATACAGCTGTTCATTAGCTGCTTTCACTAGTATGTAATCAGGTGACTCTGAATTATCTGGCAGTTTGGAGGGATGTATCAGGGTTCGTGATGCCCCTGAGTCACACAAGAATTTGACCTCCCTCCCTTCTACCAGGAGTGTAACTTCTAGTTTTGTGTCTGCTATATAGAGCTCTAAGCTCAATAAAGCTAAATCCAATATTTCATTTTCTTCACTATCCGTAACTTCCTGCACTTCCTCTATTTCCCCTGTCACATCCTCTACTCCTTCTATCACATTCTCATTTGTCCTTTCTCTGCTATCCCCTTCTAGTGATTCTTGACTATCATATAGTCAGTCCTCACCCTCCTTGTCTTCTGTGGTTGCCTTCTTGTTTTTCTTGCAATCCCTTGCCAAGTGTTCCTTTTTACCGCATTTAAAGCATTCACCCCTTTTCTTTCGCCCTTCAAAGTCCTCTGATCACTGATCAGATTGTTTGTTTCCCTGGGCATTTCTCTTGCCCTTTTTCCCAGACTGTACTACATAAACTTCTGCTCCATCTTCTGCAGAAAATACTTGGGCTTTCTTTTTCTTTTTGTTATTAAAATGCCTTTCGGCACGCCTAGCACATTCAAGTAATGACTGTAACCTGCTTGCATGATGATCTACCATGTGCTTTGTAATAAAACTGCTTATGGGTGCAATGTTGCCCTTCAAAAATGCATTCTTTAACTGCTGCTCATATGGGGAATCCTCTGTCTGATCTTCAGGAACCTGCATTCCACACTGGTTATTAAAACATTCTAACATTCTGGCATAATATCTGTCAATAGTTTCACTTTCTTGTTGGATGCATTGATTAATGCAAGTCCAGTCTGCCCTAGGCTTCTATTTCTCAGAGATTTGGTCTGTAAGACCTTTCACTCTGTTGTCTAGCTCTGCGCTGCTATGTGGGAGGGGTCTGAACGCAGCGTCATGGGGATTCCCGTTGCCACTAATCATGTGCCAATCTGGTCCCACAATTTGTCTGACTACTTTTTCTACCTCTTCTCCGTTTAAATTATAACTTAGCCTCATTCCTTGTAAATCTTCTAAGAACTTTCTAAAATTAACTTTTGGATGGGGAATTCCCTCAGTGGCTTTCCGGATGTCTTCCGGAGTCCAGGGTCTATACACTAGAATAGTTGAGTCCTGACCTTCTTGCCCTGCCTGAGGATTAGGTACTTCTATAAGTGGGCATATTTCTTCTTCACTCATAGATTGTGAATTCCTACCCATTTGATATAATTCAATGTCCCCTTTTGAGTTACCTGCCCGTGTTCGAGACCTAGTCTCGATGGGATCTCTAATAAATGGTTTTGCTTTCGTAGTGTCTCTATTTTCAGTGACAGCAGGATATTGTGGGGGTGGACTAACCTGTTCATGTGCTTCATATTTTGGTAAAGGAGGTGGAGGGGCCGATGCTATTATTAAGTTATTGTCCTTCTTATCTAAAAACATTACTTTTGAATTATTGTTCTTTTGTTCCCTACAGTTTACCTCCTCAATCCACCTGTGTGCCTGAGGAATTCCTAATTGGCGCTGCTTTTTTACCCGACCTTTGGAATCGGTTTTAAGCTGTTTGACAAGTTTGATAAGCGAGGATTTTTCTAATTTACAGTCAAATTCATACTTATTAACCCACTTTGAGTAGTATTTAATATTATCAGCATGCTGTGACTGCATGTATTTTGCGTCTTCGGTTAACGGCGGATTTTGGGGTCTTTTGTGCAATTATTACCCATTTTGTTCTACCCTTTTTAATCGTTATGTAACTCCTTATTTTTAACGTTGTACCATAGATTTTGTTATAGTCTTTTCAGAATGACTGCCTACCTACTCTGTTTCCCTGATCTATGACAAGACAGTAATCTTTTCTGTCCCTGACTTGTAAAAATACAGTCCTGACAAAAACAATACAAATCTAGTCCCTGATCTAAAACAGAAAAAAGTAGATTCTCCTTACCTAAGCCTTCGTGATTGATCACCTGGTTCGTGAAAAACCCAACCTTCAGTCGCAGATCAGAAAGTGGCTGGCCTCTTTTGTACGACAATTCAGTCGGAGGGCTTTTCAAATAAGAACAACCGATGTGGTTTCTTCCCCGTACGGTTTCAAGCCACCTGGCCCATCTGATCCGAGGCGAAGTGAGGGTTTCCGGTCTGAAGGACCAATCTGGCAAAGGAAAAAACTTCAAAGACCAATACAGAAATTATCTGCTTTTCTGTAAATTTCCAAAGCATAAGCAAAGATTACAGCTGCGCATATTTCATGACAATACAAGGTTAGAAAGCTTCTGCAATTAGTACAGATTTTATGCAGTGTGAAATCGAATAAATGTGTTAACCCTTTTCAAGCCTTAAATGCACTAAGCATATTACTAATACATACACTAATACATATTTTTCTGACAGTTACCATAGTTCTTAATACACATCTCTGACTCCCCCCACCATATTAGCTACAACAAACTGTTCACACAATGCAGTCGGTATGTCAATAGCTTACCTACCACTGGGGCATATGTTGTATTGTACTATGTTTTGTGCTATGTGTTTGTAGCCACGTTCCCTGCGGGGACACTATCTTTGTTGGCCTGTTACAGACTATTTCACCTGCATGCCATTGTCAGTGCCACTATGGTTCCACATGTGCATGTGGTATGTATGCTATGTGATTGCTGCACATCTGCCATTCTGTGTTATTGGGGATATCTATGCATGGTGTTGGACATGTTCCAGGATTGTCTGGACTATTACAGCCCACATATGTTCCATAACAGTGACACAATAGCATGTGAAGAGGTTAGTTGCCAACAGAACCACCTCTCCTATCTCATCTGGCCATTCTACCAGGCCACATCACATCAGGGACCCACCATGGGACCTTGTCATCTACTGGTCCTGCACTACCTTCAGGTGGAACCACCTCAAGAGATGGTGTGTCCCGCCCACGAGCAGACACAGACACAACCTTGGTCCCATTGCTTCCATATGGGGGCTCAATGGCATACACATTCCAAACAACACTCCCCATCCACTGTGTTTACACCCCACATGTGTCATATATCAGCCCTGTATGCTGTCTTTTCTGTCTGCAGACCCAACCTACATACCACAAATTGCCTACTAGCCTTCACCAACATGTAAATCCCACCTTCACAAACAAATGCAATGTGTTCTCAACATGGGTTACACACCACACGTCAAAGTCTATTTTGCACCCATGTACTGCTGTATATATATATATATGTTGTGTATTGATATGTGTGATGTTCTCTCACAGATATCATGGAAGGGGACATGAATTTACATATATATGTGTGTGTATATATATATATATATATATATATATATATATATATATATATATATATATATATATATATATATATATATATATATATATATATATATATATAAATATGTAGAAGAATTATGACATGTGTATGTATGTGTGTTTGTATATATATATATATATATATATATATATATATATATATATATATATATATATTTATATGTGTGTGTGTGTAGAAATACACGTGTATGTATGTATATATATATATATATATATATATATATATATATATATATATATATATATGGGTCTATGTAATTTTACCAAAAATTCCTGACATAGGATCCAAATCGCCGAAAATCCATTTCACCGAAAATAGTACTGACAGTGTATATGCCCTTTTCCTCCACTGTAGTGCGAGCTCGGAGTGAGAATATTAATGTAGGAGGGATGTGGGGGGCATAGCCCCCCCACCTACTCAGGTTATAAAGTATTTACTTACCCTTGTCATAGGCACTGGCCAATATAAACAATAGTAGACAATAGTAAACTGTACTGGGTGGAGGGTAACGCCCCCTACACCGCCCACACCCCCCTACTTTAATATTCTCACTCTGTGGTTGCACTACAGTGGGGAAAAAGGGCATATACACTGTCAGTACTATTTTCGGCAAAATGGATTTTCGGCGATTTGGACCCTATGTCAGACATTTTCGGCTAAATGGATTTTCAGCGAAATGACACTGATCCATAGATATATATATATATATATATATATATATATATATATATATATATATGTATATATATATGTACATATATGTGTACATATATATTGTGGGTAGTTTATATACTTATATCTATATGAGTGTCTGTATATCTATAGACATACATGTCTAATCATATATCACACATATATTTATCTATATGTGGGGTGCATACAGACATCTGGTCCACACTCTGTAACTCTCTTTCCTTCACAGCTGCACTGTTCTGCCTTGCAGCAACACAAACAGGTGTCACATGTGAACACAGACTAATATTATGGTAGTATATATGGTGACAGATTGCTGGTAAGCCTATTATACACCTGTGGCATTTTTGCATGCTACATTACATGTTAACATGACTGTCCTGCATGTGGTGTGCTCTGACACCCATGTGTCTATCATGCAGGCAGTACTTCCACCACCAGCTATTGCCCACACTAACACACAAAACACAGATATTATGGCTTACATCTTTGTCATTCATTGCTGATCTGCACATTTGACAGGTACGTCCCATTGCCTACTGGAACTGACAGTATTGTCCAGAGACGTTGTTCAGCAGAACATCATTACAAGAACAACTACAGATGGCACATATAAATCATTCCACTTCATATATCCTTTTATTTTATACCACATACTACATTCAAATAAATACATATATGTTCTACATACCTGTAAATGTGACAGCTCTCTGTTGTTTAAGGTTGTTTTTTTGTCTCTCTCTCTTTGGCTTTTGGCTTTTGTAGGTGATGCACATGATCAGGTGATGGGCTCTGCACCAATCAGTGTGCAACAGTTGCTAACTGGATGCAACCTGCTGTGTAGTACTTCGGATAGCCAGTGTCATGGCAACCGAGTACTATAAAATGCTGACTCATGTGGGCATTGTCCCTTAACCTTTCCAGTATGGAGGACATCCTTCCTGTATGTGGGCGGCAGTGCTACAGACAGCAGGGAGCAATACCTCTTACAGCAGGACTTGCAGACACAGGCCAACTACACATTTGTATAAGGTTCCAGACCTCCAGACAGAGTGAGTAGTGTTGTTATGTGCATTGTATATTGTTGGTCTTACAATGTTTGTGTGTACATAGTAGATTAGGATGGAATACAGTAGGTCTGCATAGCTCTCAACTGTGGGCCTATCCATATGATGGCCAGTGGATTATCTGTTAGGTTTTGTCTGTACACCACACAGGTCTTGTCCTAGATATATCACTGGCAGTCTGTTGCGTGCTATTAGTACATGGCTACATCCAATTGTGTTTCTGATGTCTTATTCCTGTATAAGGGTATGTTGCAACAAATCCTGTATCACCAGCAATTTCCAGGGTGTGTAACAGCAATATTGCAAATATGGCCCTGTGTTCCTGCCTCTGTACTCCACATATATGGCAGGGTTTCTCCTGCTGTGATACAGTTAGGGGTTGTTAGGTAATCGCCTATCATTATTTACTGCTAGCATTCCTGCTATCATCCCAGTCATATCGTGGACTCCCACAAAATATGTTGGTCAGGGACTATACATATGGGGGCAACAGTTGGACAACATATGTGTGCCCTTGTACATTCCAGAGGTCAGTGTGTGGTACACAGTGTTCTTTGCCCTTGTACAACCTTTTATGGGTTTTTTATGGGAGGGATATTCAATGCTATCAACCTAGGCTGTGACAACATGTCATGGATATCAGTGTTAAGACACATTGAGGTATGTGGCTGTACACTTTCATACATTCTTCCATGGGAACAGTGGTGGGCTACAGCTTACAGTGTTACACACAGTTCAGTTAGTCAGTGTGATTGTGAGATGTTAAGTTGAGCAATGTTATGTGACAGATGCATTGACATTACCACAACTAATGCATTTCCCTTTAGGGCTTGACTACAGGGTGTAATTGGAGATTGCTGAACTACATCTGTAATTGTTGATTGTTACTTATCTTGAAGGCAAATCCTGTGTCTACTGTTGTACTAATTGAAGGCCTTGGCCTGGACAGCATAGTATGGTATATATCCACATTGCTTGCATCTACTGTTTTGTGTGGGCCTTGCATTCATCACTGATTACATATTTCAAACCTTATGTGGTGTAAGTACTGGCATACATTATTGTATAGTACACAAATAAAGGTTATCTGTGTATGCATACCTGTGTGTCGTTTCATGTCCTTTGAATTGTGGGTGGGTATATGTTTAATGTCAGTATTCTCATTTGTGGGAATGGGTGCCACACTACACGTCACAGGTGCCAGTTACAGGGCTTGTGGTTGAGGGATATACTTTGCACCCAGTACTTCCACACTACTTCTACATATGTATGGTTACTAATACCTTTTGTCTGTGAATATGTGTATATATCTATATATATCTCATATATATATATATATATATATATATATATATATATATATATACCTGGATATATTTGTCAATGTATAGATGTGTATATAATGTGTAATCCTTCCACACTGTACATTCCCTATGGTAGAATGACTTTTCTGCATGACATGTTACAGATAATGCCCTGACGTTGTCTAGGTGAAGTGGCTTACTGTTAAAGCATTGTAGATGTGTTATGGAGGGTCCTAAAGTCAAGAACTGCATGTGCTGGATATTGGATTGCACAGCATATCTGTTAGGGCTGTGGAGTGGGGTAACATAGCACTATCTACCAGGTATCCCTCATTTCAGCCCCCACCTCCATTAACAGTGCAGATGGTCTGTTATGTTGTAGTGAGTGGTTCAGGATTTTGTTCCAATGTGGAAATGCTATACACATTTCTATCTGTGTATATATATATATACATATATATATATATATATATATATATATATATATATATATATATATATATATATATATATATATATATATATATATATATATATATATATATATATATATACATATATATATATGTTTTGTTTTTTTCTTTCTGCTTTTCCCAGTTAGTGGTCACCACAGCGGAACTCCAATCCACTAATAATTGGCAGTCAGTTTTTATGGTGCTGAGGTGCCACCCCGACGCCCAACCTTCAACGAAGGCATGCCCATTCATGCATGTCTTTCGACTGCCACTCGACCGCAGGGAGGACATGCAGACTCCACACAGAAGGCGCTCCAGCCGAGAATCGAACTGGAGAACCTCTTGCTGTGAGGCGACAATGCTACCGCTGCACCACCGCGGTATATATATATATATATATATATATATATATATATATATATATATATATATATATATATATATATATATATATATATATATATATATATATATATATGTGTGTGTGTGTGTGTGTATATCTACATATCTACATAATTATATATGTAAAACCCTATATATATATATATATATATATATATATATATATACATACATACATATGAACATATTTATCTAGCTATATATGATTATTTTTGAGTAATATATGTAATATATATATATATATATATATATATATAGAGAGAGAGAGAGAGAGAGAGAGCTGTCTATCTGTCTACATTTACAGATATATATTTGTCCATATGTCCATGCATGTTCAGCTCATAATTTTGGCCTGTACCTCATTTTCTTGGCAATTGACATGGATGATCTCAGGATTGGAGTCAGTAACTAATGCTGACACTTTTGTGTTTCAGACTTCATCTCCTTCAAAATATGTGTTTTAGTACATATAACTGTTTAACTAGCAACGTTTTAAGTTTATAAGAGCAGTATTTGACATATATCCCTATTTGTACCCACATTGTGGCACACTTTGTCCAGAATTCTTACATTAAGAGGTTGTGTGGTATGATATTACTACATTTCCTGCACTGTTGAATGATTGTGCTGGATGATATGTTTGTGAAAACATCAGGGTTATATATATCTGCCATGGCTTAGTGGTAAATCAATTTGTGTATGGTGTGCAGGGACCTGGGTTCGAGCCTTGTAGAGGCTGTTTATTTTGTTGTTGGGCAGAACACAAGCCATTGGATACAGAGTGATTAAGGCACTTTAAAGCAGTTGTAAGTGGCTGTGCCCGGGTTTGCGCTGAGCTAAGCAGTACTTAATTCCGGTTACAGTTTCTTACACTCAGTTAGCTTCTACTTTGCTTAATCTGTGTAGGCAAGGCTTACTCTCGCACAAACGCACTTAAACACGTGTACTAGTGCTTACATATGTTTACTACTGCTTATTTGTGCTTAAAACTGCTTACTAGTGCCTTATTCATTATGACACTGACACTTCATATGTGCATTTCCTGCAGTACTCAAGTTCATAAATATATGTTTTTTAGTGAGTTTTGCAACATAAATATTGGTTATAACATGCTTTGCCATGTAAAATAGACTGTGCTGCATTGGGACTCGAACTGGGAATGCCTCCTCGTTGGGCGAATGCTCTGCCCACTACACTATCGCTGTGCTGCTTCATTTGCATATATCTTCCTTGTTATCCTCTTCAGCCTTTTAAGCTGCTATAACCGTAGCTAAGCAATAGGCACACCCGCGCATCTATGGTTAGCTGTATTCAGATTTTAAAAAGATAAATAAAAGGGTTTCTTCTTTTAATTTATATGTACTGTTGCTGTTGTACACATGGGAGGCTGTTGGTGGGGATTTGAGGACACCTATGAGCGATCTCACTCATTTCTTAACACCTTCTGCTGTTCTACATTGCAGGGACGTGTTTATTCTGAGAGCGCTGCTCTCAGACACACTCCTTGCACTCGTACACACTCTGTGTAAGCTTAGGAGCTCTGGCAGTATGCCTTGTTAATATGCATGGCGCGCTGCCATCCTGCTCCTAAACGGGTGCTTCCGTGCAGGACTAAGCTAGTCCTGCACAGAAGATTAGTGAATCCGGGGGCTAGTCTTTTAAATTTTCCTTTGAAAGAAATAACTTTCCATCCAGTCAATTCTTCATTTTTCCACAAAGTTCAAAGTTCATACAGGTAAGAAGAGCCAAAAAAATCCTCTGCTATGCTACCTTCCTCTTTGTTAATTTTTTTCAAGTCTCTCAGCATTTTTAACCCACTCAAAAGACATACTTAATATTTCTTTTCAACACAAAGTCTTAACATGAGATCTATAAAACCCTTGTGAAAGAGTATAAGGCTGAGTCTTATCTAGCAATTTTCTTTCCCTCTCTCAGAATCTCTCTCCCTCTTCCTGTCTACATATATACATATATATAGATAAATAGATAACTAGATAGACAGATAGACACGCTATATGCATATATGAGAGACGCACCGAATTGTAATAAAATAATGTCTATCTAAGAAGAGAACTGTCCAAATATTTTAAAACTTATATCATTAGGCAACTTTTGCAAATGCCCACTATTCTGTTATATAATGCAGCAAACTGAGTACAGCAACAGTCAGCCTTGTATTATATCCAGTCAACTCTGTCACAAATGGTGCTTTACAATAATATGTATGCTACAGGTCCTTGCAGGTCAGCAAATACTCAAGACTTAAAATGAGGTGCTCATACCTCAGTTTCTTGTATCATACTATTTTGATAATAGCATGATGTGACTGATTCAAAGATTCAAATAAGGCCTTAGACCTCAGCAAATATCATTGCAGGCCTCTCTTCATCATGCCAATGGTCAAAATACCTTTTTACCAAACTGCATGTCTAATTTAGTATTTAATAATTCCTTCTCCTACCTGCTCTATGAAGATAATAGTTCCGTAATTTTGAACACCTATATCTAATAGTGACCAGCAAGTAATTATTCCTTGTACACTTGCTATGAGAAACAAAATAATGTCTCAAACATTTAAAAATCCAGATCAGTTCACCTCATAGGTTTCTGTAATAAACTTAATGTAACTTAAGTCTAATTAACCTTTACTCATACACTAAGTCTTGAGACCCTTAATCTGTCTTAAAAAAACACTACACCCATTCCAACCTAATTACGTTTGTTCTTCAATAGACATAAAATCTTGAGCCATAGTCCATTAAAGGTCTTAAAAACTGAGATTGTGACTGATTCATTTCTAGAAGTAACGGCCTCATCCAAGTCCTTATTACTATGTATGTTTTCCCCAGAATTTTGTTAACATTTTTACCAAACTTTAGATTATTATTTATAGCAATTCTGAAGTTCTTATAATTAGGACTATCATGATATGTGTGTGTTTTTGCTCACCTCACACAGGAGTGAGAACTCAGTATTCAAACCATTGTTTTTGTTTGATTGTCTGATCACACAACCTCCTAGACAAAGTAATAGACATATTCATGGGTTCACAGGAGAATACTAGGCACTTACAAACATAGCCAGTTTTACCCAGATTTCACCCAATTTTCTCTCCCTAGGGGAAAGATAACAAGGGTATCCAAGCTGGGTTTTGACTATTTTTACAGATTGCCTCAGTCCATAATGGACACGGGTTGCACCCTAGGAGTGAATTTGTGATTTCCTATCCATTGGTCCAGATTGCACTTTGAGATAGTCAGGGAAGGGGTCTGCTTCTTGTGAATAGGAAGCCTATTCCAGAGGAGGGGCAATCTCTGGGACGCATAACTGTCTCTCCGGCATGATCTATTTATGTCAGAGATCAGGTTTAGATCTTTGAAGTGGGTAACCCTCGTGCAGTTAGTTTTTACAAATATGCAACGTTTCCAAGGCTGAGTCAGAGACTTCCTCATAGGTCAGGCACAGATCACCACTCAGTAATCAGTAGGAATCTGAATAGAGTGATAGGGCTTTTAACTGGTTTGCATATGGCATGTTGGTTATACCCTATATTTTTCTGGTGACAACTCTGTGAGGGCACTTTAACTATTGCAAGTGCCTGGTGAGGTAAATGCCAATGGGTACATTGTACTTGATTATCAGACTGATGAGAGCTGAGTACAGTGGTACTATGACTTCATTAGATCTGAATGCAATGCCCTTACTTATAAGCTGACCACATAGAAGGATTTCCTCATCACTGTGGACACATGGTGGTCAAAGTTCAGATTACTATCTATCTGCGTACCCAGATCTCTCACCACTGGATCCACTCTTAGTGGGTGTTTTAAATGTTGTAATTTGCAGGGGTATTTGATTTCCCAAAGGGTATTATTATTATTATTATTATGCACATCTATTTCCCAAAGGGTATTATTATTATGCACATCTTCACATTTAGTTTGCGGCTATGGCTCTGACACCACTCATTAGTCTGCATCAGACCTTTCTGTATGATATCAGCATCACTCAGGGACTCAGTGATTGCCCTCAACTTGCAGTCATCAGCAAACTTGGACAGGCAAAGGCCATCTACATTTGTCATGACATCTGAGAAGTATATCCCAAACAGAAGGAGGCCCAGCACTGAACCTGGTGGTACTACACTGGTGACTTGCCTCATTCCCCCACTCTAACAACATGTGTCCTATCTGTGAGCCATTTGGCTATCCATCTGGCAACAAAGAGGTTTATGTCCAGTTTTGTGTGTTTATTTATAATACCTGAGTGGGGTGTTGTGTCAAATGCCTTGGCCAGGTCATGGTAGGTGGTATGCGCTGTCTTACCCTCATCCATAGCTTTGGTGACCTATTCAAAGAAGTCCACCAGGCTGAGCAGGCAAGACTTGCCTTTGACAAAGCCGAACTGGGTTGAGTCCAGAGTCTGGAGGTTTGCTATGTCATTGTTAATCAGGTCCATGATTATCCTTTACATAGCCTTGTATATGAGGCTAGATAGACTTATGACTCAGTAATTTACGGGGTCAGTTGCTGGTCCCCCAGTGCAGAAGGATGACCGCTGCTGTTCTGCACTCTACTGGAACAAAGCCTGTCTGGAAATCGTGGTTAAGCAGAGATCTGAGTGGGTCTATTAGGTCATGTTTCAAACTATTTAATAGGAACCTGGAATTCCATTAGGGCCCATTGGTGCCATGCCTCTAGCTTTAGAGAGTACAGTGATGACCTGTTCTTTTGTGATAAGAGACAAGGGAATGTAGGGAATATTTCACGGGTAGTGACAGAGGTGATGATGGGGTGAAATTTGAGCTGAATTTATTGGCCAGCAGATTTACTATTTCTTGAGGCTGAGTACAGGTGGTGCCCTCTACAGCAAGCTTAGCACATTAATGAGTGTTTCCCTTAAGATTCTGGACATAACTAAAAAATGCTTTGTGGTATACTTTGCTTGGGAGGCTATTTCACTTTTGTATTTAGCTTTTGAAGACTTGACGAGTTCCCAGATTTGGCTGTTGAGACTAACAAGGGATGTTTTTCTCTTTGTTGTACGCCTTCCCAATTACTTCTAGACATTAATTTTGTTCTTCTGTTGTATACTCTATTTATGCCAGGGGTTCAGCAGGGTAACTTGTTCTTCTGGCTAGATCTGGGTTTAATTCTGTCAGGTATTGCTGTTTCTATGCAGCTGTTTAAGTCGTTGTATAGGGCATTAATTTTTTAGGATTCACTTTTAGGATTAGGGATTTGCCCTGGCTGCTGTCTGCTCCCTCTGCTGGCGTCTTACCCCTGTGTTACCCTGCTCTACTTGTGCTTCCAGCACTAGTCTGTAAGAACCTAAAGGAACCCCTGCAAATATCTACAATACACCTCACAGCCTATCTGCTCTACAAACCCTATATCAAGGATACAGGAAAATTACCCTGCTCTACCTGTGCTTCCTGCACTAGTCTGTAAGAACCTAAAGGAACCCCTGAAAATATCTACAATACACCTCACAGCCTATCTGTCCTACAAACCCTATATCAAGGATACAGGAAAAGTATGTGTATTGAATAATTACTGCCTGAATGTCATTCTACTAGTGTACCACTGCTACAGGTGGTAAAATACGTCTTGAGCTTGGGCAGCCAGCAGCCTCCACCCCCTCGATTCTATACATTAATCGCTCTCTCTCTCCCATCCTCTTTAGAATCCCTCTTTTTGACTAAGCACACACCTTTCCCTTGTTTACTCCATCTGACTCCCTCTTGAATCAGCCTGCATTTTTAGGGCTGTCCACTAGGTGGCACCCTTTACCCAGCCTCATCCCCCTCTCATCCTCTCTATTACATAGCTACTTACCCTATTTCTCCTAGTGTACCTGCATTGCTATCCTGTTCCCGCACCTTACTCTTTACTACTACTGTCTGCTACTACCTTTCCTAGGATCACTTCTCACTGGCCTTTACCACATCTGACTTTTAAAACTTACCTTAACATATCAGTCCTGCTGATTGTTTCATCTACAACTGCTCCAGTCTCTGTCTCCTGCTCTAGTCCTTAGTCCATCTCATCTCACTACTGCCTGTCACTCTCATTGTACTCCATTTTTCCCATTGGTCTTAGCCCATACCTGTCTTAACCTTCTTACTTGCTATACTATTACCATGTACTGCATGATGTCCAAGCGTCTTCATTGACATTGCCTGTTCTCTTGCCCCTCCCACCTGCACTTCCCCTTACCCCCTCCCCTCACTACCTTTATTCCTCTAAACTCCCATAAATACCCTGGGCTTAGTGGGGCACCATCTTTAGGATTAGGGATTTGCCCTGGCTGCTGTCTGCTCCCTCTCCCGGCGTCTAACCCCTGTGGTATGTAGTTATCGTAATTTTTGTATGAGGCTCTTAATACCAAAGGTTTTTTATTAAGTATCTATTGGTAGGTTTGGATATTCAATTCATCCAGACCACCGCTGATGTCTTAATCTGTGCTGAGATTGTATTATATGACTGTTGCGGCGACTTGTTTCTTGCCATTTTGTAAAGCATTTTGTAGACTGCCTGAGTTCTAAAGGGTTATATATAGTGTAAAGTATTTTTTGGAGTGCATTTATTTTGCTACTCAAGTAAGTCAACTGTTAGGTTTAATCAGCGTTTGCTAAATGTACAACTCTTATGGTGACTTGCTTTCCCACCCTTTCTAAAGCCATTCCTAGACTGAATATGCTCTAACTGTTGATTTTTAGAATGTTTAAGCTGATAGCAGCATTTTTTGTATACTAACAACCCTGCTTTATACATTTTAGCGTAGCTTTTTAACCGCTTGTTGTTGTAAAGCCATCCCTAGACTGAATAATGCTGTAACTGTTGACTGTAGCATGTTTAAGCCGATAGCGGCGCTTTTATATGCTAACAACCCTGCTCTATACATATTGCGTAGCTGTATAACATTGCTTGTTCCCAAGCCTGGACACGGCTCAGTCCACTACACCAACCTCATGATGTTTCACCTAGGTTAATTAGAGCTTATTAAATAACCAGCTATACTCGCTGGCTTAGTGGCTTCATGCTAGCTGGTGGCTTATTTACTGTGTGTCTTACTACGCTGTTATCAGTGGTTTTCAGTATACTAGCACCCTAATTATATTGATTTTAACAGACCTTTATAGTACCGACTGATCCCAAGCCTGGACACGGCCCATGGTATTACACCACCC
Source organism: Protopterus annectens (assembly GCF_019279795.1). Taxonomy (NCBI): domain Eukaryota; kingdom Metazoa; phylum Chordata; order Ceratodontiformes; family Protopteridae; genus Protopterus; species Protopterus annectens. Next base: position 334,834,549 of record NC_056731.1, read on the forward strand.
TCATGGTGTTTCTTTAGGACTAATTTAGAGCTAGCTTACCTATCTAGCTGTAATTGCTTGTAAAGTGGACAATCATAGTTGTTAAAGATTGCTTCTGGCTTTTGTAACATGGCGACAATGGCAAAGACTGCCTCTGGCTTTGTAACAAGCCGATAATGGCAAGTTTAATTAATCCTCCATCTCAGGCGGATCCTACTCTGAGCATGACCGAATACCTTGTTTATCTGAAACTGGTAAATGGCTCTTGAGCGGTGCCTCTTAAGCACTTACTCTGAAGCCTAGTTTCTTTAACTCTCTTCCTGCTTTGCTGTTACTGTGTTATTATATAGTCGTTTTAAGCCTGTCCCCTCCCAGCATAGTCCTTCATAGTGTTTGTTTAATGATGGTTGACTATTGTAGCTGTTAAATAGGTAGGAACATCATATACTATTATCCTCTTGTTCCTGCTACTACCTGGGGGCATATTACTCATGCAGAAAGTGTTTTACTAATAAGCAGCATTTAAATAATGCTTAACTATGTTTTTACAACTGCTGCTACCAAGGGTTAGGTAATGTGTAACTGCTATTTTTACATATCTGCCTCTGTGAATGACTAGTTTTATCTGAAATGCAAAGATTATTGCACTGTTTATTTGCTATCTACATATAAGTATAGGTGGATGTTTAGTATAATATGTCCATTCTTAACTTGCTATGTGCTAACTCCTGTTTTTTATAACTACCTTGTCTCTCTTGCCTCCTTAAATTACCCTGCTCTACTTGTGCTTCCAGCACTAGTCTATAATAACCTAAAGGAAACCCTGCAAATATCTGCGATACACCTCACAGCCAATCTGCCCTACAAACCCTATATCAAGGATACAGGAAAAGTATGTGTATTGAATAATTCCAGCCTGAATGTCATTCTACTAGTGTAACACTGCTACAGGTGGTAAAGTACGTCTTGAGCTTGGGCAGCCAGCAGCCTCCACCCCCTCTATTCTATACTTTAATCACTCTCTCTGTCCCATCCTCTTTTGAATCCCTCTTTTTGACTAAGCACCCACCTTTCCCTTGTTTACTCCATCTGACTAACTTCGCTTTCATCTCCCATCTCTGACCACTCCCCTCGATACTCACCACATCCTCCTATCATTACACACTCTCACCTTAAATACTTCCATCTCTTTATATATACAACAAATAGCTAATCCTTCCCAATGGCTAATCCAACCATCCCTTTTCAAATTCTATTCTGCTTCACTGTTTTACCACTACCACTTCTAACCTTTGCCTCTTTACTCTCCTCATATGAGCACCCAATATATCCACACACTGACTACCCCAATCAACAAACCAACTCTCAATCCTTACCAGACCTGCATAACCATGCAAACATAACATGCTCACCCAGCTACCTACTTGCAAAGTATCATAGAACACTACACATTAAATATAATACACTACATCTCAGGAGAGTGTTATTTCTGTACAGCAAATTCACTAACCCAAGCTATCTAGGACAACTCCTCACATTAAAGGACAGTGATAGTCATCTTAACCCTGGCCCAACAGCAACCCCTATCTCTCTCCATAACCATAATCAATCAACCAATTATCCCCTTGCTAAACCATCTAACTCTCTCCTACTAGCTCATCTTAATATACGTAGTATTAACAACAAAGTAACTCAACTCCAAGCTCTCTTAGAAGTGTACTCCTTTGACATTATCTGCCTAACAGAAACATGGCTAAAACCTGTCATCAAAGATAATGAAATTATCCCACCTGGATATAATATCCTAAGAATTGACAGAGTAGCTAAGAAAGGTGGTGGGGTTGCTATTCTATTTAAATCTGGCTTACAATTAACCACATACAACTGTAATCTACCTCTAGATTCCAATACTGAGATTCTCATCTCTAAACTTGAACTTAACAATGCTAAATCAATCTATATTATCTGTATGTATCTGCCCCCTGGAAATAGCATAGCCACCATGGAAAATATCCTTTGCTGGCTATCCCAACACCTGCCTCAAGAAACCATAATCTTAGGCGATATAAATTTAGATTGGAATTCCTATTGTAGCAGCCTTCCTACCACCCACATAAACCTATATGTTTTTTCTCAAACCATTACCTCCCCCACCAGAATAAATAAAGCTAACAAGAAAGCAAGTATACTAGACTGGATTCTTATAAATAATCATACTCACTACTATAATTCTGGAACCCTCCCTGATGATATAAGTGACCACTCACTTACCTACTTCATCAGGCATAAAACCAACACTCCCATTCTAACCTCTATCAGACGTATTAGATCCAAAAAGAAATTTAACCCTGATTTATTCCAAATGGAGCTAAGAACATGAAATTGGGTTCCCTTAAAACACCTCCCTTTAGATGAAGCCGTTAATTTCTTTAATACTACCTTTCTTTCCATTCTCAATCACCATCTCCAATCAGATCTATTAGAATTAAGGCCAATTCTACCCCATGGCTATCCAATGAAACCAAACATAAAATTCATCTCAGAAATAAATATTGGGCCAAATGGAGGATGACCAAAAACCCTGTAGACCAACAAACCTTTAGACAGCTAAGAAATGACACTAAGAAGGCCATACTTTCTGATAAACAAAACTACTGCTTACAATTTCCACAACCTAATCACAACAACCCACATAAATTCTGGGCTAGCATTAAGCAGTTACTCCACCCAGATCAATCTACTACACCAAACCCTCAAAATACAGACCGGAAAAACACCATCCATACAGCTAATACCTTCAATACCTTCTTTACAGATGCTATCCAAACACTAACTAGTCAACTATCACCTAATACCTTCACACTACCTTAATACACCTCAACCCCACCCCCTCCTTTTCAGTTCAAACCTGTCCCAACCACACTTATTCAAAACCTTTTGAATAAACTGAAACCATGCTCTTCTTCTGCAGACCTACTGCCTTCTGAATATCTACAGTTATCATCCAAAGTTATTGCCTACCCTAGTTCCATACTGATTAATAGAACTATTAGCGAAGGTCACATCCTTACCTTATGGAAAGTCTCCTATATTATCCCCCTACATAAAGGTGAACATTCCACTGAGCTATCAAACTATCGCCCCATTGCCCTACTTTCTCCTTTAGCTAAGATTATGGAGAAATGTATCCATAGGCAATTACTCCACCACTTAATTGAAAACAATTTACTTTCTAACTGTCAACATGGTTTCAGACCCTCACACAGCACTACCACTGCCCTCCTTTCCTTTACTGATTACATTAACAGGCACTGAAACCTGAATAATCTTTCTTCTACTCTATTTATCGACCTGTCTAAAGCATTTGACATGGTAAACTACCAGATTCTCATAAACATACTAAAATCTCTGCCATTAGACCCACTTTCCATAAAATGATTCCAAGTACTTTTGCATAACACTTTATCCACCCATCTACCCGTTACCTTAGGTGTCCCTCAGGGGTCCATACTAGGACCTCTCCTCTTCTCTATATTTATTAATGACCTTCATCTAGCTATCCCCCAAGCCACTTGCATACAATATACTGACGACTCCACACTACTATGCTCAGCTACATCCTCCCAAGACCTTCACTCTCTCACCCAGAAGGTATTCAACATAGTTGAACAATGGTTCACTTAGCATTGCCTTCTTTTGAACCCAAAGAAAACCAAACTCCTCCTCTTCACTCCTACTCAAAAGTCCTCTCCTCTTCATTTCTCTGTAACATCTACCAATGGTACTATAATATCTCCAGACTCTACCACCAAACTACTAGGTGTCACCATCGACAATAATCTTAACTTCAACATCCATATCAACAATGCTATAAAGACTGTCAACAAAAAAATTGGCACTCTCTATAGGATTAAACTCTTCCTTTCTCCTACTGCCAAAACTACTATAGCTCACACTCATTTGATCCCTACACTCCTTTATGCCTCACCCATTTTTACTAATCTATCCAAGAATAACCTCAGCAAATTGGAAATGTCCTATAATAACATTGCAAGATTTGCAACAGGCAACCCATTTAGAACCCACCATTGTATAAATTTAAATCAGCGAGGATGGTTTGAACTACAACACCTGATTAAATTCCACCAACTAACCATTGCCCACAACATTCTTTATAAACCTTCAAATACTTCAATTTTATCTAGCCTCATCACCCCCTATAAAAATCTGAAGTCCTTACACTCATCACACAAACTTCTTGTACACACCTCTAAATCTAATAACAGGGCTGGGGATTCTCTCTTCTCTAATACTGTAGGTAAATCCTGGAATCTTCTCCCTGATGACCTCTCACCTCTTTATCTCTCTTCAAAAACAGACTTAAACTTTACCTCATATCATACTGGCTATGCCCCTGTTCCAAACCAGACTAGTCATCTATCTCTTCAAACTTGACTTTGCCTATCCAGTGCTTACCATCCACTGTTATATCTTCCTTCTTATTATATTTTTCTCATCTCTCCCTTTTTTACATTATTTCTATCCTCTGTGTATACCTTTTTTTTAAGTAAATCTTTAGTAACATCACTACACAACTAACTTCCTTTTTCTACTACTGACTTCACCTGTATGATGTTTCTGTACCTTCAATTTGCACTGTTTATGACTCTTGACCTCATTGTACATCCTGTGCTAACCTCTATGCTCTACTGCACGTTACCATTGTTGATGATTTTTATTATGATATTTGCTATTTTTATTATAATATTTGTTTTTCTTGTTTGTAATTGTATTTGTATTTGATCATGTCTTGGAGCTTATCTCCCCAGGCGTCTACTGAAAATAGACATATATCCAGTTAGACTAGCCCGGTCAACAAATGTAAAATAAATAAAATAAATAAAATAAAGTAATTCATCTATACTTATCCTTAGGCCTCCATGTTTTCGGGGTTAGGGGAAACATTAGAATTACCTTGTATGTTATCACTTAATAGGAGGTAATTTGCCTTAGACACCTTTTTTAGGGTTTTAGGGCTTGATGGTGGTTCTACCATTACATTTATTTCAAATAAGACTGATTTGTGATCTGATCTTACCAATGAAAACATTATACTGGGGGGGGGGGGGGATGCAATACTCCATGTTTGTGAGTACTACGTCTAGGATATTTGAGCCCCTAGTGGGAGTGCAGACCAGCTGTTCCAGAGCATTTACATTAACAAAGTCTAGGAATATTTGATCCTGCATATTAGTGGTCATATATGTTTACCAGTTGATGGACAGCTAGATAAAATCACCCATGAGTAGTGTGCTGGGCTGAATGGTAAGTGATACTAGTAACTTCGGGTATGCAGAGTGGTTTTCATGGTTCATGGTTGAGGCCTTGTAGCTAGTGATGATATGGTGGGGATTATGATCAGCTGAACATGGAGTAGCTAAAGTGAGTCATCGTGCTTAACCAATCTAGAGGTGTGATTGTTTTTTTATGTAAATGGAAACACCTCCTCTTTCTGTTTTTTTTTTTCCTTTTCTGCATATGTGTGATAGGCATTGCAGCCTTGCATGCAGGGGTGCTTCTGCAGCCTTGAACCACATCTCTGTAACTGTACAGTTGTCAGCATTTGCCAGAGTGAGCAGAGCTTCCAGGGAGTGCAATGTCTTGTTAATGCTCCTAGTATTCAGCAGTAGTACCTTCAGCTTGGCATTAGAATAATTTGTTATGTTGCTAGATCTGTTGGTTTAGCAATGCCTAAAAAAGGCACTATGGGGGTGGCTAATGCCTTGTCCAGTATTGAAAAGCCTAGCAGCAACAGATGCAGGCCATGTTGGCTGAGCGGATGCAGTGGTGAAGTGTATTGGATGGCACGTTGTATGTGATATGTCTGACTCAGGCAGGTCAGTTCACTCTGTTTTTAGCTTGTCTTCTCCCTCTTCACATACAACATTTTTGTTTTTATACATCATATGGACCTTTGGAGGACAGCTACACAATCATGTGTTCATTGTGTTTTACAGTCTCACTAGTAATGTATTATTTCTGGTCTTATGGATTTTTTATTTATTTATTTATTTTGTATTTGTGATATGTCTGATCTCTCTTGTTGACCAAACCCACACAGTAATAACTTTGAACTAAATATAGTCATGTCTTCACCACAGCTGGCAGTGGAACACAATTTTCTGTTGGTGGATTACTAATGTAAACATAGCCTCTGGTCATATGTAGCCATGGTTACAGTACCTTCCTGTTGGGTACTCATACAGGGCATGCCCTTTGGCATGTAGTGTGGGTGGTGATTATTCGTTGTTATCTTTCTCCTTTGGACAGTTGTTGTGTGAAGGTCCTTATGATGCTTCATCAGACACAACTGTTGCGGTCACTTCTGGTGTCTGCAATGAAAACAGCATAATACACCATATGACAATATAGCACACTTTGGTACATCTGTGACACTAGGTTCCATATGAGTGTTTCAGACACCAGAAACATTGCTTTACCTGCCCAACGTGCCATCCAATACACTTTCACCACTGCATCTGCTCATCCAACGTGGTGCATTAGTCTTAACAAAACTATTAGAGTGTTAGAAAATTTCTTGCACAGGTGAAAACAAAATCTCCATCCCTGTCAGTCTGCTGTTAATATGAATGCAAAACTGTTGCCACAATAACTTTACCTTTCCTGATAAACTAAATATAAAGATGAATGTTTGACTGTTAAGTCTTACATTAGGTAGGTCAGATAACTCTTGGGATTTGGAAATATTGCATACAAGATTGTGGCAGAGCCAGCACTGTTTACTATGCCTGGGCAATGAGCCCAAGGCTCAGTAACAATGCATGTTGTCAGGCAAGTGTACATGATGAGCAGCTTCTCAATTTGGCTGTAGTAGGGACACACATGAAGACCAGGTAGGACCAAGCTGAGCTACAGTAAACTGCATGCAGTTGTACTTATCATCTAGTGGGTATGGACCTCAGGGGTAATCAGCATGAATCTGTGCACACAGTTTTTAATTCTTGTGTGCTGATCTATTTTTAGGTTCATAGATTGATACTAGGCTAACTGCCTTTGCGAGCCATTTTAAGCCTAGCCAGTTATCCTTTGTGAGACTTGAACCCTACACCTTGTGTTTGTAAGGCAAACACCTTAACCATTAGGCCACCCTCCCAACCCTTTTTTAACCCAAAGTTGCATATATGCACAGAAAATTCTTATGGACAGTAGAAGGGGAAGTATGCTTAAGGTAGGAGGGTATGGGAGGTAATAGGGCCACAGAAACAAAAAATATAACATACACGAGACTGCAAAGTGTGGTGGTGACACAATCAGGGATGTAGAAGACAATGAAGGAGGATAATGAGATATATAGACAGATACCACTCTTAAGTAATTGAAGTTAATGGTAAAACAAAGGCAGTATAGCTGGGATACAGAAAAGTAATGGCATTTATCAGCAAAGCCATAACATAATTAGAGTCTGATTAGTTTACCTGCACAATAATGCATATGTCAGAAAAAAAACAAACGTCCAAATAAAAGAGGATATGAACCTTCACCTCTTTTCACTGACATTCTACAAATCACTTTATTTGTAAGCTGTACCCTGGAAGCAGTCACACTGATGATGTTAATGAAGCACATAGTGTGTAATTGTTACACATTTGCAGAATGGAAGCTTAAAAGTCACAACATGCAATTCTAAGGGGTATTAAACCCGCAACATTTGCACTTCACAAAGCACTTTATTTACAAACTGAACCATGAAAGAAGTCAGATCAAAGGCATATGCTTTACCCAATTTCATATTTGCACACTGCCGCATAACCACTTTCAACTCATTTACACAACTGATGATAGCCAAGGCCAATATACTTAGTAGAGGACAGTAACTGGACGTTACTGTTGCTATAAAATGAGCGGTGCTATTTCTCATTGGTTATACATGAACATCAAAAGTGCTCTTTATATCCCATCACTCACAGTATGATCACCGTGCAAGGGATGCCATTTGTAGAGGTGAAAGACTGGGATAAACTATTCTAGGCTTTAGTCTTATAATGAGGCCCTTTGTAGCCTTCCTGCATTAGCCCCAGCTCTAATCCTTATGGACGAGGTAAAGAAATATCTTGGACTCCTCTTCACACTACCTTTGTGCTCTAAAAGGAACATTACTGTCTCCTTCTCCATCACGTCTCACCTTGAAGAATCTCAGTTAAAACTGTCAGAAAAATGGCACTCATATCAGATTTCCCATATCCCATCTGCTGCACAATGAAGGGCATTGACAGGCACCTCATTTCTGTGACTTGTGGCAACCTCAGAAAATATAGGTACTGTATTATTATGACTCACAATGGCATTTTAAGGTCTGAAACATGGCAGTCCTCAATACCAGTGTATGCTATTGAAAAATATGGTTTACAACAACTCCATGTCCAGATGTTTAACTATAGAATGAGACTTCACCCCCACAATACATAGGCTGACCACATGCGCAAAGTGTCCACAGCATTAAGTATACCTTAGCATGATGTTTAGCAGCTGTTCTCATCATGCAAATTGGGCATTTCAAAAACAATAATGAGCTGAACACTGATTAACATAATCATCATACCTAACCAGCTAAATCTACATGATAATAAAACAATGAGAAGTGGAGAGCCTCATTGTCATGATATGAAAGAAAACACTAGAGCTAAGAGCTCTATTCCTGTCTAGGGTGACTTCAAGAAACAAATTTTCTTCACCCAAATATATCTGCTTGTATAAGTAAAGTGCTGCTTCTTACAAATCCATTCATTCCTACTATTAATGCTTTTAAATGCTATTCAACCTGTTGACCATAAGGGATGAAAGTTTGTCATCACTTTTAAAAGTGTTGGCCAAAGTGTATTGAGAGGTAGCTTGCAAGGGGCAGAAATTAGTTGCCTTCAGGATTGTCAAGATGAGTGGGAGACACACCACTGATATAGTCACAGTACTGTTCAATAGAATTTTAGAGTTGTATGCATTGCACATATGACATTAGCCAGCAGTGAGAGTAACAGTCATTTGTGCTTGAGCATTTGCAATTCTAAGATTGTTTTGGGTGTGGATATGTGATCAGTAAATCTAGGTGTCAGACACTTACTTAAATAGTGTGGATACAGATATCTAATGCTCAGGAATAAATGCAGCACACTATGTGACCAAGGAATGTAATAGTAGTACAACTAGGATTTATAAGGGTCATGCAGGAACAAGGTTGTTAATACCACTGTTTTCCATACCAACAGAGCAATGCCTGTAAAAAAGGCAAAAATAAATGGACTAATGCATCTGCTGGGATATCGACATCCACATGTAAGGTGAAATTTTCTAATGTGGAGAATGAGGTGGTACTCTGGGCCCTCTATCTCCATGGCTGACAACTCCTTAATGTGCATACAGCTGACCAACCCTACAATGATAGTGCCTTGGCTGAGATTGTCACCAATGGGAATACAGTTGGTAGGCAGGACCATGGGTATGACAATATCCCTGGCTGTGTTCTACATGAAATACAGAGTGAACTGGCAACTCACATGTGTGCCCTGTTCAATCACAGCCTCACTTTGGGCTTTGTCCCTACTGAATGGAGCACTGCTACAGTCATCCCTCTCCACAAAGGAGGAGCAACTACAGACCCTGGGAACTATTGCCCCATTAGCCTGACAAGTCTGATATGCAAAGCTATGGAATGCATCATCATGGACCTAATAAACAAGGATATAGGGAATATCCAAACTCTGGATCCCACACAGTTTGGTTTTTGTGAAGGGTAGATCATGCCTGCTCAACTTGGTCAACTTCTTTGAGTCAGTCACCAGAGCTGTAGATGAAGGCAAAGTGGTTCATACAGCCTGAATTGATCTGGCCAAGGCCTTTGATACCATTCCCCACTCTGGAAATATAGAAAAACTCACTAAACTAGGGATCATCCCCTATATCACTGGGTGGGTTGCAAACTGGCTCACAGAGGAACCCACAGTGTGAAAGTAGCTGACTCCAAGTCAGACTGCCAACCAGTCACGAATGGAGTCCCACAGGGATCGGTCCTGGGTCCTCTCAAGTTTGGTATCTACTTCTCAGAAGCCCAGACCAATACGAAGGGACTCTGGCTGACAAAGTTCACAGGGGATTGCAAGTTGGGAGCCATTATTAACTACCCAAGTGATGTTGACATAATACAGAAAGGCCTCACTGAGACCAACGACTGGTGTCGGAACCATGGCCTTAAGCATAAAGCCAAAAAATATGTTGGCATCCCCTTTGAGAAAAACAAAGTTCCCATGAATTACCACGTCAATGGTAGTCCACTGAAAACAGAAGGCATTATAAGAGATCTGGGAACACAAGTTGACAGCACCTCTCATTTGACCAGCACATTGCCACTGTGGTCAGAAAGTCCTTCTATGTGGCACATCTCATTACTAAGGATTTTGCATCCAGGAAGAAAGATGTCATTGTCTCCCTCTACTCTTCCCTCATTAAGCTAATCATCGAGTACAATGCCCCATTTGGCATGTACCTCACTAGACACCTGCAACAATGGGAAAGGCTGCAAAAGTACCTCACAAGGAGGATCCTATGCCTTAAACACTTGTCCTATATGAAAAGACTCAAAAAACTCCAACTATTCTGTCTCATATCACCTACTTAGAGGCAATCTCTACTTGACTTACAAAGCCATGTCTGACCCAGCTCTGTTAGAAATGCTACATCTAAAGAAATCACAATCCCTCCGCACCACATGCTCCAAAGACCTCAACCTCATTACCACAATCAACAGAACATGCTGGAGAGACAGGTTCATAACCCAGAGACTGCCCATGCTATGAAATAGACTTACCATACATGTCAGACAGAGCACCTCACTGGCCCTCTTCAAGAGAAATCTTGATGAGTGGATGGGAAATAGAAAATTCACCCTGGGGATCACTCCAGTGGCTCTACTCAACAGAGGCACTGGGAACTAAGGTCGGGTGGCACAATACCAGGGTAATCCTATGGGCTAAGTTTGTAGAGGGTCCAGGGCCATTAGCCTAGAACACACCTATGAACCTATGAACCTATTGAATGGTGCACCTCAGGGTCACTGATATGAAATGTGGTGTCACCCACAGAGCAGAAAAGGTGGCACTTGAATCAAGGGTAAGAGGTGGAGAGTTGTTGGGTGTACCACCACAAGTGGGGATGGAGGTGATCCTGGTCCCTCTGAAAAGGAAGACCACTTCCTGTGAGTCCAACAGTGTCATTCTGTATGTTCAGAAAGAGTTAGACAGGCCACAGAAAGTATCTAATGCAGGAGCCAAGGTACGTAGTACTATTTTACTGTATCAAAAACTGCAAGTTCTCTATATTCTTTAGTCGATATAAAACGTAATTAAATCAGTCTGACTTATGGTACACAAGTACATCTTAAATTTAACAGCTACAGCCTTCTGCCCAAGGTATGGTCATGGGGTTTTAGTTTTTTATAATGTTTATAATGTTTATAGTTGTATAAATCCCAGTTGGATCTATAATTGTGGTGTTGGGTCATATTTACACTGGATATTTTGTGCTTTGCTGCCTTTGCAGGTTATTCTTTATCCATAAACAGCACTATGGAGCTGATCCTGCCTGATGGAGGATCTATGGCCTCTAATGTTGATGATGGTGATGACAGAGATGAGCTGGCACAGTCAGAGGGTACAGAGTGCATGATCGATACAAGCAATAGAACAACCACATCTCCAGCACAGACTATGGGCACATAGTGTCTGCCTGTGTATACTCATGCTACCCAGACATAAGATACAGGACAGGTAGATGGGGACACTGTCAATACGGGAAATGTGACGGCCTTCAGTAGATAGATGAATGCATCTACCACAAGCATCTATGGGCAGAGAGGTCCACACAAAGAGTTGGTAATGATGCCTGCTGGAGACAAGACATGGTTCCTGTTCTCCAGGTTGATGTGTCAGTGGCCACAACCCAACTTATGTGCAGCATCATCAAGGAGACACAAGCAAGCTCCACAACAGCTATGGCAGAGATAGTGAGGGCAATCCAGGTTGTGTGTGTCTAAGTGTGTGTTGACCTACAGAAGTGCAAGTCCCATATGTGTGATTCCTTGGATCGACTGACTCACACACTGGAATGTACAATACCTTCTCTAGCTTTCCTGCCATGGGTTAGGGATTGTCTGTGGAGACAGTCATCTGCAACAACCAGAGATGTTAGCCAGTATGGCTATGGATGAATAAGATCCCAGTCCTGCTATGGTAGCAGTTTCACAGCAACATATATTGTGGAAGTATCTACTGCCAAAATATGTCACCACCATGGTTTCACCAACTGTCATGCTGACGCATCTGCCTCCTCAACATTCAAACTCACTCATTTCCTTGTGAAGGACATACATTTCCTTTTCCACCTATGCAAATGATAATAACTATACCCTTGCCCTTTGTACACTGTTACTTGAGATGCCTATGTTTAATGCACAACATGGCTAATTATGCATGAATTAACATAGTCTCGGGTTGGGCTTGCATGCCTCATTTTTACTGTAGTGTACCTGTATACTATGTTTTGAAGTTGTATGCAAACCCTTGCTTCTTTGCTAATGCTGTAGCATACTGTTCTCACCTCTTCTCGCATGATCAGCCCCTGATGCTGGATCCTCCTCTGAGAAGTCATCTGAGTCTGCCTCTGCTGTCTGCTGTGCTGGGAACTGCTGGCCCAGCAAATACCACCCTGCTGTAACTGCTTCCTAAGTATATTATTGTGTAACACCACACACACACACACACACACACACACACACACACACACACACACACGCACGCACGCACGCACGCACGCACGCACGCACACACACACACACACACACACACACACACACACACACACACACACAGTGTTTTTGCAAATCTGTCAGGGTCATACTGCAAGGCATCACTGGATGAATCCAGACAACAGAAGTGTGCCTTCAGCAGCCCAAACATATCCTCACTAATATTTCTGCTTTGTGAGTGTGTTCAGTTGTACCAATGATCTGTTGGATTTTCTTGCTTTTTTGTGGATGTCATGAGCCAGTGCACCAGGGCATATTTGTCATCGCAAGCATGATGCTTCTGTGAGAAGTCACCACTCAAAAAACATTGATATAGACTGTAGCTCTGTCATATGTGAAAGTTATGATAACTGGCTGGATACATACATTGTAGTGGATAAGCTGTACATTAGACACTACCTGACAATTGATGGAGTGATACCCCTTGCTGATTCACATATCTCCTTCTTAGTTAAGTAGGTGAGGGCTTTACAGCTTTCAGTACCTCAGGAAATCAGTGTATACCATATAAATCTCACATGGTGTTCACTCTCTCTCCTCTAGGGTACATGGGAATCACAAACTCTCTCCCACACGGTGAAACATGACACTGAGAAATTGATGCAGTATTCTTCAAGGCAGATGCTAGAGATATCCCTCCCTGTGTCTTGAATACCTCTCTGAAAGGTATCTGTATCCACTGGGATAGGCATGCCATAACTACTATGAGACTGCAGACAAGGCCGACAAATTTCCACAGTTTCTTGGTTGGTGTCCTTTTCCACATGATATCAGTCCACAATTATAGTGTTGCAGAGACCATGAAATATTAAGCTTGGTCAGATGACCCTGCACCTCCAGTGTGTGACATTGCATACACTGTTGCACATGCTAGGAGAAATAAGAGCCTCTTGCAGATAAATATTTGCAACTGCTGTGGCCACTAGCATTACTCTGAGACTTAATCCATCAGAAGAAAAGTATTTGGCCACATTCAAATATTTAGCAGGTACAACTTGGCATTTAAACTTTTCTGAATCACTCTGACATCTTGTTTGCCTCATTATCATACACGATGTCTCAATATATGGTCATTAGCATAAAATGTGAGCAACCAGGTTATTTGGGCTACCAAGTCATGGAACTTGGTTTTCTGAATCACATACACTCTGCACGTGGCACCTCATAATTCAAATTCACATAGTGCAATGTGGCAAAGTTTTCTGAATCTGGTTCAATGTGAATTCTTGTGCTGTAAGATTACCATTTTGCTAACAAGAAGAAGCATTTTACTGCTATGTTGTGTACATGTACTGCTACATGGTTTATTAGCTGCCAAGTCTGACACAACCTGATTTGTATGAAATGCTGTTGTGTTTCCTATACAGTATCAGAATGTCAGTGCATGGTGGTGTTATGTGAAATAAAGCAAAGAGTAATTTTGATCATAATATGTATATGCAAACTAACAGCAAACTGATTTTAAAATTAATTAATTGTATGCATTTGAACAAAGCTACAGCGAAGTATTCATTTATATCTGCATTCTCTGGTATCCAGTATTGACAAGTAATAGCCGAAAATGGGCAACAAGAATATTTCACTTTAATTTATGTAATTGTAAATATTGTTTGAATGAGTGTTTGCATATAGGTGTACAGCAGGGCAGCTGCATTAAAATAAATGAGGTTGTGAAAGGCAGCATTCCACTATTCACTCATGAATGGGGAACCAGATGTCAGCAAAGATGGTAGGGAGCTACACAATAGTATAAATAAACACACTCAATGACCATGCTTTTGTGAGTGTTAAAACTGAATGTAGTACATGGAACATGGTGACTATGCTCCGATATCTGGAGAAAGACAAATTAGTTAAGCGCTACTATAACATGAGACCCGACCTTAACAAATATTAAGCTAGGCAGTCAAATCTCCCAGTCCTGACCACCAAAGACAGTGGTAGCACAACAAAACAGATTTGTTTCTGTCTGTTCTCTGTAATGATAATGTGTCCCTGACTTCCTGTTATAAACTTAGAAGATTGCTAGAATAGCACAATGTATGTTCATCTGCATTTTATGAAAGATGCAAAGTATGAAACTCAAATGTATCTCATTAATTTCTGAATCCGGTCCTCATTGGTTTGTCAAAAAAACAAAGATTTTATGAGCAACAGACCAAACATATGAGGCATAAATCTGGACATTGTAAAAATCTGGACAGTCGACAATAATGACAAGATGAGTGTAAACATAACCAGACATTACAGTCTTTTCTGAGAGCACTTGCTAAATGCTTTACAACTTTGAAAGCCAGTAAAACACTTAGCATTTTTTTGTAAATAGTAGTACATGGAGCATGAAAAGCTTCATGTACTACAAAGAATTATGATCAGGTCTCCGATCATAACCTTTAATTACGTGTTCTTGACATGGATGCCAAGATTCACCTGAAGAGCAAAATCCTCCTTAGATTAAGCTCCAACATGCATACCAAGTGCTGGAAGGCAGTACAACTTTGAAGGATGCACACTCTGTCCCCTATACTACAGAGCACTTGCTCAATGCTCATACATGGAGAGGAGAGGAGAAGAGACGGATCTCATATGTAGTTCTGAACTTCAAAGAATTGTCAGTACTATCATGTGGCCTTAAGGTCAGTCAATAGCCATATGCTATTATTTTAGGATTCCTAAATAATCTGTATGAAACTGACCTGGACAGTAAATAGAAATAAAGTCCATCTGAAATGAAGCAAACAAGTAATCAGAAAAGAACATTAAATGTCTACTAAATCTGAAGTAACAAACTGCTGCACAATTAAAAAAACATGTGGGGACATATACTAAGCAATTAGTGCTGTTATCTTAACAGTCTCTGCAATGCATCCTATTAGTAAAAAAATGGACACGCCTTTCCTCCCTTGGACATCTATTTTCTGTACCTCAGCATAATTTCTATTCAAATTCAGCCTCTGAGAACTTTCAAAACAAAAACTACTTTATCAAAATGAATGTAAGTTTTAGCATTACTAACAGCCTTTGCCATGGACTTATGCTATTACTACAATTAGCCTATAAAAAAGAACAACTGCCAAATTTGTTCAGCATGTAAGAACTATGGAAGCTGAGGTAACTGTCATTAATTAAATGCAGACTGAGATTACAAAATGCATTGCCAAGTTTTGTCTTATGTATCCTGTAATAACCCACTATGGGAACAGCAAAATGTTTGTTTTTACTAAAAGCTTTCTTGACTCTGTGTTCCCGTATGCCAACCATGCTTTGTTTTTGTTTTATTCTCATTACTAAGGCAAGGTTTTAATTTGCTTACATTGTTTACGTTGGAGACTACTCCCAAATCTCAGGAAAGTTTAACAAAAAGGAAAAAAGCATTGAAGTGTGTGTGCTTTTGTTTGTGCGTGTTCCAGATCCCTAATAACAGAAGATGAAAAAGTTTTTGAAAATGGCTGTGTTTAATCTAGCCTTTAATACAGTAATTTAAATACTGTTTGTGAACTCCAGGCTGATTAAAGATATATTTAATATGTTAATTAAACTGCAGTGTTTCATATTTCAAATTTTTACCTGACTTTCAGCAAATAGGAAATTCATCTGGCATTCAGCCTTCAGTGTGAAGACTTATTCAGGCATAACAGGAACAAAGCTTCTTAATGAGCTGTTGTATTTCAGCCATTAACACACACTTCTGGTTTTATGTTACAAAGTTGTCTCTGCCATTCATGTAATACATCTATTTCTTCATCTATATCTAATATGAATGTAAAGATGACAAGATTAAAGGGCTAAGAGCTGTGGTAATGGCATACTCATCAACCAGCAGACAGAAAGATCTCAGCTGTATGCAGACTTCTGAACTTCGAAGCTAAAAATCAAAAAACATGCTCCGATATTAAGTTCTGAATGGTATGACAGACATGACATCAAGAACAAATAATGGTTAGTTTACTTTACATTCACAGCCATAGAATTTATCTAGAAGCACAGCCAGGAAACTAAATTTTAATACAGTTTCTGCGCTAACGTAGGAAAATAAACAGACTCAAAGAAAACAGAAATCAACAGAATATAGCAGTATTAATTTATTACAAAGGTAAACAAAAGCTTGCCCAACCACACCTCAAACTGCATGTGATACTCCCCTGAGAAAATACTCTGAGGTGGTGCTCACTCCACAAGTTGTCATAACTGTTAACATACTAACCAAGGTATTATTTCTTCAAAATAATAATAAAAAAATTAAAAAAAACATACGTTACTGGGCAAACTTTTATTAATCTGAAGATTTTTAATAAATGTTTGTCCATTAAGCCTTGCTTTATTTAAGTTTTTGTTTTTTATTTTGAAGAAATGGTACATTGGGCAGTGTGTGGGTAATTGTTGACACATTGTGGAGTGAATTATTATTTTATTGCTGAGATTCAATAAGACAAGAAAAAAAGAGAAGCAAGGGAGTATAAAAATATAAAAATATATTTTGTCTTCCTGAAGTATTTTAATGTTGGATAGTTTTATAGGCCATACGGGTCCAGTTCCTGCAAATCATACACTTACATACTTCATATTTTAATTGGGTTAGGTGATAAGATGGTTTTCAAGTTGTTAAGTTTGTTACAAAGGCTCATTTCAGTATTTTCTATCCCAGATGACCAACCATGTGACCTGACTACTTTCTTGTACACATTGGTTATTAGTGCTGCAAATATTTAGATTATTGCCTTGCTCTACATATTGTTGATATATTTTCTCATTGTACCTACAGATTTCAAGCATATACATTATTTAACTTGAAGACTAGAAGACACATGACCATAAAACAATACCTGAAGATGATTTTTCCTGATAATTTCATAAGGAAAGGTATGCAACACAGCCAGTGGTGTTAAAAATTAATAAATTGTAGTGGCCATAAAGGTAAAGTCAGTTGATTCTATGTTTAGTTGTCAGGGGAACAGGAAACCAATATCCACCAAGTAACACTGAAAAGACAAAAAAATTCAGCAAGTCATGAAAGAAAAGGTGGACTACAAACACTTAGCACTTTCATTTGTTTAATTCTAAAACATGAACTTCCTCAGAGTAAATACAACAATATTATACCACCCTTATATACAAAACATGTGACAAAGTGAGCCAATAAAATTACGCTAGTAATTAAAACTAGTAATTACACAATCAGCCCTTGGTAAAAAATAAAAAAACACAATAAGTGGCACTAATAAAATAAATACATTCATCTTATAAATACACTATATATGTGTATGTTAAAAAAAATAAAAAAATTAGAGACCCTTTGAAGTCTGCACCTGAAGAAAATACTTAATGTTAATGGTTTAATTCAGTCCTGGCAAATAATCAGCTCTCAAAGCTACCTGCCACTTGATCTCCCTGCACTCTAATAGGGCATTGAAATCACCAGTTAAAGCACCTGAATCTACTTCATCCAAGACAAAAAATATGAACTTTTTTGAAATTTTCACAGATCAAAGCATGACGTGCCAATGCATTTGTCCTATCCTTATTTCTGATCGCTAAGACATGCTCATAAATTCTTTTGCCTAATGTTCTAATGGTTTTGCCTATGTAGAAACTGGTACATGAATTACACACTGCAATATAGACAATGCATGTAGAGTCACAGTTATAATGGCTTTTAGCCCACAAAACTTTCTTTGTGGTGTTTAAGTTCAACAGAACCCGAATTGACAATAAACCTGCATTGTCTTCAGTGACTACAGAAAAAAGTACCAAAGGATGCATTACCACCCCTATTGTGTTTGAATGTATTTTTTCAAAAATTATCTTGGTGTTGACCACCTTTTTATAGGTGAACAAAGGCTTATTTCCTAAAACCTTAACTAACTTAGAGTATCCTAACAACACCTTCCAATTTTCTTTGATAATATTTCTGATGATATCCATACCATCAGAAATTGGTAAAGTGAAGGATAGTTCATGACAAGTCGTATTTTGTCTAGACCTGTCCTCTGAATTGCTTTTGCCCATCAAAATTGGGCTTGCTGAATTCACTTGCAAAACAAACACTTCAGCGGCTATTTTTTGTAACCAAAAAAATCATAACCCCTTTGCATAAAAAAATTGTGCCAGTTTGTTTACTTCAGAAGAAAAGACAAGATCATCACTAGTTAATTGACTCAATCATATGAGTTGCTTCTTTACTACCCCTCTCTTCATGTGCTGGGGGGTGTAATCTTCTATGTAGATATTGATTAACAAATGTGGACTTCCTGTGAATTCTACTAGAAAAAGTAGACATGTCCTGACCAAGTTTTAAAAGTATGTCAAGGAAATCAATAGTACTACCAAACCCACCAAGAGTGAATCCTAAAAAGTTGGCAGAAATGGTTAAATCATCCAAAAATAGGGAGAAACTCCCAAAATCCTCCTGCTACAAAAAAAATCATCTATATAACGCCTGTAGACTAAAATATTCTTGGCTAAGGGGTGTGTAATGAGATACTTACTCTCCCACATGGCCATGACAAGGCTGGCAAAAGAAGGAGCCACCCTGGATCCCATGGCCACACCAGAGATCTGTTGAAACACTGATGAGCTGAATTTAAAGAAATTGCTTATAATACAATCTCCATTAAAACACACAAGATGTTTATTTTGTCGTTATCAAAATCAGTATTTATTTTATTAGTGTAACTTTTTGTGTTTTTTTTTCCCAAGGGCTGATTGTGTGATTACTAGTTAGTGTAATTTTATTGGCTCACTTTGTCACATGTTTTGTATATAAGAGGTGGTATAATATTGTTGCTACAATTAAACGAATGAAAGCGCTAAGTGTTTGTGGTCCGGCTTTTCTTTCATGACTTGCTGAATTTTTTGGTCTTGTCATTAGAACAGCCAGGCAACTTAGAAAAGTGTCAGTATCTCAACAACAGCATCATTTTACTGTTCACAAAGCTTTTTTTTTTTTTTTAGTTTTACTGTTTGTTAAGTAATTATTTTTCTCTATTTTTAAGCTATCTGCTCTTCTTGTTCTGGTTTTTCCACCAAGCAGTGTGTTTAAATAATATTCTTTATAGCCTCCTTGCTGATTTTCTGCTGTTTTAAACATTATTTTAGCATATCACTGCTATTTTTCTGCTGTTTTAAACATTCTCTAGTGTTTCCTACTGAAACTACGGTAGCTAGTAACTGTAGCATAATCCAGATACAGACTTGCTGCTTCTGGAATGGTTTGTAGTGGTTTGTTTGTTCTGAGCACATTTTCCAGGCCATCCTGGATTGGAAGGGGCATATCTGAACTTTTGTGAGAGAATTGTGTTGTTTGGGACCTGTCTAATAAAGAGAGGCTAGTCTAGGGCTTGGAATAAGCATCCTTATTGGTCCTTTTGAATCTTTTAAATTTTTTTCAAGTTTTGAGCTTCTGGTATTTAGGCCTTGCATTTGAGCAGGTTTCTCCTTGTTTGTGCATTGTGCAACACTGAGCACTGTTGCACAGTTGTGTGTCAAAGCCAGACAGTTAAATTAAACAAATTTTCCCTAAAACCCAGGCAGAAATATCCATCCTCTGAGCTCCTCAGTGATCGATTCTTAATAGTCACCCCTAGTGACAACAGTCTTCAACCTAGCATTATGGACAGTTGGACTACCCTTGTTTCGCCTGCCATCCTTGTTGACTCGGGTCTCTTGAGGCAGAGTAGCAATTGCCTTATATAGACAGACAACCCTCTATTAATAACATACCCTAATACAGAGTGCAAGAGATGTCTGTACACCAAGAATCTAGAATCCATGTTCTCTCTTACACAAAACAGTAACACGGAGATGGTTGTCAACTCACCCACCACTACATATACTCATAGTATCACTTCTCATACATATACCACAACTTATACACATAGTACACATCTTCTTCTTCTTCTTTTGGCTGCTCCCGTTAGGGGTCACCACAGCAGATCGACTGTTTCCATTTCTTCCTGTCCTCTGCATCTTGCTCTGTCACACCAACCACCTGCAT
Source organism: Protopterus annectens (assembly GCF_019279795.1). NCBI lineage: Eukaryota > Metazoa > Chordata > Ceratodontiformes > Protopteridae > Protopterus > Protopterus annectens. The sequence continues at coordinate 334,855,392 of NC_056731.1, forward strand.
GTCCTCTCTCACCACATTCATAAACCTTATCTTAGGCCTTTCTCTTTTCCTGTTACCTGGCAGCTTCATCCGTAGCATCTTTTTCCCAATGTACTCTGCATCCCTCCTCAGCACATGTCCAAACCAACGTAATCTTGCCTCTCTGGCTTTGTCTCCAAACCTTCCAACCTGGTCTGACCCTCTAATATACTTATTCCTAATCCTGTCCATCCTCATCACACCCAGTGCAAATCTTAACATCTTCAACTCTGCCACGTCAAGCTCTGACTCCTGCCTTTTTGTCAGTGCCACTGTCTCCAACCCATATAACATAGCTGGTCTCACTACCCTCTTGTAGACCTTCCCTTTTATTCTTACTGGTACTCATCTGTGACAAATCACTCCTGACACTCTTCTCCACCCACTCCATCCTGCCTGTACTCTCTTCTTCACCTCTCTTCCACACTCACCATTACTCTGAACTGTTGATCCCAAGTACTTAAACTCATTCACCTTCGCCACCTCTACTCCCTGCATCCTCACCATTCCTCTATCCTCCCTCTCATTCACACACATATATTCTGTCTTAGTCCTGCTGACCTTCATTGCTCTTCTCTCTAGAGCATATCTCCACCTCTCCAGGGTCTCCTCCACCTGTTCCCTACTCTCACTACAGATCATAATGTCATCTGCAAATATCATAGTCCATGGGGACTCCTGTCTGATCTCATCTGTCAACCTGCCCATCACCATTGCAAATAAGAAAGGGCTCAGAGCTGATCCTTGATGGAATCCCACCTCCACCTTAAACGCATCTGTCACTCCCACCACAGACCTCACTGCTGTCACACTACCCTCGTATATATCCTGTACCACTCTTACATACTTCTCTGACACTCCTGACTTCCTCATACAATACCACCACTCCTCTCTAGGCACCCTGTCATATGCTTTCTCTAAATCCACAAAGACACAATGCAATTCCTTCTGACCTTCTATGTACTTCTTCATCAACACTCTCAGAGCAAACATTGCATCTGTAGTGCTCTTTCCTTGCATGAAACCATACTGCTGATCACTAATCATCACCTCCCTTCTTAACCTAGCTTCCACTACTCTTTCCCATAACTTCATGCTGTGACTGATCAGTTTAATCCCTCTGTAGTTACTACAGCTCTGCACATCACCCTTATTCTTAAAAATTGGTACCAAAACACTTTTTCTCCATTCCTCAGGCATCCTCTCACTTTCCAAGATTTCATTAAACAATCTATTCAAAAACTATACTGCCATTTCACCTAAATACCTGCATGCTTCCACAGGTATGTCATCTTTACCAACAGTCTTTCCATTCTTCATCCTCTTCATAGCTATCCTTACTTCCTCCTTGCTATTCCACTGCACTTCATGATTCACTATCCACACATCATCCAATCTTCTCTCCCTCTCATTCTCTTCATTCAGCAACCCATCAAAGTACTCTTTCCATCTGCTCAACACACTCTCCTCGCTTGTGAGTACATTTCCCTCATTATCCTTTATCACCCTTACCTGCTGCACATCTTTACTAGCTCGGTCCCTCTGTCTAGCCAATCGGTACAGGTCCTTTTCTCCCTCCTTAGTGTCCAACCTTTTATACAACTCTTCATATGCTTTATCCTTAGCCTTCACCACCTTTCTCTTTGCCATGCATCTCATCTCCTTATACTCTTGTCTACTTTCTTCATCTCTTTGACAATCCCACTTCTTCTTCGCTAACCTCTTTCTCTGTATACTCTCCTGTACTTCTTCATTCCACCACCAGGTCTCCTTGTCCTCCTTCCTCTTTCCAGATGTCACACCAAGCACCTTTCTAGCCATCTCTCTTACTAGCTCTGCTGTAGTTACCCAAATATTTGGTAACTCTTCACTGCCACCCAGTGCCTGTCCTAACTCTTCCTGAACATCACCTCGCAATTACCCTTTTTCAATTTCCACCATTTGATCCTTGGTGCTGCTCTCACACTCATCCTCCTCTTCTTAATCACCAATGTCATCCTACAAACCACCATCCTATGCTGCCTAACTACACTTTCCCCTGCCACCACTTTACAGTCTCCAATCTCCTTCAGATTGGCCCTTCTACATAAGATATAATCCACCCGTCTGCATTTTCCTCCACTCTTGTATGTCACCTTATGCTCCTCCCTCTTGTTAAAATATGTATTCATCACAGCCATGTCCATGCTTTTCGAAAAATCCACTACCATCTGACCTTCTGCATTCCTTTGCTTAACACCATATCTACCCATCACTTCCTCATCCACTCTGTTCCCTTCACCAACATGCCCATTGAAATCTGCTCCAATCACCAGTCTCTCACACTTGGGTACAGTCATCACCACTTCATCTAACTCACTCCAAAAATGTTCTTTCTCATCCATCGCACACCCAACTTGTGGAGCATATGCACTAACAACATTCATCATTACACCATCAATTTCCAGCTTCATAAACATCACTCTATCCGACACTCTTTTCACCTCCAAAACACTATTAGCATACTGTTCCTTAAGGATAATGCCTATGCCATTTCTCCTCCCATCCACACCATGATAAAACAATTTGAAACCACCTCCGATACACCTAGCCTTACTCCCCTTCCATCTGGTCTCTTGCACACACAATATACCAACCGTCCTTTGGTCCATCATATCAGCTAGCTCTCTCCCTATACCAGTCATACTGCCAACATTCAAAGTTCCGACCCTCACTATCACAGTCCTTGCCATTACCTGCCTTCGGGCATGCCTTCCGCCTCTTCTCCTCCTTCGGTCAACAGTAGCCTAATTTCTGCCAGCACCCTGTTGGCCAACAGTACTGGTGGCGGTCGTTGTTAACCCGGGCCTCCACCGATCCGCTATAAATTTCTGTACTGTTTTCTACATGTATGGTTTGGCTAAATTTTATGCCGGATGCCCTTCCTGATGCAACCCTCCCCATTTATCCGGGCTTGGGACCGGCACAAAGAAATGCACTGGCTTGTGCATCCCCAGCGGCTGGGTTCCAAACACGTAAATTCACATACATGGAGGTTTTCTCAAAAAAAACTTATTGAAACACTAAAGACATCCAAAACACAAGTCTGCTACAACTAACACAGTCCCCACAGCACCCATGACACATAGCAACACCAGTGTCTCACCTACCAAGCCAGTAAGGCGTAACCTCAACAACCAAATGTTCTTGTCATTGGAGACTCAGTAGTGAGTCACACGTATGTCGCGCTCACCAGGATGGACAAGAAGAATGTCACAGTCAACTGCCTGTCCAGTGTCAGAATTCATCAGATCACACATGCATTCAGGTCTCTCAGCAACAAGAACTGACTGTGTCATAGTTCATGTTGGTGTGAATGACTTGAGAAGTAACTCACTGATCTATATGAAGAGAGATATAGTAGAACTCTCTGAGTATGTGTCCCAGGCAGGTATGTCCCTGGCCTTGAGTAGCATACTACCCTCACCTAGAATGATGCCACAGTATAAGCAAAAAATTAATTACTTCAATAATTGGCTCAGTTTTTGGTGTCATTCAAAGTGGATTTAATTCCTGTCATTCTGGGAAGCCATGGTTGAAAAAATCTCACTCCTTTGCCTGAGACAGTTTGCACCTTGCACCTCTAGGCTTTAGGCTGCTTGCAAAGGGTCTTGCCACCCCCATAGTATTTTTTTTAGGCAAGGTCTCAAAAACAACATTATCGATGTGAAATTAACCAATCAGAAAAAAATAAGGGTCATGCTGCTAAATGCTAGTAGCTTCAACCAAAAACTGCACTCCCTGGAAGCACTTCTATCACTGGAAGATGTAGATGTCTGTGCAGTCACAAAAACCTGGTTCAAAACCTCAGAGCGTACCCCAACCTTGCAAGGGTACAATGCCTTCCATACCTTTAGACCGCAAAATGAACATGTGAAAACCAAAGGAGGTGGTGTTTCAAACTATATTAGAGATAAATTCATCTCTCATCTAGTTAGACTGGACAACTCCATGGAGCGAGTTATTCTCATTGGGTGAGTGGCCAACTGATTCACCAATAGAACCCACAAGGTCAAAATAGGAACCACCACCTCTGACAGCAGACCTGTCACTAGTGGTGTTCCCCAGGGATCTGTCCTGGGACCCCTACTGTTTGGCATCTACTTCACAGAGGTCCAAGCAAAGACAAATGGCCTGTGGCTGACAATGTTTTCAGATGACTGTAACTTTGGTGCTTTCATTGACTCCCCAAATGATGTTAACATACTACAAGAGGGTCTCACAGAAACAAATGACTGGTGCCAAAGTAATGGGCTTAAGTTAAACACAAACAAATGTATTATGATACTATTCAGTATGGCCCCTACTGATTACCACATCAACAGCAACCCCCTAAGCACACAACCTGTCATGAGAGACCTGGGTACTCAGGTTGACAACAATCTCACATTAGACCACCATGTAGCGGCAGTGGTCAGAAAATTATTTTACTTGGTTCATCTCATATGTAAAGGGATTGCATCCAGAAAAAAAGAGGTTATTACCTCTCTGTACTCCTCCCTCATTAGACCTATAATTGAGTATAAGTACCCATTTGGCATGTACCTCTCCAAATACCTGCAACAACTGGAAAGGCCACAGAAATACCTCACAAAGAAAACCAATGACCTCCAGCATCTATCCCATGTGAACAGGCTCAAATTACTATTGCTCTACTCAATATTGTACAGATTGCTCAGAGGTGGTCTGTGTCTCACCTACAAGGCATTATTAGACCCTGTCCTACTAGAGATGCTCCATATCTGTAAGTCTAACTCATCTTGCATTGCCCCTTCAAAAGGCCTAAATATAATATGTGATATCAACAAAACCTGCTGGAGAGACAGGGTTGTCTCCCAGAGGCTGCCCCATCTCTGGAATTGACTTCCCACAAATGTCAAACAGAGTACCACTCTTACCCTCTTCAAGTGCAACTTTCATAAGTGGAATGGAAACCCCAAATTTGTCCCAGGTGTTCCACCTTTGTCCCTCATTGACAGGGGGAACAGGTGCTGACTGAGGTTTCTTTTTTGGGGATAAACTCTTGGCTAGGTTTGTAAGGGCCCCAGGGCCATTAGCCTAGTAACCTCCTATAATCCTGTGATCCTATGATCCTGTGATCCTATGATCCAGGTCCAGGTTACAGTGAGTAAGATGTGCATTCAAGTTATAGCCAGTTATAGATCCCCTTCCATGGGTCACAACACCAATGAAGCCTACTTGACCAAACTGGTGACAGTCCAATTTTACCAAACACGCTGGTTATTGGGGATTTTAATTATCTGACCATCAACTGGAAAACCTACTCTAGCCCTAACTCTCTAGCACAAAAGTTCCTTGACTTGGTTAAGTCAAATGCCCTGGAACAAATTCTCCATATCCCGACAAGGGGAACAAATATTCTGGATCTGGTCTTTACCAACATGTCAAACAGATGCACTGCTGCAACTGTCAGACCCTCATTAGTTAAAACTGACAAAGGTTGAACTCAGACTAAAAAACTTCACCAAGGCAAACTATACCCTCCTAGGTGAAGGTATAAATGCATTCCAAGCCCCACCCCAAGCTGGAAGTGTTAACTACTCCAAAGCTTACACTAAAGTCCTGTACAGTCATTTGTATAAGCGTATAAACTCATCCATACCAAAAAGAATCAAAGCCAGACCTGCAAGTAAAAATGAGCTGCCATGGTGGACATACAGCATCAACAAACTTTACAATAAATGCAAAAAGTTGTTGTCCAAGAAAACAAAGGCAAGACCCTAACAATGGAAAAGCAACCTCCTCAGCCTTAACAGGCAAATAACACAACTTGTCAAATCCTCCAAGGGCTCCTTTGAGAGAAACTTAGCAACTACAGCCAAGGATAACCATAAGGCCTTTTATAGCTACTTGCATAACCTAAAGGGTAGGACCCAAGCATATGCAGAACTAGTGGCCAACGGTATCACACACACTGGCCCACTGAGATAGCAAACCTGTTAGCAGATACTCTGTAAAGGCTGTTACGGCCGAGGCGCTAGGAGATTTTATGGTGAAATGTTTTGATGTTCATTTCGCTGTGGAATTAAACAGATTTTAACTCAAGAAGAAGGTGCCACTGGTCTGTTGGGACGTGGTATATATATTTACTTTCTACAAGTGTGGTTCAACTGTTAGCAGATAGGTTTGGTGAAAATTTCACTCCCTTATCCACTCCTAGCTTAGAATAAACCTTCCCCCAACCCCCCCCCCCCCACCCTACATATCTGAAGAGCAGGTCTTCAAATCCTTGTCCAAGGCAAATAATGCAGCCTCTGTGGGACCATACAACATTACAGGGTGTCTACAGGCTAGAAGATGAATTAGCATCACCACTAAGTACCCATTTCAATAATAGCATACAACAGGCTTTGTTCCTGTGGAATGGACAACTGCAGCAGCAGTTATTCCCCTCCTCAAAGGTGGCCCAGCAACAGACCTAGGAAATTACAGACCATAAGCCTGACCAGCCCTATCTGTAAGGTCATGGAATGTTTCATTATGGACCTCATAAATAAAGACATAGCTGACCTCTAAACCCTGGATCCCACCCAATTTGGGTAGATCCTGCCTGTTATATCTGGTGGATTTCTTTGAAAATTTGACCATGGCCATTGATGAGGGCAAATCTGTGCACATAGCATACTTCAACCTGACAAATTCTTTTGACACAATCCCACATTCAGGCATTACCGATAAACTTAGCAAATTAAATGAAAACCCCTTCATTGTAAGATAGATTGCCAGCTGGCTCACAAACCAGACACACACTATCAAAGTGGGTGACTCCACATCAACCAACAGACCTGTTACCAGTGGGGTGGCACAGGGGTCAGTGCTGGGCCTCTACTGTTTGGTATATACTTCTCAGAAGTTCAGGTCAGAACTAAGGGGTTGTGGCTGACCATGTTTGCAGATGACTGCAAAGTAAGTGCAATTATTGAATCCCCAAATAATTTCAGTATACTCCAATAGGGTCTCATGCAGACCAATGACTGGTGTATTAGTCATTGTGTCAAACTTTAATGCAAAGAAATGCATCATCATTCCCTTCGGCACAAACAATGTCCCATCACACTATCAAATCAGCAACAATACCCTAAGTACCCATGAAGTGGTAAGGGACCTGGGATCACAAGTTGACTGTGACCTTATCTTCAACCACCATGTGTCTACTGTAGTAAGGAAAGCTTTCTATGTAGCTCACTTGATTAGTGAAGTCATCGCCTTGAGTGCAAAAGAAGTTATAACCCCCTATACTCGGCACTTACCTGGCCCATAATTGAGTATAATGCCCCATTTGGCATGTACCATACTTAGCATCTACAGCAATTAGAGATACCTCAGAGCTTTCTAACAAAGAAGATCAAGGGGCTCCAGCATCTGCCTTACACAGATCTACTAAAGTCCCTGTCACTATACTCCATATTGTATAGACTTCTTAGGGGAGACTTATGCCTGGCCTACAGACCAATCCAAGACCTAAACTTAATGAACTTGGTGCATAACCATAAATCAAACTGAACAAAGGCTACCTATTCCAGAGACCTAAATATGGCCTGAGACTTAAATAGGACATGATGGAGGGACAGATTTATCTCCCAGCAACTGCCATGTCTTTGGAACATGCTATCAGTTCATGTGAAACAGATCAGCTCTATGACACTGTTCAAGAGGAACCTGGAAGTGTGGATGGGGTACTGTAAATTCTTACATGAGATAGAGCCCACATCCCTCCTGGACATGGACAAGCATTGCTAAATGCAATCTTGGGTACTGACTAGCATTTCTATGGTATTACATTGGGATGAAATGGCTAAGCTTAAAATAAATCTCTGGGTCGAGAGCCTAGTAATCTCCTATGATCCTATGGCCCCATGATCAGTGACTCAACAGGTAGTACACTCATATATGGTTCTGGAAGAAAGAAACTGTGGAATCGTTTTCTGATATTGACATTACAGAGCAGCATTTTGAGGCAGAAGCAGGTTGTTGCATTCCTGAGTTGTTAAACTGAGGTTTCCTCCAACTGAGTTGGTGGTAAATTAGGTACATATAAAAGATCCCATGATTCTTATCAAAAACAGTATAAGAGAACTACCCTGGGACCCTGGTGAGATTTCCCATAATCAGTATAAATACCACTTTGGCTCTCCCCTGAAAAGAAGAAGCTAGCTTAGTGGGACAAGCCTGGTCAACAAAGCACAAATAAATAAAAAAAATAAAACTATGCAGTAACTGAGAACTGTGCAAAAACATTACCCATTATTGAACAACCTCAATGGTAACAGTAGGAATTTACACCTAACCAAGCAGTATCAAAGGTATTATTACAAAGGCAGGTCTGCAAGTAAGGTACACAATCACAGTAACATGATATATACTCAGCCTTTGCTGTTAAACATTATGAGATGATTTATTTTATTTATATATTGGCATTTGTTTACTGGGATAGTCCATGGGGCTGGAAGAGCCCATTTTCAGTGGAGACCCTGGGAGAAAAGCTCAGCTTCATAAACATAGGGTATAGAAAGAAATTAACAACATGAAACTTCACACATAAATACACAAACAGAAAATATTAACAGTTAAAGCAAAGAGTGAAAATGCAAACTAGGTACAATTAAGTGCAAACTTACAATTAGGTAATAATAATTGTAAAAGTTTAGGAACAGGCTATCCTAACTGCACACATGTAAATGTGAATTATACGTGTAGCACTACCATAGTCCTTATCTCCACGTGGACTTTTATAGCTTTGCAATAACCTACGTTTTAGAGTATTTTCTGCACTCCGAACATTGCATATATGTTTAGAAAATAGCTTTGCTTAAGAACGGAATCCTAATCCCAGCTCTCTCTGTTTTATTTCCCCTCTTACCTATTACTCTCCATTTGAATAGCTTTTATGCCGTGAGAACCAAGATGGAACTTACTTTGACCTAGGAGGGTTGTGGGTTGCTAAAACCATATTTTTATCTGCTTTTTAATTAAATAGCTGTGGGTGCTCTAATGAACTGATATAGAGCTTCTATTTTATTATTTTGACCTGGGAGGGTTGTGGGTTGCGAAAACCTTATTTTTTTCTACTTTATTAATTAAAATAGCTGTCGGTGCTGTAGAGAACTGTTATAGCGCTAGAGTTGTGGATCGTTAAAACCATATTTTTATCTACTTTTTAATTAAATAGCTGTGGGTGCTCTAATGAACTGATATAGAGCTTCTATTTTATTATTTTGACATGGAAGGGTTGTGGGTTGCTAAAACCTTATTTTTCTCCACTTTATTAATTAAAATAGCTGTCAGTGCTCTAGGGACCAAACCTAACCAAGATACCAACAATACATATCATGATAATATTTTTTCTTTTTATATTCTATTTATGCGTTTGATATATATGACTAATGTCTATCTGCAACCACTTTATTAACCTGTATATTCACTCTACTGTTCATTTCATCACAGTTGTTATCTCTATATATTTCATCACTGTTTTTATCTCTGTATATCTCTCCATCTTCACCATCCTGACTGCCCTGCTTGCCTAAGTAGCTAAGCCCTGCTGGACGACTAGAAACTCCATTCATCTACCAAACAAGTTTTGCCTATCCCTGGTACAGGAAAAAAGTCAAACTCTCCCTGTGAATAATTCATTCCAGATAATAAAGTATGTTTAACAAATACCGTACTCTGTAGTAATTATTTTTAACTATAACCCAAGGTGCTAGGTGGTTATAACTCTCTCCCTAGCCAGGACAGCCAGGACAGCCAGCAGCCATACCCTTTCAATATCTGGCCCTTATTTGTCCCCTACTGTAATTATAGTGTGTATCTACCAGGTGGCTCCCCCCTGCATACTCTTATTCAAGTAATTTCTATAAAGCCCATTCCTCTAGTACAGTATTTTTTCCTCCTTCTTTTCTAGCTTTAACCCCTCTTGGTCCATCTATTCCCTTTAGTAAGCAAGCTGTTTCATTTAGTAAAGCTGTCAATATTCTATTTCTTTCCTTACTATTTCCTTGATTTTAGCCCCTCTTGTTCCCTTCTCTTCCCTGTGATTTACTCTACTCTTGTTACTACTTTCTCCTTTAAACGTCCCTCTCCACCTTTCATACCTACCTCCTCTCTTACCTTTACTACCTCCAAACTTTATCCTAAGCAATCAGCTTGCTACTGATTGTTTCTCACAGATCTTCTTCTCTCCCTTGGTTCTACCTGCTCCATTCGCCCTGCGGGCTCACGCCATTCCCCTACCCTACCCCCAAATTCCACACACCCCCAGAGGTCCTAAACTTATACTTTCCTTAACCACACCCTCTCTCCCATCCCAGCACTCCTACCTACAAACCAAGATACATTAACAGCCACACCCCTTCTCCTAACCAACTCCTACTATCAGCCACTACTTAACTAGTTTACCTATTCTCTTATCAGGTGCCTGATTAGTATTTAGTTTCGCCTCTCTAATCCTGCTTAACCTTTACCTCTAAACTATCTTAACTCTGTCCCACCTCTTTACAAATCATTATTAATTCCATTAATATGCCTCAAGTAACCAAAGCCTTCTGTACCAAGCTAATACTCATAGCTATACTGACAACTGCCCTTTCCTCAGCCTATATCCTTACCTCTATTGAAAATCAGTATTATAATGAGTTTATTTACTTCCCAAAACAGACAGCCATGCACACCCCCTACTTTCCCATAGTCAGATAACCCTCACTTCTAATCCTACTTATCTACTAGCCAAATACCATAGATTCTCACACATTAAATATGATTAACCCACAGTAAAGAAAGTTAAATATCTAACTAACTTTCTACTTAACCCAACATTAAAACTAAAAAATCTACCCTTAAAAGACGGTGGCATCCACCCTAACCCAGGACCAACATATCCAGCTAACCCAGGACCAACAAATCCAGCTAACCCAGGCCCAACAAATCCAACTACTCTACTTGCTCAGCCTAAACTACCTAACTCTTTTCTGATAGGGCACCTTAATATCCGCAGCGTTAACAACAAAGTAGCCCACCTCCAGGCCCTTCTAGATACCCATTCATTTGACATCTTCTGCCTAACAGAAACCTGGTTAAAACCAGGTACTAACGATAATGAAATAATTCCCCAAGGTTACAACATATTGAGACAAGACCGATTAAAACGTAAGGGCGGGGAAGTAGCAATCCTATTTAAAGATGGACTACACATCTCCCCCTTACCATACAACCAACCTCAGGACAGTAAGGCAGAAGTACTAATCTCTAGACTTCATATCGACCCTAGCAAATCATTATATATCATTTGTATTTACCTGCCTCCTGGCAATAATACCAATACAATAGAGGATATACTAAGCTGGGTGTCCTCAACTTACCCACAAGAGACAATAATATTAGGTTATTTTAACACTAACTGGAAAGGAATCATTGCTGATACTCCCACCTCCCTCATCAACCTTCACGGCTTTACTCAATCACCTCCACAACCAGAATCAACAAACCAAACAAAAAAGAGAGCACATTAGACTGGATAATCATAAATAGACAGCAACAAGCTTATAAGGTAGGAACTCTCCCTGACATTAGTGATCATACTTTGACCTATATTACTAGGCAGAAAAATGATATCTCTAACCCCTCCACCTATATGATTTTTCACACAAACACCAGTATTGTTCCAAAGTGAACTTAAAGCCTGTGACTGGAACCCCCTAAAAACTCTCCCACTTGAAGAAGCCATTAAATATTTTTACTCTAAATTCTTAGCTATCTTAGATACCTATGCACCCAAACGATCTATCAGAATTAAATCCAAACCAGCCCCCTGGCTAACTAAAGAAACCAAACAAAAAATCCTGCTTGGGAACAAGTCTTGGGCTAAGTGGTGAGCCACTAAAGATATCTATGAGCAACAAACCTTTAGGCAGTTAAGAAATAGTACAAAAAAGGCAATACTTACAGACAAAAAGAACTATTACTGTAAATTACAGGAAACTCACCGTAATAATCCTTAGAAGTTCTGGTCAAGCATCAACAAACTCCTTCTCCCAGGCCACTCTCGTGCTCCTACACCACTAGGGACCAATCTAAATACCACCCAGCAAACTGCCAATGCCTTTAATGCTTTTTCACAGAGACCATACAATTGTTAGCTGGTCAGCTAACCCCAGACAACTCAAATCTTCCTACCACCACACCTGGGCCACTTCCTGCATTCCATTTGCAACCCATATCTACCACCTTTATCTATAACTTAATCCAAAAACTTAAGCCTTGTACTCCTTCTGCTGACCAGCTTCCATCTGAATATCTGCAGAAAACAGCCAGAGCAATTGCCTTTCCAATATCCCTATTCATAAAAAGAACCATAAAGGAGGGAACCATTCCAGACATCTGGAAAATCTCTCACATTATCCCCTTACACAAAGGTGGTAACTCTAATGAGTACTCTAACTGCCGGCCAATAGCTCTCTTTTCACCTTTAGCAAAGATTATGGGGAAATGCATTCACCATCAACTATTAAACTACTTGACACAACACAACATAATAGCTAACTGCCAACATGGCTTTTGGCCATCACATAGTACCACAACTGCTCTATTATCCTTCTGCCATCAATAGAAATCGCAATGAAAACAAACTCTCATCTGCACTCTTTATTGACCTCTCAAAAGCTTTGGATATGGTAAACCATACCTTTCTTATAAATATTCTTCAATCCCTTTCCTTTGATTCTCAAGCTATTCAATGGTTCAAGTCCTACCTCAGCAACAGACAGCAAGCAGTACTCTGGGAAAATAACATATCTTCTCTCCTGACAGTCACACTTGGCATCCCCCAGGGCTCTATTTTGAGACCTCTCCTATTCTCACTATTTATCAATGACCTCCATGTTGCAATTCCTCAAACCACCTGCATACAATATGCAGACGATCCTACACTAATATGCTCATCTAACCCCATATCAGAACTACATTCCCTAAACCAAAACGAATTTAACTCAGTAGAGACATGGTTCTCAACACACTGCCTCCTTCTCAATTCTAAAAAAACAAGATCCTACTCTTCACACCCACCAATGTCTCCCCCCTTAGATTTCTCAGTCAGTTCCATTAATAACATCCTTATATCCCCTGACCCTACCACAAAACTATTAGGAATAGCTATTGACAATAACCTTAATTTTGATAGCCACATAAACCACAACATAAAGGCAGTTAACAGGAAAATAGGCTCCTTATATAGAATCAAATCTTTCATAACTCCAACAGCTAGAAATAAGATTGCTCACACCCGCTTAATTTCAACTCTTCTGTATGCCTCATCTATATACACAAACCTGAAGAAAAATAATCTCATCAAACTAGCTAATTCCTACAACAGCATAGCCAGATTTGCCACAGGCAATCCTTTCCAAGCTCACCACTGTCTTATTCGCCAGCACCTAGGCTGGCTTGAGCTACAAAACAACCTAATATTCTCCCAACTCACCATTGCCCACAAGATATTCTACCAACCTAACAGCACTCCCATACTCTCCAACCTCATTATCCCCTACAAATATCTAAATTCACTACGCTCATCTAACAAACTTCTAGCCACCATAAGTAAAACCAACAATCTAGCTGGAGCCTCCCTGTTTTCTAATACAGTGGGTAAAAAATGGAACCTATTATCTAATGAACTAACACTGCTCTCTTCCTTACCTCTCTTTAAGCAAAACCTCAAAAGACACCTAATAACACATTGGTTATGCCCTTGCAATAACCCTGACTAATCCTCTAATTTCTCCATCCATATCTCTCTCACCACACTTACTCCTACTTTACTGCATACCCCCTAGAAGCAGGCCTGATACTAGTAAATACAACTTAAATTACATTCTTCACTTTACTTTGATGAAGTACTACAATTCTCTTTTATCTCACTGTATAATAATGTCTCTTTACTGTATCTAAATTCTATAATGTAAATGGGTTGTTGACTTGTATGTGTTGTAATTTTTTTTTTTTTGCAAATATTCATTATTTATGTAACAATTGTGATCTATTTGCTCTCAATTATTTTAAGATTTTTAACATTGTAAACATTTGGAGCTTTTCTCCCTGGGCCTCTACTGAAAATGGAAATAAATCCAGTTAGACTAGCCCAGTCAACAAATGTAAAATAAAATAAATAAATAATAAATAAAAATTATGTTGCAAGCAGTTAAGAAGTTTACAGATAAAAACACAAACAAACTCCACCAGCAGCTATGAATATACACAGACAAAAGATTGATTTTTTAAAACGCTTTCATTCTTTAATTTCATTAGAACTTCATTAGAAAAAAAATCGAAACTGAATCAATACCATTTAAATAACCCTCCAAAAAGGTCAAATGATCCAATCAGACCAGTATATAAACTTGCAATGGCTTACATCACACTTAAATCAAATTAAAGGAACATACACTAAATATTAATATCAACTAATAAACATAAAAATAACACATTTAAATCTAAATTTAAATGTAAACGTTAATTAAATATTCAGGTATTTTTGCACTGCAGCAAAAATATTTAATAATAATATAATCATTAAGGTCAGGCTTCTGATCAGCACAAAGTCTGATGTGTGGGGGTCAAGCCAGTTCAGTGAGTGTAGAGATGTGCAGTGGTGATTAGAATGTCTGGCGTTTGTCACAAACCTGGTAATTTTGTTATAACAGGTTTCAAGCTTTGTTTTTAGAGTAGAGAGCAGCCTAGTAAGTAGAGGGGCACCATATGTGAGAGAGGGAAGAAGATAAGTGGCAGAAAGTATTTGTTTAGTAGAAGGACTAAGGAAATGTTTGTGCCTGTAAAGAATGCCTATCTTTTTATGTGTTTTACTGATGTATTATATGTGTAGGTTGAATTTTAAGCTTTCATCTATTATTACACCTAGTAGTTTGGTGTGACTGATGACTTTGATTCTAGTACCCATCTGGGAAAGTATAGTGAACTGAGTTTTGTTTATGGGGGGTATGTTTTGGGGGGTAAATACAATAAGTTTGGTTTTGTTAGGATTGAGAGACAGATGATTATTGCATAACCAGGTCTCAACAAATGTAAAAGCAGACTGAGAAATTTGTTGAAGATGTGATGCAGAGTCAGTGGAACATATGATTGCAGAGTCATCTACATACTGTATGAGAGATCCCTGAGTGAAAGAAGACTAGAAGACTAAAGATTATTGATAAAGATGCTGAATAGGAGTGGTCCTGATATAAACCCTTGGGGGACACCAGTACAGGTGTGAAGATATGGAGATAGGGAGTTTTGCTATTTAACTGCCTGTTGTCTATCTGACAGGTAGCTAGAAAATCATCTAAGAAAAGGAGTTGAGAGACCAGGTTTTGAGAGTTGATTTAAAAGAAGGAAGTGAGAGGCAGTATCAATGGCTTTTGATAAGTCAAGAAATAGGGTGGGAACAATTTTGCTAGAGTGTCTGGCTTTATTGACTGTATCCATAAAGGATATAAAGGCAGTTGTGTTACTGTGAGATGGTCTTAATCCATTTTGACTAAAGGACAGGATTTGGTCATTCAGGATAAAGTTAAGAAGTTGCATGCGTACACACTTTTCAAGGATCTTAGAGATGGGTAGCAGGATAGATATAGGATGATAGTTGGAGATATCATTTGAGATGTTACCTTTGTGAAGGGAAAGAATAAAAGCTTTTTTCCAAATTGTTGGGACATGATTCTTGGATTGATCTGTTAATTACTATACTAATAGGGTAGGCAATGGCTTCTGTAGCAAGTTTTAGATATTCTCTGAGTAGATTATCTGCTGCATTAGAGCTAGGTTTTAGTTTGAGGAGTTGCCTTTTTATCAAAGAAGCTGGAATGAGATTAAGTGAGAATGTAGGTGAGAGGTTGTTGATTGGTTCATTGGGATCAAGTGAAGTTGTAGAAGAAGGGTACAAGGAAGGAGGGGATGATGCAGCTAAATCAGTATAAGTTGTGTTGGAGTGAGGTTGTGTAAAGTTAGCAGTGATGTCTGCTATATAATTTAGGAAGTGTGAGTTAATGAGACTGGTAATTTGTTGTGGTGTTTTGTCTGGGTGTGGACATGAGTTACTTTTTGTGCCTGGGTTTAGGAGTAATGTTATGGATGACCAAAATTGTTTGGGGTTCTGCTTATGGTTGCTTTGAAGTTTGATGTGATACTGCTTTTTGTCATTTATTACTTGTCTTTTTGCCTGGTTGCAGAGCTGTTTGAGTCTCACTTGGTCTGAAGGATTTTTTTTTTATTTTTCTGCCACCATTTTCAAGTTTTATCCCTAGTTAGAATAAGCTCTTTAGTGGATTTAGTTAGCCATGGGGCATGTTTGGTTTTCACCCTTTTTAATTCAAGGTGTGCTAGACTGTTTAATGTTTCTAAAAATGTAGTATTGAAATAATGCAGTGCTATATCTAGTAAAAGTACTATTAAGTTGTTCCAGTTCATATTTTTTAGTATACTGGTGAGTGTGAGTTGAAATTGGTTAGATGCCTTACTTGTTTTGTTATGGCAGACCCCTCAACCATCCCAAATAACTTGTTTTTTACCGAGTTTTGGGGTCCCAGTAATGGTGTGCCACGATTCTCGAGTGGCACCCCATTATTTCCAATTTTTTGGATCTATTTTTTAAATTTCCGCGCTTTCAGAGGTGACATCATCATGTGTGCGATGATGTCAGCTCTGTCAGCATGTTGCGCATTTGTTTGACATGCTGCTTTACTAAGCTACCATGCATCTATTTATCTTCCTACCGTTGGGTAGTACACAGGAGGAGGATTACTTTACTTTCTGACGTTCGGGCAGAACACAGAACTTACTTTACTTTCTGTTGGGCAGAACACAGAATTTACTTTACTTTCTGCCATTCGGGCGGAACACAGGATGTGGATGTACTTTACTTTCTGCCATTCGGGCACATCACAGGATTACTTAATTTTGCCATGCAGAGCCGGTATAATTGTCGTACTTATCTTCTGGAAGTTAGGGCTAAGGTAGGGTGTGTGTGTGTGTCTCAGCAAGCCCCCAGGACTGATATTAAGCATTCTTGTATGATACGTCTCCAGAAGATAGAATAGAGATAACTGATAAAAACAAATCTGAGACTTTGTTAATAAAAAAACACTCACTGCATTGTTAATGTCATTTACAGTGATAGGTATAAGAGTTCCTATTAGAAAATGTATCAGATTTTGTGTTTCTTGATTTTACAAATTTGTTAAAAGAGTATTCTTTCTGCATTATGGTAATGTAAAGCCACAGGATGTTTTTCATTCTTTTGTGGCAAACTAGTCACATGCATGATATCTCTAGGTCAGAATACAGTCTTGAAGCTATCCAAAGTATCATATAAGTTCAACAAGACTCTTGTACAGAAATGGATATTGGTAATTATCCACACAGGAAGAGAAATGGATATTAGATAGGATTAGATTTTCTTTCTTTCTTTCTTGTACCTGTAAAGCATCTCAGAACACTTTTTTGTGAGCATGTAAGATTTTTTTTTTCTGGCCAGTTTTGATATTACTTCTCATATGAATTCAGTACAATGCAATGATCAAATGCTACCAGTGTGTTTAGAAAACTGAATATATCTTATAGAGAATATGGCAAACTTGGAGTATAAACATGGATTTTTAGAATATTAGATGCCTGATGTATTTATTTTTGAAAAATGATGCTACTGATTTGAACTAGGTTAACTCAGAACCAGAAACTTATTTACCTAATTGTGTATGGTAGTAAACCACACAAGTCTTTCTCAAGAAATATATGCACTATGCAGCATAGCATTTCTATCAGGGAATCCCCTAGTACTACATTTGAGATGAGTTAAGCATTTGCTGATATGGTTCTTATCTCAAACTCGTTAGTATGTCTTAATTAAATTCCTTTTCTAATACAAATAGCATGTATTTATACTTCCACCCCTATCTATTCAGATTCACCTTCCATTGCACTATAGCTTAAAGAAATCTGTGGACTTACCAAACAAGGGGAGATAAAGAAAAATAAATAAATTCATAAATTAATATTCTCTGCATGTGCTATAGAGTGCAGGACAGTTTTGGACTAGGTGGAGCTGGGTACAGAGAGTGGAGATTAGAGCTCCCCCACACTCAGCCTGGGTCAAAGTCCCCTTAATGTTTAAAATGTGTCACTGGTTTTTGGCCTTTTGCCCCCCCCCCAATTGAAAATAAGTGCAAGATGGATGTGGTGTGGGTTTCAATGAATGTGAGTTTCAAGGGTAGAGAAGTTTTAATGCCAAGTCTATTTTCATTGTTAGACAGTATTGCTTTTGTTTAGCAGATATCTATTAGTGTTGGCACATTGTGCTATAAAATGTAAAAAAACTAAAATCCAAATCATTGTAGAAGTAAAGCAGGATGCACACATTAGTGTTTATGGTAAATGAGGTGAAATAGCCAGGTAATGGGACATTGGATCGGCTGCAGGGGGACTCTGGTGCTATATTTTGGTTCTGTTTTTCAGTTTGCGTTTCAAAGTTTGTATCCCACGATTCCATTGGAGTGGGTGGGGTTGTTTAATTATGTATGCAAATTTTACGTTAATCAGCATACAGATTTGTACCTATTTTTCATGGGCCTTGTCCAGATTTTTGATGTTTCCAGGTTGAGAGGTATGTGTTATGGTGTTGCTTATGAAAGGAGGGAATTGTTCTATAGACAAAGGTTGGGAGGTGATCACTGATGGCATTTGGGAGTGTACCTGCTGAAGAGATTTTAGTTGCATCTGCAACTAGGGTTGCCACCTTTCTACTGTGCCATTTCCTGACAAACAAGCCCTGCCCCATGCACAATCAAGCCACACCCATTCATTTTAATAGCCACACCCCTTTACTCCACCCTTCAGCATAAGTCTTTAATATCACATACAGTTACCAATAAGTAGAAAAATGTGCGACGAGTCAAAAAGTAAATAAAAAAAACTTTATTTAGCAATACTTCAAAAGGTTCACTACATACAACAGTACATCACACACAAGCATGGGAAAACTAAGCCCAAGTCTCATATCACAGGTAGTACTAAAATGGAAATACAATTAGATATTAAAAACACCAGTTCATTCAAAGCAGTACATTAAGGGTTCACCACACACAATAGTAAAAGAAAAGCAACTGTTTAAAGTATCTTCAGTTTTGCTAGAAATCATTGCTTATACTTGAAGCTATATTTGGCATTTGATTTAGCAGCCTCAGGTAATGGCTGGTTATTTCTCACAAATGAATAAAATTGCGAACAACTCATGTTAAAGTTTAGCTTGACCTGCAACTCGGCCTTCACAAGTGACACAAGCATTCTATTTCTTACATCAGTCCACGCATTCCCCATAAGTCAAAAAACCCTTTCCACAAAGCTATTGCTGGGGGGGATTGAAAGAGCAAACTGCACCAGTCTGTAAAGTGGCTTGCAGTCTGGAGCTTTACTAAAAAAAGTCACTCAGCGATCACTTACAGATGCCTCTGTCATCTGTAACAGGGCTGGCAATGCAGCAGTTAAAGTACAGTAGTCTGAGTAAAGTGCTTCAATGTCCACATCCAATTTGAAGAGGTCTGCAACTGTACGCAGTTCTGGCCAAGTTACAGGATGTTGGAGGCTGAGGACCTGCATAGCTTTAAAGGGACTATTATCATAGTCAAACCACTTCTGTAGGTAACAAAGTGCTTTACTGTAAAATCACAGAAGGTCCTACAGACCTGCTGTGCGACAGCTGGAGTAAAGTGCTGTAAGGCAGATGAAACTTTAGTACCAAAGAACTGGTCATCTAGCCTTCTCTGCAACTCATCTTTTAGACTTTTCATCACGGTGTACAACTCTGGAGCAGAGAGAGTGTTACTTTCAAGTTTTGCTATAGACTTGTGGAATACCTGCAGGATGTAGTGCATGAAATGTATGTAGCACTCTGCCTCAGACACATCCCCACTGATGCCATCCTCATCGGCCTCCACAAATTTCCAGATAAGGGGTGACAGTCCTCAGGCCCTTGACTAATAAAATAACTTTTAATAGCAGGCCAACATTCTACCAGCCTTGCCACAGCTGGGAACAAAGACAGCCACCTTGTTACAACATGTTGCATTATTTCCTTAAAGTCCTGGTCTAGGAAAGAATAGAAGCCTTTCAACAGTGCCATTTTTTTAGCAGATGCTGAAAACTCACTATGTATTTTCAAAACCAGAGTCTCCACATCAAACTTTGCAAGGGCCTTGCTTGCATGCTTGGCACAGTTATGTATTACATGGCATAAACAGTTTGCTGCAATGATGTGAGGCACCTCAGATTTCAATCTTTTAAAAACAGACCTGTGCTTTCCATAATTGACTGAGGCATTGTCTGCAGCATAGCTAGCAATGTTTTGTACTTTGAGTCCTTTATGCACAAGGATGTCCTTTATTCTAGTAAAGATACATTCAGAACTTTCGTTATGATCCTCATAGAAATCAAGGAGTTTCTGTTATGTGCCATGGGTGTGAGTAAAGTACTGAATAACTAAAGGGAACATTTTTCTGTTCCCTTTATTGGATGCATCTGATCCCACTGAGAAATAGGAATTGCCAAGTTCCTGCAGAAGGAGCTCCTCTGAATGAGGTGCAAGAACATTCATGACAATACTCTCAGATTTTGTCTTCCCACAGGTGAATTTCGAAGCCAAAGTAGAATCAGGGAAGACTGTCGGTGCCAGCTTACCTCCACAATCTATGGATACATATGAGTGACCATGTTTCACTCCATGATAGACTGCTGTCACTTCAGCTGCAGTGACTTTGGAAGCTTCACTGGTTACACTACGTGGCTGAATAAACTTGGTCATTACGAGGTTCTGCCTCTGGAGCTGAAGGCTTTGATGATGTTTGTCTGACTTCTGATGGCTTTTCAATGCCTTTTCCCCATCCCATTTTACAGGATGTGCACTTTGCCATGGCATCTGCATTTGGAACAGGTCGCACCCATGAGTAGCTTTGCTCCCACACCTTATTATAACTGCAGAAAAACCTCTTAGGAGACGCGCTTTCAGCCTCTTCTTGATGATCCATTGACCTTTTCCTGAACATGATTCCTGTAGGATCCTTGCTCAACACTACAATAAACCAAAACAGCTATTAATAGAAAATCAAAACACTTGTGACCAACACCAGTGCCTGGTGGGGCCTGTGTCAGTCAGTAGCCACTAGCCAGAGTTCACATTCACATGTGAATTTCCAGACTTTCACACCCTAGTAATACCAAGTTGGTATAGGGAAAAAAAATGAGACTCCTCATGAAAAATTACAGTGAAGGTAAAGCAATGAAAGGCAGAAGCAACTCCTGTCTGAAGGACTTGCAGCTGTTACACATGAACCTGGTGTGACAGCAGAATATGCACAGAAGGCATTCAACTGTGTGTAAAACACATGGGTCAGACACTACAGCAATGCACCAAATTAAGACCCTCTACTTTTATGTAGAACCCAGTGCAAACGTTATCCAGCCGAGTCTGAACACAGCAAGAAAGTTCAGGCATACTGTGGACTGACAAGATAAAGATGAAATACATGGCAGCTCAGCAATCATACCCTCTGGCTACAATTGTAATAACTTGCATAAAGACAAACAGGACATAGTGTGGGCCGACACAATGATAAACATGAAATATGTAACTCAGCAATCATAATACCCTCTGGCTGCAACAGTAATAACTTGCATAATGATAAGAGACCGTATGGGCAGACATAAAGATGAATTCCGTAGCCCCACAATTCCAGATGCAACACCCCATATTAAGTGCAAAGCACAGAGACCAGTCAACTTGGGGCTGGTTTCTCCCCTTTTCCACTCCAGATCCTCACCACCACCTCCTCCCACTGGCACAGTTAGAGTTGAGCATAGTGGCCAAGTGAAGACCTCGAGCACCCTATTTATCAAACAGTGCTTTGGGCCCCTGCTAAAGCAGTTGAGATACACTTGAGGTCTGATTTATATACACAAGGGAAAGGCTGGTACAAGTTTACTAACTATGCCCCCCCACCTTTTCCCCAGACTACAACATAATCAGCCAGCTACTCCTTATAAGCAACTTTAAGGCCCTAACAAAGTGTGTTCAGTCTTACTGTGCAATAGTAATAAACATTGCTAGTTTGACCAATGCCAAGGTAGTGGCCCAGTGTCACTAAAGAAATATTTAAGTCGTCTCAAAACTTAAATATCTACACAACAAAACGTTAGAAAATATTCTGTGTATATTCACTGTAACAAGTTCAAAACCACATGAGATATTTCACATTGACAGTAGGTAAACATCACGGTGATGATAGACTAGAAAAGACAGTTCTACAGTCCAAGCATCCTATACAAATCATGTAATCATATATTCACTGCAACATCAAATGAGCTAAGCTTTGGTATAGACGTTATACCCTAGAAAACACAGATAAAAGGTAAGTCCAAGCATCTTATACAAATCATGTAATCATATATTCACTGTAACATCAAATGAGCTAAGCTTTGGTATAGACGGTATACCCTAGAAAACACAGATAAAAGGTAAACAGTTGTGATGACAAACTAGACAAAAAAGCTACATTTAAGCCTCACTATACTACGAAGACTGTACACCCTAGAAAGACACCCTAGGAAGAAACACAGGTCAAGGTAAACATCACGGTGATGACAGACTAGAAAGACAGATCTACAGTCCAAGCATCTTATACAAATCATGTAATCCTATATTCACTGTAACATCAAATGAGCTAAGCTTTGGTATAGACGGTATACCCTAGAAAACACAGATAAAGGTAAACAGTTGTGATGACAAACTAGACAAAAAAGCTACATTTAAGCCTCACTATACTACGAAGACTGTACACCCTAGAAAGACACCCTAGGAAGAAACACAGGTCAAGGTAAACATCACGGTGATGACAGACTAGAAAGACACCCTAGGAAGAAACACAGGTCAAGGTAAACATCACGGTGATGACAGACTAGAAAGACAGATCTACAGTCCAAGCATCTTATACAAATCACGAAGTCATTATATATTCACTGCAACCAAGTCCAAAACCAGATTAGAAACTGTTCTAGTTAATCACCACATGTTGAACATCTAGATAGTTACACACATCTTGTCACCATCAATGAATGAGATAGTGCCAGCACAGCTAGTGAATTAATATAAATTTAATATTTAAAAAATTCACTAGTAGCTGTGCTGGCAATATTTCATTCCCCTTGTCACACTAATCTTTGAAAATCTACCTTAATTCCAAAGAATTAATCCATTAAAAAAAATCCACTTACCTCCAGAAAAATCAGCAGCAGGGCTACTAAAACAAGCTCTCAGCAGCAGAAGAGAACAGGCAGCTAAAGGGCCAACACTTTAACCATTATGCCAACCCCTCCCCTTCATACAACCCCAACTTGACTCTTCAGCTGCTCACCCTCCACACCCCTGAAGCATTATTTGACATAAAAGTTGCTAAAACTACATAGTTAACTTACTTCTTTATAATAACACACCTGTTGAACGATACCCAGCAACTTGATGCTAGACAGATGAAAAGCACCAACATACCACAAGACATAATACTTTGTTGTGTGTTCTAGCAACTTTGGCCATATCAGAAAAGTGTATTCTTGCCATACTGTGTTATGACTGCAATTTCAATTTCACAAGTGCCCACAGAAATTAAATTTGCAAGGTGTACAATACAAGCTGCAAGTCAAATGGAATCTACAGAACATGCACAGCCATTTAATTTGTATTTAATTATGCAAAAGAATGGTCATGCATGCCACCACAACATTCATAATCATGTTACAAACAATAAATGCAATGCATTTCCTCCCTGGCATACCATTCATCTTTCAACTGTTACCAACTTTTTTCTTCAGCGTTCTAACAACACTCAACAAAAGGAACCAAAGGATCCCACCTTTGTGCAGTTCTGTCTGCACAGATGCAGATCATACTGAGATCCCTAGCTAAATGCTACCCATCTGCTAAGTGGTGAGAATTTAGCTTGGCTCTCAGATTTATGCAGGATTGCTGACACTCATTTAAAAAAATGAAATTACAATTTCCTGAGATAAACTTAATGAATTTACATATACAATCAATAATGTGATTCTGTCATTATTTTAATGTATAAAGTATATACAAGTATAAATAATGTATTTTAATGTATATATATATATATATATATATATATATATATATATATATATATATATATATATATATAGCAAATTAACACAGATTCTAATAATTTTAAATGCAAAACGATGAACACAGCAAAGAAAGTTTCACAAACAGCAATATAAGAAATACCAGTAACAGTGAGTGTTAAGGCGAAATGACACATTTCATTAAATCTATTCCATCCCTGGCTATATGCTGTCCAAATACTGCAATTGTAGGATACTTCAGTAAAAAATGAAAAGCGTGTCAGATGACATCATTTATGAGTCAAATGAAATATTAAAGCACTGAAACAAATCTCAGTAATTACAATCATTCACTAATGGCATAAAGTATCGTATTTTATAATTACTATTGTGCAATATTGTCAACTACTGCTCTACCACCTCGTCACAAACTATGTGCACAGCAACAGGACAGTACCAGCGGCCATCTGAGACTGGTACTGGAAGCTGAGGTTGCTAGGCAGCTACCTAGACTCCTAGTGGTACTCCCAGTCTAGTGACAGGTTGTATTTTGCTTCTACATCTGTGGGTTAAGGTAGAAGTGAGACTATTTCTTAGCTATTTCCATGATACATTGAATAAGATGTGGAATATATGAATAAAAAACTAACCAGCAGGGCTTCCAGGCAGCAGGCAGGGCTTCCAAGCAGCAGGCAGGGCTTCCAGGCAGGGCTTCCAGGCAGCAGGCAGGGCTTCCAGGCAGCAGGCAGGGCTTCCAGGCAGCAGGCAATCCACTGAAGACGACGTCCGACGGTCCAAGCAAGAATTTCAGATCTTAAAACAGCACCCAAAAATAAAAGGTAAAAACTTAAGCTGAAGCGCCGCTTTATATTCATAAATTTTCGCGGGCTTTGCAGGGCTTTGACTACTAACTCTACGTGTTGATTGGCTGCTTGCTGCACGAGCCTCGTCTGCAGCAAGCAGCCAATCAACGAGAGTCCAAGATGGGAATGTTTTTTTTTTTTTTTTTTTTTTAATACGCGCTGACGAGCCTGACGTCGCTATTTCCGGACTCCGAGTGCAAGAACCGGAGAACCGGAGTGCCCTACTGATTTCCGGGCACTCCGGAAAAAAAAAAAACGGAGGGATGGCAACGCTATCTGCAACCAGTATCCAGTCTAAGATGGTTCCATCATTAGAACTCCTATTAAATCTAGTTGGTGTGGTTGTAAGTTGAGTGAAGTTAAATAGGTTAATATTTGAGGATGGGAATTTGGAACAAAAATGTATCCAATTGATATTGACATCACTCAGAATGATGGTTTCATTTTTTGATTGTAATAGAGACCCAAGACAGTATATCTTCCAATACTGGTATGTTGTTGCTAGGAGGAATGTATAGAACTGGATATACTTTACAAGTTCAATGTTTCAAAACTTCGAACTGCAAATGGTAGAGACCACAAGATCAAAGTTTTGAAGCTTCGAAATTGTAATAAAAAAAATAAAAACAAAATTATTTTTTTTACGTTTATGCAGGGGGGGCAAACACCTCCCACACCCCTTACTAAATAAATATACCAACTCCGAGATCACACTACAGTGAGGAAAATGGTACATTTCCCATTCCATGCTGTACGGTGATCTCCATTCAAAACGTTAGAAGTTTCAAAACCTCAATCATATGGTCTCCACCATTTGCAGTCCAAAGTTTTGAAACTTTGAGCTTGTGAAGGTAATCCATAGAACTATGATACACACTTTTTTTTACTTTTATTTATTTTTAGGCAAGAAATGAGAATTTCAGCATTTGAAAAGTGGGGAGTGGTATCATTGTATGGCACTATATCGAAGGTGTTTGGGAAAAGAAGAGCTACACCACCTCCTTTTTTCTGGAGTCTATCAGTCCAAATTGTACTGTAGCCTGGAGGGAGAAATTCAGAGTTTTTGACATTAGGTTTTTAGCCAGGTCTCTATAACAGCTGTGATATCTGGTTTATTGAGATCAAGCCATGTGTGAAGGTCAGTAGTTTTTATGAATACTTTGAAAGTTCGCTGTTACAATATGCAGAGTTTTATAAGAATTGGTGCTAGATAGTGTAGGTGGATTGGTGGAAGTGGGACCTGGTTCTTATAAAACTCTGCATATTGTAGGGTAAAAACCTACCCCAGGTAGGGTGTATGTCACTGCACAGGGATAGAGTAGACATATTTTTAGAATATAGTAAAGGTGGTTGATTATGCTTTGACCTAGTAATGTGGAATAGTATTGGGAGTTTGGAATTTTACAATTGAATAAACGGTGAGCTATTTTTTAGTGAGAGAATCTTTAATTTAGGGAAGAGTGGTGGTGTTATCTGATATATGATGATATTTCTGTGTAACTCCTGGATGGCTTTGATTGGAAACTTGTTACAGATGTGGGTTTAGAGATAAAGGTGATAGACTTGAATGTAGAGAGATATGTTAGTAGAACTACACCAAGAAAATGTGAGAAAGGAAAAGTATTTGTTTGCTGAAGGGGGGCATGTGGAAAACAAATATGTTTGCAGTAGTGCAGGTAAGAAAATTGTTTAGTAGTTAGGAAAGTTAGAAGTCAGCGGTGGAAAAGGTATTGAGGTGTATATTGAAAAGTTCATATTGATATGGGTAATCAGAAGAGCTATAATATTATATTAACAATATTATAATCAGGGATGAATGGTTGGATATATATAAGGTTGTACAAGCAGGGTGGGTGAGGAATACTGGGGTAGAGTAATAAGAGTAAATGGAAATAGAAAGGATAAAGGAAAGAAATGACTGAGGGTGGTTTTGTACATTAAGAAAGAATAAGCTGTGATTGGTTAATGCAACTCAGTGTTGAGATGGAGCAAGATATTGTTTTTAATAGAAAAAAGCCTATTTTTTTCCATTTGGTTGGATCACTAACTGACTTTAAAGTATTTATAAATGTGAGAATGGCAGTCTTGCCATATGGAGGTTTACAGACATTCTGCTCAGAGGAGACATATAGCGTTTTGTGCAGTCTTTTGTTTCAGACACATTGTCATGCTGCAGCATTTGTTTAAATGGTATTTAATGAGTCCATCCATCCATCATCCATCTACTACTCCTTTTCTCATTTTTGCATATGGGGTTGGGGTGTTACTTCAACAGTGACAGGCATCTAGAGCCAATGACTGTACACAAATGCAATCTACCCCCCATTGCCTCCTAAAAATGTACCACTGGACTGGCTGCAGAGCAAATTCAAATACAATGCATTCAGCCTTGCTGGTGTATTGTAGGTGTTAGATGAAAAAGGTCTGCAATGTCTGACATTATTCAGATATTGCAACAGTCAATGAGTTATGTGGAGTAGGGCATGTATAAGAGGCAACTGCAGGAATGTTCTGTAAAATCAGGGACAGTTGGGAGAGAGATGAGCAGCATTTATGTAGGGGGGCCTTTGGAACAAAGCCAGGAGAAACACTCAATGGCACTAGGGTGAATTTTCCAGTTATTACTTGGACTCACACAAAATGTTAATACAGAAATAAGTCTAGCATTACGATATACATTACAATCAAGAAGGAGCATAAAATCCATGCTAAATGTTTGGCATTACTGACTGATGTTAAGGATCTCTGACAATGCAGGGGCAACTAAGAGATATGTTGGTGTGTGTGTGTGTGTGTGTGTGTGTGTGTGTGTGTGTGTGTGTGTGTGTGTGTGTGTGTGTGTGTGTGTGTGTGTGTGTGTGTGTGTGTGTGTGTGTGTGTGTGTGTGTGCGTGTGTGCACGTGTGCGTGTGTGCGTGCGTGCGTGTGTGTGCGTGTGTGTGTGTGTGTGTGTGTGTGTGTGTGTGTGTGTGTGTGTGTGTGTGTGTGTGTGTGTGTGTGTGTGTGTGTGCGTGCGCGTTTGTGTGTGCGAGTGATAGCTAATGGGGGTGCTGTGTCAATGTGATGAATGGGCCACCAGTAGTAACTACCACAGGAAATGCCAATTTGGACTTGCAGTCATTAAGTAGTTAAGAATGACTCAGAGACATGTGGATTAGCAGGATTAGCAGGTAACAAGGTCTTTCTTCATTACGTTTAATATGTTTCTGAACCACATTTTAAACACAGTGTGGGAACTATCCCTTTTGGCAGTATCTCTTAGCTCCATCTGTGGGGTTGTTTATGAAATCTTGGGCATGAATAACATCATGATATAACATACTGTAATTTAGTGGGAAACTGCTGTTTGACAGAGTCAATGAGTAATTGTATTTTGAGGGTTACAGAGGAACAACATGTACCATATTGCTCTAGATGAAGAGCAATCATATGGTGAAGATGTTAGGCAAGTGTGCTATAAAAGAAAGGCACTGAAATTGTAATCCAAGTGGGATTCTTACCCAGAATTAATCTAGATAATAAAGACCTTATTAAAGGTAAAAAAGGGTTACTATTACATGATTGAACTTTTCAAAGTTTGAATGTCATATGGTCGTCACCATATGATTGAACTTTGAAAAGTTTGAAGGTTAAATGTAACAGCGCCGTACAGTTCAGAATGTGAGAATTTCCCTTTTCTGCACTGAAGTGCGATCTTGGAGTTGGTATATTTAAGTAAGGGGGGTGTGGGGGGTGCAAGGGGGCTTGCCCCCTTGCTCAGAGCATTAAGGTAAGTTATTTTTTTTTTTATGTTTTATTATATAGTTTAAGTTTCAAACTTCGATCATATGTTGTTGAACATATGGGATTCGAAGTTTTGAAACTTCAAATTTATAATATAGACCCATGAAAAAGAGTCCATTAAAGCCTAGTAAACTGCTAATTCGATAATCACTGAGTGTGCATCATGGCAGTTGGTTGTTTTATGATATACCAACTATATGATGAAGATGACAGACAAATCAAAAATCAGACAAGGACAAGTGATATAGAACTCTGGAGAGGGAAAGTGATAGGTACAATAGGTATTCTGGAAGTCGTTGCATTGATATGATTACAGAATAAGATGGGAAGATATGGAGAAGTGAGAAAGAAAGGTACTGAGGCAACTGTTTAGTTGATGAGACATATGATTGAGCAGGAATTAAGAACTGAATGAAATGTACAAGTTATAGAATACTACTGTACTATGGAAATTGAGAATTAGCTAAGTGGCCAAGATTAACTACTGCACATAAACAGATTTACAAGGATTTAGCAATCCTACTTCTATCTATCACACAGTCATTATTTGTTGCTGCTTTGCTGTCAACACTGTATTTTGAGATGGAAAATGGTCGGAAAACTAATACTACATTTAATGCAGGTATGCACAATCCTTTATTTGATATCAACATAAAGACTGGTGTGAATCAGGAACTGATTACTGACTGTAATGAAGAATTTGATAACATCTTTAGAGACATTGAGAATGCAGCCTATAAGCTCAAGAGGCTGCAATGGCAGCGATTTCACATGGAAGCTTGTCTACATCACAATGTGATACCGAGGGGATTGAGAATTAGGTGTATGCCCAGCTATGGGAACACCTACCCCGATCTCCTGGCCAAATGGCAGGAGATTAACATAGAGACAAGCTTCCGATACCTGCAGCTGCTAATAGACTACTTTAAGACACATGAAGATGAGGTTTCTGCTCTTATTGAATGTAAGCAAAAGCAAATGGAAACTATGAGATTACCTGATAGCTGCTTGTTTAAGCTAGAAACCCTGCAAGATAAATTGGAAACCTATGAGAACAAATTGAAAAATATAAAAATTAACAAACTGAAGAGAGATTATTTTGATTTTACTAACGGTCGCCTGTTTGAGTGGCCAAGGGATAAGAGAGCACCAGATAGAAAAGAACGCTCTGACAACATGGGAAATGTACCTGTGACACGCAGGACTGTTTCTAGTGTGAATATACATGCTGAAGTACACAGTAATATACACACTAATGGGCAACATCCTGAATTAGCCTCTCGCAATACTCCTAACAAGAGGACTAATGGTAGTATAGTTAACAATGACTGTGGCATGCTTGAGGTCATTGCATCGCTAACGGAAAATGATAATGCAGCAAATGTAGACACTGCATCGGCAGGAAGCATTCAGCCTTCAAGTGAAATAGTTCCGAGCGTGATACCAAAGAAGGGATCTGTCCATGCACCTTTGTTACAGCGACTCCCTTTTTTATTAACACAGAAAAATGTCGGGAGATCCAGGTCAGAAAGCAGAGAGAGGAAAAAGAGAAAGGTAACTTAGGAACCTCAATGAGCTTAGATGAATCGATTTCGTTTGTAATTAATATATCCGATTATGAGCTGACAGCTACTCAAAAGAGTGTTCTGCAAAGAGGCTTGAGCTTTATACCCTCAATACGCTCTGACCTGAGTGAGTTAGTGACAGACTTAAGGTGCTTTGGTAGGAACGTTACATTGAATTGTCTTTTTGACAATGAAAATACTGGTACAAACTATACATCATCTGTGTTGAAAAAAACAAGTTCCTTTGTCCCCAGTAATCATCCCACTGTGGAGATGTTCTTACGGTTATGTGAGAATAAGGTATTTGAACAGAGGTCAAAAGGAAAAAATAAACACTACTACAATTTAACACAGGATGAGTTTCAGGCATTAAAAGAATTGCAAACAATGAAAGAAGTTATTTTCAGGCCAGCTGACAAAGGAGGAGCTATAATAGTGATGAATTCAATACAGTATGCCGAGAAAATGCAGGATATGCTAAGCCATAGTGATACATACCACAAAATCGAGAAGTATCAAGTAGACAGACTGATTTCCTCAGTAAAGAATGTCCTATATGACAAATTAATGACTAGAGCAATTGATAAAAATCTATATGACTTTCTTGAAATGGTATATCCAACTATACCTGTTATCAAAGGGTTGCCTAAGATTCATAAGAACAGTGTTGACCCCCCTCTGAGACCGATAGTTTCAGGGAGAGGATGGGTCACTGAGCCCATTTCAATCTATGTGGAAACTGAACTCAAGAAGTTGTTGCCTTTCGCACATACTGTCTTGAGGGACACTGGTCAGCTGCTGGAGAGACTGTATGAAAGAATGGAGCAAGAAAGTTCCATAGACAACATCATTTTGGTGACTATGGACGTCAACAATTTATTCACTTGCATTACCAATGATCTAGGAATAGAAGCAGTAAGGGACTTTGCCTTTCATTTTGAAGTAAACATGGATGTGAATCTAGTATGCAGCTTCCTGGAATTGGTCCTGGAGAGCAATGTGTTCCTCTATGGTGAGAGCTACTATTGGCAGAAATGGGGAGTAGCCATGGGTACCCCCTGTGCAAAAAGCTATGCCAATTTAGTCCTAGCTGAATGGGAAATGCAATGGGAAATGGATACGAAAAATGAATGGAAGGAATGCATCATCTTCTACAATAGGTTTGTGGATGATGTTATATTCCTATGGAAGGGCAGTATGCAACGCCTAAATGATTTCGTCAATTATTTAACAAGTACGACTAGCTTTCTAAGATTTGAAGTGAAAACATCAGCAAATGAGATTGATTTCTTAGACGTGAGAATTTCAATGGATGAAAGCAAAGGAATCGGCACCACTATATTCAGGAAACCAAACTGGAGGAACCATATGCTATACTACAGTAGCATGCATCCGAGACATGTTTTTCACAATATTTTTGAAAATCAAGTGACCAGGATATCCAAGCTCTGTACTGACAATGATGATTTTCTGCAGGAACAAGACAAACTCTTACAGAATTTTGCTTCAAGAGGCTACAATGAAAAACAATTAGTCATGAGTAAAGGCAAAGCAATGTCCATTCGATACAACAAAGGGCAACCGTACTACTTGAAACAGAAGCAGAGTGATGTGAAGAAAGGTGGGAACAGCAACAGTGTCAGATGCATGATGACCTACAGCACTGACTCCTTTGATGTCCGTGAAACCATCAAGAAATTTTGGCCAGTCTTAACTGCTGACAGTAAAATTAAGGGAATTGTAGGGGAAACACCTAAATTTAGTTATAAAAACAAGAAGAACTTAAAGGCTTTATTGTGCAACTATGATGGAATACCTAATAAGCAGAGTACAGAAGGAAGAAATAGGCTAGGAACTTGGAAATGTGGCTTTTTCAAAGCTTGCAGCCACATTAAATGTTCCAACAGTTTTGTTCATCCGGTAACTAACAAATGCTATAAGTACTCTAGTTTTGCTAACTGCAACACCAAGAATGTTATATACATTGGCACTTGTAATTTGTGCCAAGCCTATTATGTAGGAAAGACCAATAGAAAGTTTAAAAAATGGATACTTCGCCACCTGTTAGACATCAAGAATAAACTGGTAACCAATGCCCTATATGGACATGTGTCTGAAAATCCAGGGCATTCATTTAGCTTTATGGTTATCTCAACTGTGACTACTAACCTCCGTGGAGGAGACATTGTCAACAAAACTGAAAAGGAAGAAAGCAAATGGATCATGAACCTCAGAGCTAATTTATTTCCAGGGCTCAACAGAGTAGTTCCTATTAAACCTATTTTGAAAGAGAGAAGCCTAATTAAGAAATGAAATGGAGGCTTAAGGAAGGCGTGCATCTGATTGCTGTATGCGATTGGTGGAGCAATTAAGGATCTTTATTTAACAGCAGTAAGTCAGGTCTACACACTAGGATCTGAAGAAGGTTTTTTAACTGAAAGCGCTTATCCTGTTTGACCTGCAACTTGAACAGCACAATTTGTGCTTTTTATTTCTTCATTTTATTAAAGCCTACATTTTAACAGAATTTCTCAGTGAACTTTTTGCTGTGATGGAAGCCTTTTTTTCATTTTTCTACTTCTAGCTAAGTGGTCAGTGATCTCAGTTGTCATTAAATCCACCAGAACTGACTGACTAAGGAAAGGAGAGTGCCTGATTGATCCAGGATCTGAGTGACACTTTCTGGAAGGTAAAAATACAACGTCACTAAAACTACAAAAATAGAAACACTTTCCTATATATTGAAAATAGGAAAAAGTAAACTTACTGAAACTTACTGATGCAGAATTTTTGCTGAAATATCTACAATCCCAGTGCCTTTCTCTTTACTTCATTATAGCAATTAAACTTAAGTCCTTCTTAGAAAAATAATACAGGCAGTAACCTAAAAGTTATTAAGTTAAACTAATAATTAAAAAGACACAATGTAAAGCAAAACACTTCCAAAGTTTTAAAACCCTGACAGAAAAAAATACACTTTCTTCAAATGGAGGTAAACAATTCTACAAGAATGATACATTAAGCGGGTCATGCAAAGAAAAATTGTGCAGAAAAAAATTGTCTGTAAGGAGACAAATAAGTAAAAAGAAAACCTTATATAAGCAAAGTCCTGTTAAAACTATTTTTGGATCTCTGTTTAATCAAAAGTAGAAATACAAGGAAATAAATAGTTGTGAATACTACATGTTTTATAACTACATGGAGATCACTGGTGCTATAGTATTTATTGAAAACAAAGTAAATGCATTCCAAAAATAGTCTAGAAGATTATAAGATGAATGACTTTGCTAAAACAAATACCATGTTTCTGAAATGCTTTTCCCAAAGCACCATGGTACCAAGATAAGTGTATTTTAAACGTGAGTTAATGTTTTAAGCACTGTTACATTTATCATACAAATGGCATCATCACGGTGGTTTTCAGCACTTACTGCCCTGACAGCTCACAGATCAGTGCATTTTGTCTTTAGCAATAAAAGGCTGATTAATTAAAGCAATAAACTTCAGAAAATAATAATATGACTTCTAAATGCTGTAACATTTATCCATTGAAAAAGAACTTCATGCTTAATACTTAAATAATGTCATATAATAAATATCTGAGTTTTCAATTTATGTGAAATTAAGTAATTGGATTGACCTGTTTCTTTATTTTCTGTTGCATGAAAATAAGGCTTGTGGAGTTATGAGTATTAGTTATAAAGGGCATGTGTAAGATATAAGCTAAGAGAACTATTCTATTCCATATATTGAAATGCGTGGAGGAAAACCAACAAGATTTGTTTTTCTAGCCAACCACTTTTGGCTAATATTAAACATGCTGCATAAATTTCTATTGAACAGCAATATTAAGCACAGAAAAAAAAACGGTTATATTTTGCATCTTTTATGAAATAATTATTTTCTGAGTTTTGGAAATCATGTCAATATTTGTGAAACTGAGTAAATAACTGAATACATTTGTCAAGGCTAAGATCACTTTTAAGAGTGAAAAATATATCTCTGTCATAATGTTTTAATGCATACTTCATGCAATAAAATTGCTTATTCTATGAAATATAATAAGGCAAGTATCTGTGATAAAGAACAAACTAAGGCAAAAAGAGCTGCAGGATGGTTCAGCACTTTAAAAATTATATGACAGGTTTTGCATACAAAGACAAAATGGCACTAGTTATCTTAGTTATCATGACAAAAAGCATGG
Source organism: Protopterus annectens (assembly GCF_019279795.1). Classification (NCBI taxonomy): domain Eukaryota; kingdom Metazoa; phylum Chordata; order Ceratodontiformes; family Protopteridae; genus Protopterus; species Protopterus annectens. The sequence goes on from NC_056731.1 coordinate 334,890,055, forward strand.
CTTAACAAGTGAGAATAATGCTGGTAACTGTTACTTGTTTATATTAAAAGGTTATACTGTAATTTGCACTCAGAATTTAAATATGGACAGAGGCTTCAGCTAAATCGTTAGCTTATGTCATGATCAGTTCTGTACAGGGTCCCTTTATTTGCACATTGCATCTTGAAAGATGTGGCTACATTAGGAAAAGTAAGAGGGATTATTTCCGTGATGAAAGTACTATAAAGAAGGGTTTGATTCGAAATGCTGGCAAAATTCTAGAGATACCACATCAAACATTGAGCAGACTAAATGCCTGCAGGCATGGCTTAGAGAGCAACAAAAATAGGATCAAGCTTCTGAAGAAAGAAATGCAGCAAGGAATTCAGAGAGAAGGAGAGAGAAACAGAGACAGACCTCTCTGCAGGGACAGCAGCAAAGGAAGTTCGTAAAGTTCAGAATGTAAATAATAGAGCCTGAAAGTGACCAAGAGGAACTAATGTGAAAAATCCTGACGTATCTGCATATGTGCCGGAGTAAGACCTGTGGAACAGATATTTAATGAAAAAATAATACATGCATTAAAGATTCCAGAGTGCCATGATAAAATCACTTGGGCATTACTTAAAGTGCAGAAATTAAAACATGAAATAAGCAAGTTGGAGCCTATTGTTGTGTGCCTTCTTTCATATGGCAGAAAAGAGTAAACGCTTGACAAAAAATGTAAATGTAAAAAGGTACAAAAATGGCAAACCTAACGTATAAAATACCGTGGGCCTATTGTTTTGAAATATAGTAGTGGAAGCTTATGTTCCAAGAAGCTAAAACCTGTTGAAAGATTTTGAAGCCCTTACCTGAGCGATGTTTTTGATCTCATGGAGCCAGGTGTTAAAAATCCATGCAATTGAAATATGAATTAATTGAAAATACCTATCTTTTTTTAGTAGTTGAGGAGAGGCCCAAGAACATTGTGTCAAACTGTGACAGTACACAAGTAATTCAAATGGAGGCAGTGGAGAATCTGCAAATAGTGTTGTCACTTTTTAACAAGGTGTGAATTTAGTGGGAGGAGGATTTAGTGGATGAGATGGGGATTAAATATAAAAAAAAAAACAATTAAAGAAAGCAGGACAGAACCATGTACAAATAAGAAAGCTGCTTAAAAAATGCAAGATTTGCATCAGAGTCAAAATGATTATAGATTAAACCATACGTAGATTGTGGATAAAATATGGAATGATGAACCAGTCAGTGGAACAGTTAGAGAAAGATTACATAATAGAAAACATTAAAATGACAGAGAACTGGTTTGGTAACAGGAGAACTAGGAGAGGTAGAGAAATTCCTAGCTGAATTTAGGTTCTTGTTGATCAAATGTGGAAAGTAAATAAAGCTGAGAGAATATATGGAAACTGACAGATTATAGGTTCATAGGTTCATAGGTAGGTACTAGGCTATTGGCCCTAGGCCTATATAAGCCTAGCCAAAAAGGTACCCTGGCTTTCTCTACCCAAGAAAATTATTTTCCTGTGCCCCTGTCAAGCAGGGCCACAGAAGTGATCCCTGGGGTGAATTTCCTATTTCCCATCCAATCATCGAGATTTTTCTTGAAGAGTGCTAATGAGGAGCTTTGTTTGACATAGATAGGTAGTTTGTTCCAGAGTATGGGAAGTCTCTGGGGCACAAATCTATCCCTCCAGCATGTTCTGTTTATTGTGGTGACAAAGTTTAGGTCCCCAGAGCATTAGCTTGGAAGGATTGGGATTTCTTTAAGTGGAATATGTCCAACAGCTCTGGGTTTGACATAGCTTTGTATGTTAGGCAGAGATAGCCTCTGAGTAGGCAATATGCAATGGAGCAAAGCCTGAGTTTTTTGAGACAGTCTGCATAGGGCATCTGTTTGAGGCTGGTAATCCTCTTTGTGAGGTATTTCTGCGGCCTTTCCAGTTGCTGTAGATGTTTTGTGAGGTACATACCAAAAGAGGCATTGTACTCTATAATGGGTCTAATGACTGATGAGTAGAGGGGAACAATTACATCTTTTTTCCTGGATGAGAAACCTTTTGTGATGAGGTGTGCCACGTAGAAGGATTTCCTGACTAATGTGACAATGTGATTATCAAAGGAGAGACTACTGTCCATCTGTGTCCCAAGGTCTCTTATCACACTTTTGGTGTTAACTAGACTACCGCCTATGTGGTAGTTCATGGGTACAGAGTTTTTACCAAAAGGGATGACAATTAACTTTTTGGCAATGAGCTTGAGGGCATGGCTTTGACACCAGGCATCTGTCTCAGTGAGGCCCTTTTGTAGGATGTCCAAATCATTAAGAGTTTAGATTATACCTCCTAGTTTGCAGTCATCTGCGAACATCATTAGCCAAACACATTCTGTGTTAGCCTGTACTTCAGAGAAGTAGATACCAAACAGGAGAGGAGCCAGGACTGAACCCTGTGGTACTCCACTTGTCACTGGTCTGAAGTCGAATTTGGAGTTTGCTACTTTCACGGTGTGGATTCTGTCAGTGAGCCAATTGGCAACCCATCTTGTGACATAGGGATTTATACCTAGTTTAGTGAATTTATCTATAATTCCAGAGTGGGGAATGGTATCGAAAGCCTTGGTGAGATCTGGATAGGCTGTGTGAACCACCTTACCTTCATCTATGGATTTGGTGACTGCTTCAAAGAAGTCCATCAGATTTAGGAGACATTATCTGCCTTTTACAAACCCGAACTGGGTGGGATCCAGAGTTTGGAGATTACCAATGTCTTTGTTTATAAGTTCCATGATGATACATTACATGGCCTTGCAGGCCAGGCTCATCATGCTAATGAGATGGCAGTTCCTGGGATCCTTGGTGGATCCCCCTTTGTGGAATGGGATAACTGTTGCTGTGCACCATTCAGTGGATACAATGCCTGAGGTGAGGCTATGACTGAACATGTACTTAGGTGGGGTGCCAGTTCATTCAGTAGTTCATATAGAACACAGCCTTGAATGTTGTCAAATCCCATGGATGCTGTGTTCTTGGCTTTGGAGAGTGTGGTTTTTCCCTGTGCAGCAGTGATTACAGGAACTTTGCATTCTTCCGGTATAGAGAAGGGCCTTTTAGGGGGTGCGGGGGGGTAAAGTTAGCACTGAACCTATCTGCCAGGATGTTGGCAATATCAGTTGGTTCTGTATATTTAGTGTCATTGTGCTGTAACTCAGAGCAGATCTGAGTGTTGCCATTGAGATTCTTGACATAGCTATAGACTACTTTGTGGTTGTCCTTAGAAACATTGGTGATTTTGTTTTCGTAACTAGCTTTGGAGGATTTTATGAGGGATCTCAGCTTTTTACTGAGGCTGACCAGGGAGTTCCTCCAATCATGGGATTTTACACTTTTTTGCAGCAGTTTCTTTTTTCTGTTGTAGAGTTTGTTTATGGCAAGGGACCACCAGATTGGCTTCCTTTTTTGCAGAATAGCATCTTGGTTCTGTTAGGGATAGCACGATCCATGCACTTGTGTAAGTGCATATAAAGTGCATTTGTGTAGGATTCAGCAATTGTAACTGTATTGTCCATCTGCATAGGTGTCATGAAGTTTGCCACTTCTGTTTTAAGAAGTGTGAAGTTGGCTTTGATGAAATTTTTACAGAAGTTTCCCTAATAGGGGGTGGGGGCGGGATGTGGATGTCTAGGGCGATTAGCTTGTAGTTAGATCTGACCAACAAGGAATTGAACTCTGGTGTGGAACACTGGTCACCCATGTTAGTAATGACCAGGTCTAGGATATTGTTGCCCCTGGTGGGGGTGTGGATAAGTTGATCCAAGACATTGGAATTTATGAATTCCAGAAAATGTTGAGCAAAAGAGTTGGTACATGAGTAGTTTTCTCAGTTAATGGTGGGGTAGTTTAAATCACCCATTATTAGGGTGTTAGGTTGTACCCTAATATTTTCCAGTCTATCAAGAACTGAGGAGTGGGAATCCTAGAGCATGATGGGGGATCTGTAGCAAAGTACAATTTGGATTGCGGTCTTGCCCAGAGTTAGTTGCACTTGGATAATCTCGGACGCATTACGCTGAGCAACTAGCCTGGAGGTGTCGATATCCTTAATGAATATGGACATGGCTCTGCCTTTAGTGTTTCGGTCCTGGTTAGGTGACCGAAAGGTGTGGTATGAATTATAGCCTGGTAATGCAGGGGTGCTCGCTGGATCCTTTAACCAGGTCTCTGTCACTGTACAGATGTCAGTGTTCTCCATCTTAAGGAGTGGCTCAAGTAAGTGCATTTTGAGGTTTAGACTTCTAGCATTGAGTAGCATTACCCTCAGATTTTGTTTGCTTGTTCCTGTTATGGTGGTGAATTTATCATTTGAACCTTGCCTAAAAAAGAGACTATAGGGGTGGCAAGAGCCTTAGCTGGTATCCGGAATCCCAAGGGCGACAGGTGCAGGCCATCTCTGGCAAAGCATTGTGATCTGTCAGTCATGTCATCCCAGGTAGACATATACTGGATCCGCTTAGAATGACATCAGAAGCTTAGCCAATTGTTGAAGTCAATCATTTTGCCCTTGTACTGTAGTATCATTCTGGGTGATGGCAGGATGCTACTCAGTGCTAGGGTCATACCTGCGTGGGCTACAAGATCGGAGAGCTCCTACATGCCTCTTTTCATGTAGTCCAAGGAGGTATGTCTCAGGTCATTCACACTAACATGGACAATGACAGAGTCATATTTGTACTTGCTGTGGAGTGACCTGAGTGTGTGCATTATGTGGCAGATCCTGCCACCCGACAGGCAGCTGACAGTAACTTTCTCCTTGTTTTGCCTGGTGAGTGGAACATCAGTGTGCCTGACTATAGAGTCACCTATGACTAGTGTTGGGTATGTTGTTATGCCTTATGGGCTGTGGTTGGGTGGCACACTGAGTTTGTGGGCTATGTGTCATTTGGTTTGTGTTAGGGGGTGGAGGTTATTTGCGTTTCTGATTTGGAGGTCTCTGTTGCTTGGTCAGATTTTTGAGAGCCTCCATGAATGTAGGTGTGTGTTTTGTGTTTCTATATGTGTGCTTTGGTGGTGTAAATTTTGAGGGATTATGTAATGATTGTGGTGTGGTGCAAGTGTTTACCCTCTCTTTTTGACTGTCTAGTCCAGTCTTGGGTGAAGAGAGCTTTGCTTCCAGTTTTGCTATATAAGTGCATCTCTCACAGGTTGTAGTGTTGGGTGGTAGGAGGAGAGGGTTGTCTGTATACATGAGGCAATTGTTGCATTGCCCCAAGATGCCCATATTCATTAGGTAGACAGGAGAAAACACCGGGAGTTAACCCATAGACAGGGCCGGATAGGTGCTTATTTATTAAGTACTAAAAACTGTTTTTCTCTAGACAAGTGAGGAAAGTTGAGTGCTGTAGTAATTTATAGCTTATTTAGAGCTTACAATGAGTTCTGAATAAGTGCTGAGCTCAAAGAAACAGATTTGAGTGCTAAAACTAAAAAACTGGCTAGTTCTATAGGACATTTTGAAGAGCAGACTTTATGGGGCTGGGAATATTTTAACCCTAGCTAAGCAGCGATGCATAAAGTGTATTTTTTTTTTTTTGTTTAATAGAACAGTTGAAAATGAGCAGACTGATTTAAACAAATTAACCAATTAACAAATAAAAAGCTAAAAACTGAGCCCCATTCCAGCAGTCTTCAATCAGACAAGTTCTAACTGCACACTCCTGCCACTAGGGTACAGTGGAACCTTCTCCAGAAAAAGAGAAAAAGATGCCCTGGATTAGTGCTTAAGTTATACAAACAAAGCTAGATTCAGCAGGTCTGAATCTAATGTTGTGCTACTGCAAACAAGATATACCAATTTCAGAAAGAAACATTTCAAATAAGCAGGCACAATAAGCCTTTAACCAGAAATTCCCAGCTTAGAAGAGCAGAATCTACCCTCTCCTCCCACAAGAGTGGAGACCACCCCTTCTTAATGTAAAATAACTGACCCTAAGCCCAAGTGCTTAAACCAGAACTAATACACTTTTAGAATAACAGACACTAAGCCTTCAATCAGCAACTCCCAACTTAGAAGTTTGTAAGCTACCTGTTCTGCCACAACAGTGAAGACCACAAACCTTCTTAATGTAAAACAACTGGTCTGAAGCCCAAGTGTTTAAATCAAAGGCTTAGAATAACAGTTACAATTTAATCAGGCTACTAAAAAGCAGTCATTGTATCTTTCGGCTTTTCCCGGTTACGGGTCGCCACAGCGGAACTCCGGTCTGCTAATTATTGGCAGTAGATTTTTACGTACCGAGTAGCCAGCTCTGACGCACAACCTTCAACGAAGGTACACCCATCCACGCATGTCTCAACACAGAAAACGCTAGGCAGCAAAAGCAAAATAAAGTAATAAGGTTCCTAATCTGGAAATGCAAATACAGTAAAAGCAGATGAATAAAGTGCATTTTTATAACAATAGAAAATGAGCAAACTGATTTAAACAAATTACCCAATTAAGCAGTAAAAAAGCTCAAAACTGAGCCTTATTCCAGCAGTCTTCAATCAAACAAGTTCTAACTGCATACTACTGCCACTAGGGTGCAAGGGGACCTTCTCAAAAAAGGATGGCCTGGATTAGTGCTCAAGTTATGCAAACAAAGCTACATTCAACAGGCCTGAATATAGTCTATGCTACCCCAAACAAGGTGCTCCAATTTCAGAAAGAAACAGTTCAAGTAAGAAGGCACAATAAGCCTTTAACCAGAAATTCCCAGCTCAGAAGGGCAGAATCTAGCCTCTCCTCCCACAAGAGTGCAGACCACAAACCTTCTTAATGTAAAATAACTGGCATGAGGCCCAAGTGCTTAAACCAGAACTAATACACTTTTAGAATAACAGACACTGAGCCTTCAATCAGCAATTCCCAACTTAGAAGGATGTAAGCTACCTGTCCTGCCACACCAGTGCAGACCACAAACCTTCTTAATGTAAAACAAATGGTCTGAAGCCCAAGTGCTTAAACCAACACGTGTAGAATAACAGTTACAATTTAATCAGGCTACTACCAAGCAGTAATTTAATGCAGCAGAATAAATACAATTGAGTACTTTTAAGAAGAGGCCAAAGCAAAATAAGGTAATAAAGTAGGAAGAAACACAAATGCAGTAAAAGCAGATGAATAAAGTGCAAAGTTTGTTTTTTAGTAAAGTGCAAGGAGAGAGGAAGTAGGTTGGCCTTCTCAAATGTTCTTTCTGTATGAAGTAGAGTGAACACTAGACTGGGATGGATCAAATTTACAGTAGGGACGGGCAGCTGCAAAGCCACCAACTATAACAAAACCACAATAATAGAGTGAATAGGGTGGGAGGGAGGGATAAAAACAGTTTCAGGACAGATGAGAACAGAAATCAATGCCAGAAAATATATAAACTAATTCAGCCAGGCAAAAAATCTATGTGGCTAACACTTAAAGCAGAGAGAACCCCTCTAGGCTAAGAGTTAAATATCGAATAACAAAGAGGTGAGAACAGCAATAACCCTCTCTAACTGCAGAGGGACAGACATACCACAATATTCAGTGAAACAATTAAATAGACAGAAAAAAACAGTTTCAGGACAGATGAGAACAGAAAGCAATGCCAGAAAATATTTAAAATAATTCAGTCAGGCAAAAAAATATTTCAGTCAGGCAAAATTAAGTTAAACAATTAAATAGACAGAAAAATAAAATACAGTACTATCTTTAAAAGTGCTAGTTTATACTTAACTTCAGCTTCTAATACAGTTGATTGTAGCCAGCCAAACCACTCAGATATTGAGCAGAAAATAAATTCCCAGCTATGTGGCTAACACTTAAAGCAGAGAGAAACCCTCCAGGCTAAGAGTTAAATATTGAATAACAAAGAGGTGAGAACAGCAATAATCCCCTCTAACTGCAGAGGGACAGACAGACCACAATATTCAGTGAAATAATTAAATAGACAGAAAAGCTAGTTTCAGGAAAGATGAGAACAGAAAGCAACTATGCATTTAACAGAGATAACAAACATTTATCATTGCTGATTGTTAGTTTTCAATAAATTTGAGCTGTAATAACAATAGTTAAAATGTTTTGCTAAAAAAGGAGACATTGATCGGTGTTTGGTTGTTAAGGAACAGTTAGTATCACACACAGGTAGAAAGATGAAAACTGGGTCTAGATATCAAAATACATATTGTCCGTCACTATTTAACTTTGTGAGACATACCATTTTGAATGTACCAAGGAATTATTGTCTTGAGTGTAACTTGCCAAGTGCTTCATCCATTCTTAATATGTTGCTAATTTAATAAGTTCAGTTATACTAACAGTGCAAAGAAGCACAGGCATATGGTTGCTGTTCCTAAAATGATAGTATAATGGGTTTCTGGTGTGTTTGAGTTATATTTAGTTACATGAAGTTTAACTGTGAACATAAAGCAGGGGCTATGAAATGTGACAATATATTCTAAGCACACATAAGGAAATACTTTAAATCCACAGCTTGATTTTAATCTCCATACCTGAAACTATGACTAAAGGGAAACATTTGGGAATAACTGCAGTGGCATTATTTAGTGCTTAGCTACAGCTCATAATGATATGTGTCTCTTTTATTTGAAAAAATGTGTAGAACTTTTATTTGAACACATGTAGTTAAACATATATAAAAATAAAACAGTTAGATTACCATCTGTCCTGATAAGACAGAATTGATATGGGCTGATTTGGTCAGCAGTGCACTGCATCTTGACAGTTTAACTGAAGAAATGTTTTAAATATTATCTGTTTTTTCTCTAAATTTTGAAAAATGATATTGTGGCTGGCCAAATTTGCAGATGACTGCAATTTGGCACCATCATAAACTTCCCAGATGATACCAAGATCCTTCAAAAGGGGCTATCCTGAGCAAATTGTTGGTGTTAAAACCATGGGCAAGGACTAAATGCCAAGAAGTACATAATAGTATCCTTTAGTAAGCATGACTCCCATTGTAACTATCATATTTGCAATGTACCCCTGAAAATTGATCAAGTAGTTAGATATCTGGGAACGTGCATCTGCAATGAACTTTCCTTTGACCACCATGTATCCACTGTTGTAAGGAAGTTATTTTTCCCTGCACAGCTGTGAATGTGTCCAGATCCAGGGATGTATCAGTTCCACTGTGCTCCCCACTCATTAGGTAGATCATTGAGAATAATGATCCTTTTAGCATGTACTTCTCCAAACATTTGTCACAATTGGAATGACCACAACATTTTTTTAATTAAAAACAAAAAACAGGGCCTGAATTGTAAGAAGTATGCAATCATACAGGCTTTTGAAAAGTGACTCATGATTCATGTATAAAGCTTCAACAGATTATATTATGTCACACCCATTTGCAAGTCCAGTACTATCGTAGACACTCACTCAAGGGATCTCAATCTCTTTTGCAAAATAGATAGGTATGTATCACCAATAATATTGCTTCTATGGAACTTTCTTCCACTGCACATAAAGCAAAGTGCATTTATTATGCTATTCAAATGTAATGTAGATGAATGGATGAGTAACTACAAATTCACCCCAGTTTAACACCCCTGCCCGTCATGGACAGGAGAAAGATATAGATGTCACAACATATCACTATTTGGCATTTCTCTAGATTATTCATATGCAAAATATCAGAGCTAAAAACTACCATGAGAACGTAAGGCTAGGCTTCTTATATCCTGACAGATCAGTAACCTAGTAATTACCTATACCTACCTATGAACTAGGTGAGGAAAAAATGTGTGAGGTGTCATGGTGGTAGAAAATGATTATCAGCTTTACACAAACTCACAAATGCATCCACAAATCTCTACTGATGATTATACTGCATTGTGATATAAAATTAATAACGTAAGATACAACATATGTTTCTGTTATGTCTGACATAATTAATAAGGTAAGTCAGCTTGCTACATTTTAAAATTGCATTAATTCCTGTTTGCATTGCTTGCCCTGCCAACAGCAGTGTACAATGTCATTCTCTGCAAAGTATTGCTATTCAGTCCCATTGTATGTGCTTTACAATGTCTGCAACTTTGCAGAACCGGGTTATATCTGATTATAACATCTAGGGTGTGTATCATGGGCTCATGGAGTAGCACTGAATAAAATGCTGGACTTTGAAAATGTTCACAGATCATCTCAGACATTTGCCTCTGAAGTAGCATGTTGCAAATGTTATGTAAAAGAGTGTTACCAACAGGTGTACTCTACTTGAACTTCAGCAAAGCTTTTGCTTGTATCCCACCCAGGACACAGACAAATGGGGAGGAACAGGGAGTAAGACTAGAACTGAAAAACTGCACATATGTGCCTGTGAATGAAATGACACAGAGGACTGTGGTAAGGGGCACAATGTCAGGAATTCTGGACCTTAATGGTGCAGTATAACAGGGATATGGTGTGGGTTCAAAGCACTTTGAGGTGTTTGTCTCAGTTATATTTGAGGAAACAGAGGACAAGGTGTACCTCTTTGCTAATGACCCACAGATAGGCACAGCAGTAGAGGACGGAGGAGGCGAGAACCATGAGATTTTATAAGGCTGTAAGTGGTCAGCAAGTGTCAGCTAAGATCATGTGTAAAGGTATGTAGAGTACTGTGCTTAGGCCACAACAGGTGACCTGCTGCTGACCATCACCTAGAACATGTGGAACTGATGGGCAACAGTCCAGGAAAAGGATAGCAAGCTGGTGATCATACTTAGACTGGACTACAAGATCTTGAGTGAGAGGGCAGTAGCACCAAGAAAAATAATGCCAATGCATGTCCAGAAGCAAAGATCCAAGGCTGCCATGTGACAGAGCTTTGGTAAGCCATACTTTTTACTTTGTGCAGTGCTAGAAGCCATATAGGGAAAAGGACAAAAGGACATCAGGCTTTTGGGTGCAGTTTAGGGAAAAGTGACCAGAAGGACCTATGGGATGAAAAAAAATATGACCAGAGGCTAGAGGATCTAAACTTTTCTGATGTCAGCCATGATGAGAGAGGGTTGATGTGATACTGGTGCACAAGAGATCTTTGTGAACAGTAAAGACAAAGGGAAGAGAATAAAGCACAGAAAGCAAATTGTGCAGACTAACTACTCACTGTATCTTAAACAGCTGTTTTTCACAGATAGGGAATGAGACTATTGGAAACATACTAAAACAAAGAGTAAAAAGGTCACACAAATAACCAACTGGTTTCTAACTGTGTGATACCTTAAACCTCTTGCATCAGAGGCCTCATGGGATATATGCAAATAACCCCTTAAGGATATCAGATGTCTCAGCTGAATAGCTTTCATTTTAAGTCTATTTATGGACAATTTCAGGACATTAAAGCCAAACCCCTCTAGCTATGGGCATGCACATTTCTGCCTTCTGATGACACCCTAATGTTAATGGATGGCAGCTGGGTATGACAAGCCTGTGTTTCCAAGGAGTTTGGCTTTAATGGCCTGAAATTGTTCATAAATAGACTTAAAAATTAAAATAAAAGAAAAAGTCATGGACATTCAGAATTGCTATTTAGCTGGGACACCTGATATCTTTAAGGGGTGATTTGCATATATCCCATGAGGCCTCTGATGCAAGAGGTTTAAGGTATCACACAGTTAGAAGTCTAGTGTTGGAAACATGTAATGGAGAACCAGGGTGGGTATTACAGAAAGGCTCCTTAGAGGTATTAAGGAGCACATAGTCCCCGGGATTCATGAAGCTCGGTGCAAGGCCGGCGTTAGGCTTGCGCAGACCGCGTGGTGTGAAGATGGCGCAGTAGCACCAAATGCATATTAATGAAAGTGCGCTGCCACCACAGCCACATGCATAGGAAAGGAGTGCGAGTGCATAGGGCGTGTCGAAGTGCCGCAAGGAGGCATGGAAATGTCAGCTGTCGACGTGCAACCTAAAATGCTTGCATATAACAATTTGCAAGCAATAGTAATCACATCTGTCAGTGTCCGTGGATAATGAAACGTATGCAAAGCATGCAAGACAGTTCCTGCAAACACAAAATGAAGAAACAAACACAAATGCACGGTAGGGAATAACGGGTCCCTATCCCTCTAACAAATGACATTGAAAACTGTGTGCCCGTAGTCCAACGCAGTGTAGATAGTTATACCAAGTGGAAGTGAAACGCATCATATGTTAGCGCGCCACCAAGAGGTACGTCCAGCCCAATGGTCAGGGTCACCAGCTGACCCATATTGTGAGGGAGGGTACACAGCTGGGCAGATGTGTCCATAACAAAAAACACGATAAATGTAAATATCTAGCGACCGTATGACCGAATTATATCCCACAACGCATGTAATAGTCACATACAATAGGTATGTCCGTATTTAACATACCATATATGACAGGAAATAGAATAAGCATGTAAACGAAACAGAAGGAGCATATAAACTGCTACAACAATAAGGCAACATGTAGGCTGAAAGGAACAGTATTATCCGTAGCATTGACTGTGGGCACGTGTTGTCCAGTACAATCGGATATGTGTCCGGAATATATCCCATCCTAGACATAGGAAAAGGTGGCATCCTACCAATGATTAGAACAGTCGGCCAAAATCCACACATCTGTGGTCCAAGCCAAACTTGTCAGGATGTGTCACAGTTGAATGGGTATTACCCCGGTATACCAACCATGTCATGAAAGTTAAGTATGGGTGTGTACCTATGTGCGTGAGGTATAGCATGTGGAAGGTCAAACATACCTTGACCGTGTCATGGGCCATCAACCAAAGCAGTGATGGATGGAGTGTCAGGAATATGTGTGGGGGGGGATGGGTAAAGGTATAATCCTCAAAGGCGAGACTGTGTTGTATGCAGAATAGGTGAACTGGAGGTGTATAAGGGAGCAGCGGGTGAAATAGAAAGAAACACAAAAACATGTATACACATCTGCAGTACAACCAGACAGGCCATACTGTAGAACACAATCCCACAAACATATGAATATTAAAATGTGCGATACAAATGTACAGGAATGTCACCGGCACATACCCACAGATTGGTCCTGATGGAACTGGCCATATCAAATGCAACACACCTGGATGCATAATGGACTACCCAGCATCCCCTCCACAGCACACAACCCATCCCCATACCTGAACGTCCACCAAATCCAGCCATACTTGGCCTACTAGTTTGGCGCAGCCACATCTACACATAGTGACCACTACGCATATGTAGTAGGTAGTGTCACCCTAGGCAGTTTCAGGATTGCAAATTATGTATCCCTTGCATGTAAAACCCCCAGCACATTTTTGTAACGCCAGAAGAATGGTCGGTATCGATCTTGTTATTATCGGTCTTGTTAAATTTTTGGATATCCCTCATGGGATAAGTAACCTGTGTAAACATTAGAATGGGTATCAAGACACGATGTCCAGTCCTGTAGTCATCTGGACACAAGTTGGAATGTGCAGTAGTGGTGCACGAGACTGTCCAGCCCTAGATGGTCATGCAGAACCTAATACCCAGGATTAAACACCTGCCTGTGATGCACGTGCCCCAACACGAATAAGCGAGAGAATATATTGCACACATTCGCATAGTGGCACATGGAATAAGGGTGATGAAGGCACTGACGTAAACAGGATATCCCCCGATCCACTGTGTGAGGGACAATTACTGTCTGTGTAAGTGTGACCTGACCAACAATGATACAGTGCCAAATGTCCTGTGATTGTAGGAAATAACTATGTACCATACTGCATGTAACAGTTGCCTAAAGCGGTCACGTCAGGATAGCATAAACGTAATTCATACAAGGAACAGGCAAACAACAAAAGTGCAAAAGGTATAGGGTCACAGCTATGAAACTAATGAATGTTCTAAACTTGCACTGACCGTGGCTATGTGTTGGCCCAAACAATCTGGTATCCCCAGTAGGGTTACCACCTGTCCCACTTTGCGAGGGACAGTCCCTCTTTGGGCAGTTGTGTCCTGATAAAAAATATTAAAAATGGCAAATGTCCTGAGATTGTAGGACATAATTATGTCCCATATGTTATGTAATAGTTGCATAAAATAATTATTTCTGTATCTAAAATACCTAAATGTTACAAGAAACACAATAAGCAACTAAACTGCTACAATAATAAACTTTTATTTAGGCAAAAAAGTAAAGTTCTATCCTTTGTACTGACCGTGGGTATGTGTCGGCCTGTAAAATCTGATGTGTGTTCCGAAAATGTCCCACCTTGGCCATTTGAAAAGGTGGCAACCCTAGTCCCCAGAATATATCCCAACCTGTACATATGACAATGTCAACGCTACCAATGGTCAGAGCATTCACACAATAACTGGCCAGCCTCTTAACCACTCACAAAGCCAGTGACCTTTTTAGGAAAGGTGTTGAATGAGAATGACTACTTACAACAATGAAGAGTAATAGATGCATTTAACTGCAGAAAATTAGTAGTATTACAAATCTGTCAACACGTTCCAAGTTAATAGTACTAATATGGTAGAAGTGTCCATGATTGTCCCTGGGTTGTCATAGCCTTGTCCCTGTCACTGTAGAAACGAGTCCCCGAGTATCACAGAGGTCCGTACACATAAGTACACCAACCAACTGTCATATCTGTTGACAGGACTATTGCATACCTGTAGTGAATTTATAACTGATGTCCAGAATAATATTAAGTGTATTTATAAATGAATGAAATAGTCATATGGGAAGAGAAACACATGGATGTGCACAGAAACAAACACAGTGGCAGGAATAATAGGCTGCACATATGAGTAATAGGTCGAATGACACTGTATCACATCACACTTATCAGCGGCACCCCAGACATGAAAACCGTGCGACATCTGTCCGCTGTATAACGTGCAATATACTGATCACAAGTTCACAGGAGTGAAGTGTCACTGTCATAATGACTAAGGCAATAGTATGCTGTTGAAGCAGGGATAAAACCCAATATCATGTGTAAGTGTCTATGTCCGGGAAATGTATAGGTTAACGGACACACAGATGTATACATAGATAAAAACGTATATATATATATATATATATATATATATATATATATATATATATATATATATATTAATTTATATACACAGATATATTTATACAGATATATATATATACACACAAGGATATACTACGGATATATATAGATAGATAGATATACACAAACAACAGGTATTGATATATAGACAAACACACAAAACAAATATATATGTCATTGTAGATATACACATGTACATAACTAGGTTACTTTACAGCAATTAGGGGTAACATATCTACAGCCTGGGCATATGTGACTGGGAGGTCCAATAAATAAACGTTGTACCCCCCACACTGCCCAGCTAGGCCGGTCAGACATACAGACAGGCAATACAGATCAATACACTGCTGCTGTCCAAAACACCAGTAGGAAAGTACCAGTGTGAGAGATCTGCAAGGTCTTAACTTTAAACATGGATAATGGAGTCCTTTGCGGGTCCCTAAAAATGCAGGGTACGTGTGAACCTGTTGTCATCGATGCGAGCAGGATGTAGGTGTACATGGAACAGTAGGTTGTGCAAGTGTGATAATACATGGGTTGACAAAACGTACGACATGTGTCCTGAGACGGAGAGAGTGGGCAATGTGTAGGGGTGTGCTCATACCCCAGCTGCGCTCGCAGTAAGTATTTGTCATGACTGCTGTAGAGGGGTTTCAGGTAGGTGAACCATGGGTATTGCAATAATGGGCTTAAGTGTGCAGGTGCTGGTTGGCAGTGATGTAGTAGGCCTGCCCAGTGGAAGTCATTAATACTTCTATGTGGGCATAGCATATGCCTACACCTCCCAAACCTGAAGAGCACATCTACCGGATAGTCTGTAAACCATCGGTGGAATACATAGAGACCAAATCAGTGCCGTGTACCCGATTAGCATGTACGTCCATAGTTATGAATCAGAATGAAACAAAGTCCAACTAAACACTTCCAGAACTAGTGATATTAGGTGGACAGGTGGCGGAATACAGGTAATGACAGATGACAACATGTATGAGTCATAAACAGCATGTACCTCGACAAACGTGAATGAATACATATGCTCTGTGACTGTAAATGTGTCTGGTTAATAGAACCAATCATCTAAATGTGTCCCACAGGGTGTTATGCATTGTTCCTGATACAGTGTTCATTCACACCCATTGGTATGTGAGGTCTGCTAGTGACGGAAAGTGCATAATTTGCTGACCACCTTAGGTAGATGATAGCATAATAGATGAGGTTCAACACCCGTACGCCTCTGAGGGACACATCCGTCTGGGCAGTTGTGTCCTGCAAAATGACAGTTATGGCACATGGCCTGTGAGTTTGGGAAAGGAGGCTATATAGTGTGTGTAGTGGTATCAGAAATTAATTTGTTGTATCAGAAACAGCTACATGTAATAGGAAACAGTATTAGCAATTATAATGCTACAAGAATAACCTTAATGTATGCAAACTGTGGAAGTCGTCAGTTTACCACTGGCTGTGGGTATATGTTGCCTTGACACATGTGATAGTTCTACATATAGGATCTATAGGGCTGCCACCATTCTGAATGGCCAAAGTGGAACTTGCTCTGTAGAAATGTCAGATGTACCAGGGCAGAACATACCTACAGCCATGCATAGTACAGAAATATACATATTGGCACAAATCAAAGCGTAGTCTAGCAGCAGTAAAGTTGCTTATGCTACTACATGTAACATATCGACGTGTCAGGTATACAAGACCTGTAACAAGCAACCACTACAGATACGTACAACATGAGAATGTCCCCTAATCAGGACAGTTGCAATGGCTAGAGTATTGTCCATACCTCTCAACTGTCCCTGATTTTCAGGGACGTGCCTGATTTTGACTGAAAGTTTAACTCTGTCCTCTGAATCCCTCCTAAAATTAGTGACTTTGGGAGGAAAGGTGATTCATAGGTTCATAGGTTCATACTAGGCTATCTGCCCCAGGGCATTTATAAGACTAGCCAGAATGTGTTTGGCTTTCGCCGCCCATTTTAAATTTATTTTGCTATGCCCTTTTTTGAGGTTAGTATACTGTGCCTCTGCCTAACAGTGACACAGAAGTGATACCCGGGGTAAACCTACGATCTCCCATCCACTCATCAAGATTCCTCTTGAAGAGAGTCAGTGAGGGACTCTGCCTAACCTGGACTGGGATTTTATTCCAGAGTGAAGGGAGCCTCTGGGTTATGAATCTGTCCCTCCAGCATGTCCTATTTATTTCAGTGCTGAGGTTCAAGTCTCTGAGCGTGGCTCGATGGGATTTGGATTTTCTGAGGTGCAGCATGTCCATTAATTCCGGGTTGGACATGGCTTTATACATCAGGCACAGATCGCCTCTGAACAGGTGGTATGCCACTGAGTAGAGCTGGAGTTTCTTTAACTGGGCAGCATATGGCATCTGTTTGAGCCCTTTGATCCTCTTGGTGAGGTACTTTGGGGTCTTTCCAGTTGCTGCAGGTGTCTGGTAAGGTACATCCCAAAAGGGGCATTGTACTCAATTATAGGCCTGATGAGGGATGAGTAAAGAGGCACGATGACGTCCCCTGATCTAGATGTGAATCCCTTCATGATTAGGTGGGCTATATAAAATGTTTTTCTAACCACTTTGGCCACGTGGTTGTCAAATGAGAGATTGCTATCAACTTGGGTCCCCAGGTCCCTAATTACTTCTTCTGTACTTAATGGATTACCCCCTATGTGGTAATTTGTGGGCACTTGTTTTTGCCAGAGGGGATGACTATACACTTTTTGGCATTTAGCTTGAGGCCATGGCTCTGGCACCAGGTGTCTGTTTCTATGAGGCCCTTTTGGAGGATGCTTGTGTCGGCTGGAGAGTCGATTATGGCACCCAGTTTGCAGTCATCTGCGAACTTGGTCAGCCACAGTCCTTCCGTGTTGGCCTGTACCTCCGAGAAATATATACCGAACAAGAGAGGTCCCAGGACTGAGCCTTGTGGGACACCACTTGTAACTGGTTTGGAGTCTGACATGGCTCCAGCAATTCTAACCATGTGGGTTCTGTCCTTGAGCCAGTTTGCAATCCATCTAGTGACATAGGGGTTTATATTTAAGCTGGTGAGCTTATCTATAATGCCCAAGTGGGGTATTGTATCAAAGGCTTTTGCGAGGTCCAGGTAGGCTGTGTGGACCACCTTCCCCTCATCAATGGCCTTGGTGACTGTTTCAAAGAAATCAACCAGGTTTAGAGGCAGGATCTGCCCTTAACAAAGCCAAACTGGGTAGGATCCAGTGTTTGTAGGTCCCCAATATCTTTATTTATGAGGTCCATGATGATCCTTTCCATAGCTTTGCAGACCAAGCTAGTCAGGCTTATGGGCGATAGTTTCCAGGATCCGTTGAGGCACCACTTTTATGGAGAGGGACCACTGTTGATGTACGCCACTCTTTGGGCACATATCCTGTAGTAAGGCTGAGATTGAACAGTAGTTTTATGTTTGGGTTTAGCTCTTCTTGGAGTTCATGTAGGACGCAGCCCAGGACACCATCTGGTCCCATTGATGCTGTGTTTTGCTTTGGAGAGGCGGCTCTTACCTGAGCATCAGAGATGTCAGGGGCAGCACTCTGCTGGGATAGATATTTGCCCTTTGGTGGGGAGGGGAGTTTGCGCTGAACCTGTCAGCTAGGATGTTGGCAATGTCTGTGGGTTCGGTGTATTTTTTGTCATTTTGGACTAATTCTGAGCATATCTGGGAATTACCACCCAGGTTCCTAACATAACTAAAGAAAGCCTTGTGATTATCCTTAGTGTCCTGTGCAATAGTGGTGAATTACACTTAAAGACTAATGACAATAAGTAAGAGTTATAAACTTCTTTTACTTGAGAAAATGTGTATTATTTGATATGCTCTGATTCTGTCAATGTTTCAAGTTAATAGCACTACTTTTTTAAAAGTGTCCCTGATTGTCCCTGATGTTTTCTTGACTTGTCCCTGATTCAGCAGAAATTTGTCCCCGATTGGTTGAGAGGTCTGGTATTGTCACATAACATATGCCTAATGAGGGACTGTCCCATGCAAAGTGGGAAAGGTTTCACTCCTACAGTCTCCCGTCGTGCAATCTGAAAGGTGGAAAACGTACAGTAGTTATGCGGTAGCATGACTCGGCGGACAGCTGCATTAACAAAATCATATTCACATGTCAGCATTGCAGAGTATCGATTCCCATGTATCAGGCAGATGGGAGCAGATCATATGAGGAACACGCATATAATATGATTACATCACTGGGCAGGCCATCGAGTCCGTACAGTCGAACGCCTGCCGTTGCCAAATGGTTACACATACCCGATACTGTAGTCATGTAGTCTGATGTAATATGCATCACAAGGGATCGCACACACCCAGCATGAGTGACAAATGTAAGCAGAAATGTCGGTGAGCGAGCGGCTGCAAGCGTGTTTGTCTACCAGTATGCCAGTAGTGCACTGTCAAAGAAATGTGGAGTCTAAACGGGTATAAGGTGCTGTAACCAGAGGTCAGCAGTGCTTAACACTGTGCAAACCAATGCACAACTGCTCCCACCTGCTGGAATGTGCCTTACCCAGTCCATATCCAAAGGCGTCGGTCTGTCCGCAAACAAAGAACCGCCCTATTCACATATTGGTAGCAGTACCCTGCGCACATAGCTCATGTGAATTAACAATAGACCATGGCATATGTACAGACAATAGAACACACACACACCATACAGCGCAGTCATCCAACAGTATAGCAATGTACTGGCAGATATGTCCAGACCACTGGTGCATGCATGCCTGGCCGGCCTGTGTTTCAGTGTGTGAGCAAGCCCAGTATGACTGTTACACATGGTGTCGACCGACATTACCGTCATACCGTAATGTGTGTGAGCATGCCAAGTATGGTCAACTGTATCGCATGTGTCACATGTGCAGATAGTTAGTACTGTGTTGCTGACCCCTCCGTTCTGCATAGACAGGTGTCATGCTGTGTCTGTAGGGCAGCTAATGGTCATGTGGCATTGACAGTTGCTACATGTCTGCATAGCATGGGGGGACATCCGGCCACAACCACAGTCCTACACAGCACCGTGGGTGGCGCACATGGCTCTCACATGTGTAGGTTGGACGGGGGCACAGCTGACAGTTGTACACATCTGCCACTACTGTACTGGTGTGCCAGGTACTCCATGTCAGTGTGTGGACATACCTAAATTGCTGGTTGGAGGGATACCAGTGTACGTCAGATCCCAGCTTTAAATACCAGCACAGTGGTGTTGGAAGTCCTAGCTTTCACAACCTACATCAAACTGCCTGGCCTGCTGTAGTCTGTGTGTGTCTTAGGGGGTTGGGGTCATTCATTGGGCATTTCCTTAGGCTATTGTATATTATTTGTCTGTATTGGTCCACACCTGTCTAGCTGCATGGAATGTGTATGGGCTGTACGGACACACATGATGGTCAGCCCATAATCTGCAGTGGGTTAGGACACCCTGCGTACTAATGGCTACCATTGTGACTCCCGTATGTGCTACAGAGGTCATGGTGCCACTATGGATGTGTACTGTCTGCTTCCCTAACATTCGGCCACCACAGTCACTTGTATGCTCACATACATACCATAGCAATGGGTAAATCACATTCTAATACATCTGCCAATTGATAAGTCGATAGACATACCCTGGGGGTGTTCTGGACCTGAGGACAGTGCTGGAGGGCTGCATATGTCGGATGCACACAGTGCACCTTCTATACATGGCCGAGCACAGGTAGTGTCATATTTGGCATCCATTGTACTGTGTGCGGGTCAGAGAGGGGAAATCCGTGGGTACCTACTTTGTCAGTGCATATGCCTTGTGTTGCCTCTTTGACAAGGGCAGGTCATACTGTGCACGGCCTTTCGCCGACTGCACCCTGCTCAGGTAATTCCTTCACCAAGTTACACTGTGCCTGTACAGGCTTTGGCAGCGGTGTTGGGATGTGTGGCCCTGCCCCATGCTGTTCCTGCTGTAACTGTTACTGCAGGATAAGATTGTGTAGCATAGCAAATACCATAACAACTTGTGTGCATGTAGCTAGTGAATACTGCAGGGCTCCACCAGATGTGTCCGGATACCAGAACCGTGAACTGAGCATCCCAAACACATGCACAGTTATATGTCTTGCCTGTGCATCTGCCTCATTATGGTGTGAGTGTTCAGGTGTGTGTGCATTGCTGATGGGTGTCATCAGCCACTACACCAGTGTTTACCCAGCATCCCCTGCTAGGAGACTGTAGGGGATGTCCATATTGGCATTGGTGTGGTACAGCTGTGTCAGAAGCCATATATTGGAATCATCATAGCTTCCAGGGCAGGCAGCACACATATTCAGTCTCATACCCTGTCCATCGCATATGGCCTAGCTGTTGGAGGGTATGCCCCTGCAGTGACTGTAGGCCCTACCCCGCTCACCGGGTGGTGCTTCCATGTGTATGTGTGTGCAGGCTATAGCACCCAGTACCCCGGGGTAGTCATCCATGTGGTTGAACTGATGCATATTGCTGGTCTACTAATCACGTGTGTTGAGGACATGTACGTGCTCACTAGCATGTGTTGACATGGCGTCTGTGAACTGGTGCAATACTCTGGATGCAGATGCTTGTGAGATACCCATGATATCCCCAGTTGTGCTGTGTGAGGTACCTGTGGCTAGTACACCTAGGCCAACACATACTGCGGTATCCACTGTGATGGGTTTCCCTCGGCCTATTTGATGTGTCAGGTGTGGCAGGCACAGGTCAACAAGCCACTGTAGGAGGTCTCTGTCCACCCCATAGTGCTCTACCATCCCCAGCTCATGTAGCCCCTGGTAAGTCACCATGGGTCTATAAAGTCTTATGTCACCCCAGTAAGGGTTGTTCAGCAGCATACACATCCTCACTGCCCTCAGCCTCCTGCACATGTTGGTTTATGTTGCCTGCTGCAGCCCTTCTCATTTGGTTGGACTGTGTCGTGACATGTCCCTGCAGGTATACACTGGTGGTGTAGAGTGCGGAATAAACCTGTGTGTATGCTGCTTGCTCACATTACCGTACTGTTCAGGTGTGGGCTGGCCATGACATCTGCTGATTGTGCTGATCAACACCTGTTTGTGCAGCCTGTACACCCTGACTACCCCACCACTGCTGTCATCCCTCCCAATGTCACCAGGAAGGTATAGACACACCCCTAGCTTAGGCGTGCTAAGGCAGGAGCACTCCTGAGGCACAGTTCTGCAATGTATGTACAGTATGCCTGACCCCCCCTCCCATGCTGTCAACTATATTCGAGCCCTGCACCCGGCTAACTACACACATACACTCCAGGGACCTGCATCACACCCTGGGGTTAAATGGGATACACTACTGTCAACCTCATCTGCATAGTATAGTCTTCTAATGAATAGTCATATGACCCATACCGAACCTCCAAATTAATAACCACTGCTCAGTGTCGCTCAGATCCATACACAACTGGCAACAGGTGCCTTACTATCACCATATTTGATGTCCCATGGTCTTCCCAGCAGCAAAATCACCGGTGTCTACACGACTACAACCCATGACCCTGCACACTACAGACGATGTGCATTACCACTATGCCATGGCAGATGTACGTACATCCCAGGTTATCAAGTACAGATCATCCGGCACAAACATTCAATAGTGCTGATGTCCCCAGACATATATGTTCACATCTATGTCTATCTCTCTATATCTACATATATCATATATATTATTTGTATACATATATACATAGACATATATATATATATATATATATATATATATATATATATATATATATATATATATATATACATACATACACACATATACATGTAAACACATATGTAGATATTGCATATATATCACAACAGCGGACCACATGACAGCAAAGCATTAGACAGGAATGAAAAGGAAACTACATGTGCCACCTGCA
This sequence comes from Protopterus annectens, assembly GCF_019279795.1. Lineage (NCBI taxonomy): Eukaryota > Metazoa > Chordata > Ceratodontiformes > Protopteridae > Protopterus > Protopterus annectens. Next base: position 334,913,016 of record NC_056731.1, read on the forward strand.
TCATGTAGTGTTGTTACTATCAAAGCACGTGTGTTTTGTTGCATCACACGGGTCAGACTGTATCAAGGGTAAGAGTAGGGCTGCTGACATTTACTCACCAGACCTATTGGTGAATGTATGTGTTGACAACCCAGTGTCTTGGCAGAATATGCGGGCTGTGGACACTATATAGGTCAGCAACAAAACACACTGAACACATCCTGCAGCTAGCCACCACAGATATCAACACATACGGTATAACTGCCAAACACACACACCTGCTATGCCATGGAATCAAGCACCTACCTGTCTAGTCTACCACACTGCAGCATTACGCAGTAACAGAATGCGCTACCGAGTTTCAGCATCACTGCACTCCCACAGGCGTACTTCTAGGTGGATGACATCATCAGCAAAGGCAAAGACGCCGATAGGGAATGTATGGGGAATGAGCCATCTAAAAGCATTACTCTGTCCCCAGGCAACTGGAAACACACACACACACACTTGGCAGGGTTGGGAGTTGAACATACACCTAAGTACCTTATTACACTACAGCATTATGCAGTTACAGAACACGCTACTGAGATTATTGGAATACAGCACTCCCAGAGGCATACTTCTAGGTGGATGACAACATCAGCAAAGGCAAAGACGCCAATAGGGAATGTATGGGGAGTGAGCCGTCTAAAAGCATTATTCTGTCCCCAGGCAGCTGGAAACACACACACACACATACACACATACACACATACACACACACACACACACTTGGCATAGCTGGGAGTCAAACATACACCTAACTACCTCATCACACTACAGCATTACACAGTTAAAGAATGTGCTACCGAGATTACTGGAACACAGCAATCCCAGAGGCATACTTCTAGGTGGATGACATCATCCGCAGAGGCAAAGACGCCGATAGGGAATGTATGGGGAGTGAGCCATCTAAAAGAATTACTCTGTCCCTAGGCAGCTGGAAACACGCACACACAGACACGGCTGGGAGTCAAACATACAACTAACTACCTTATCACACTACAGCATTACGCAGTTACAGAATGCGCTATCAAGATTACTGGAACACAGCACTCCCAGAGGCATACTTCTAGGTGGATGACATCATCCGCAAAGGCAAAGACGCTGATAGGGAATGTATGGGGAGTGAGCTGTCTAAAAGCATTACTCTGTCCCCAGGCAGCTGGAAACACAAACACACAAACTTGGCAGGGCTGGGAGTCGAACATACACCTAACTACCTTATCACACTACAGCATTACGCAGTTACAGAACACGCTACCAAGATTACTGGAACACAGCCCTCCCAGAGACATACTTCTAGGTGGATGACATCATCCACAGAGGCAAAGACGCCGATAGGGAATGTATGGGGAGTGAGCCGTCTAAAAGCATTATTCTGTCCCCAGGCAGCTTGCACACACACACACTTGGCAGGACTGGGAGTCGAACATACACCTAACTACTTTATCACACTACAGCATTACACAGTTACAAAATGCGCTACCAAGATTACTGGAATGCAGCACTCCCGGAGGCATACTTCTAGGTGGATGACATCATCCGCAAAGGCAAAGACGCCGATAGGGAATGTATAGAGAGTGAGCAGTCAAAAAGCATATTACTGTCCCAAGGTAGACGTAGACAAACACACGGTAGTGGCGTGAGCGGGACAACTACCTATCTACGGAGCACTATCACAACACTACATAGATACGAGATGCGCCACAGACAGTACACCCTTCAAGACAGTCAACCAGTGTGTTCAATGTAGGAATCCATCCTGACGTGGGGTATGGACATCTGTTGCCTGGATGACCACCATCGCTATACAGAATTTCAATGGCCATGCCCATACACAGAGGCACATAACCGACACAAGGTGTCACTGGGCATGCTCACACACTTAGTATCACACTTCCATTTGGAATGTACTGTGTGTCCATCTACACAATGGCATACTGGGCATGCTCACACACAGTAGTAGCGAAGGGCTGTCTTGCATGCACATGGATTCTAAACATGGAAGGGCACAGTTTGGAATGTACTGTGTGTCCATCTACACAACGGCGTACTGGGCATGCTCACACACTTAGTAGTAGCGAAGGGCTGTCTTGCATGCACACAGATTCTAAACATGGAAGGGCACAGTTTGGTGTTACTGTCCCCACGTACATGAAGGCCACTCACATGTACTGACCAGTACACACTCAAGAGCCATCACAGATGTCTCAGGTGCAATTAGTGGAAAATGCTGCATTCTACTATGTAGCCATCAGACATCACCATGTCCTTGGACAGCAACACACATCCATACATTACTATGACACCATGTGACTCATGACCAGTGGACTGTACATAGATCTACAGCAACTGTGCAGACTACACATGTACTGTCAGGGTTCCATCATGTGTTATGCAATGTAATTATACCACTGTTCATAACCGGGTCGGCTCTACACATAACAGGGGCCCTGGGTCTTACACAGCTGTAACAGATGACTGTCGCTGTACACCAAAGAACACTCATGTTTGGATATGACATACATGTAATCGCAGTGGATATGTACATGGCCCACACACACACAACACATATGTACATAGCATAGCTTTTGCTGTCCTCCATGCAGACAAGTGGCTACAGCAATCAGACGCATACACATGGAAGGTAGGTCCATGGCTGTTGAATGCTAACAGTACATAAGGTAGCAATGTTAACCAAGGTAACATTCCCTCTGTACTAGTTACCCATGACAACCATCATATCATACAGCAGTCCATGTGTTATGTCTGTCATCACACATGTCCACCAATTGCAATGCATACAATCATGGCTACATGACAGGAATGTAGGACCAACACACATGTGCATGTAGTGGTGCATGCAGCTACCATGCATGTGCAGTAGCTGATGTATGTTATTCATCTGTGCCTAACTACAACATGCAGTTGCAATGCAGCCCCATCATTGACACCTGTATATGGTGAAATACTGACAGTACGGTAGGATGTACATCAAGTATGGATGGATGTGTGTACCTAAAGTGGTGATCCACCTTTGCAGATGGATGTTTGCTGAAGATGGCTCACAGGTGTGTCACAAGCTGTCCTACCATTACATGTGCAAACAGTATGCTATGTTACTGTTACTTGAAGGTGAAGACATACAACCTACACAGCGCTCAGGGTGTTATTGACTGTAAATCACTTGACACCTGTAACACTTACATCCTCCCATGTGCATATTGCAGCACAATTGCCGAAGGTAGCATTGGTACACATAATGCAGCCAATACTGCTGCATGTCTGGCAGATGTATCATCATATAGCAGATGTATGATTCACAGTACTGCCATATGTGTTTGCTTGTGTGACAGTATATGCCATGTATGGTGGGGAATACATCCCAATTGTTACACACCCCTGTACACTGTTGTAAAGATCTGTACATACTGCAGTGTAGAAAGCATGACGTAGGCAGGGGTGGTGTGTGTATCACACACATGTCAGCTATCTGTATGTGAGTGACATTTGTGGACTCCACAGTGTGTGTGTGTGTGTGTGTGTGTGTGTGTGTGTGTGTGTGTGTGTGTGTGTGTGTGTGTGTGTGTGTGTGTGTATGTATGTATGGCTGTCTGGTGCATGGAGTGAGGGTGTATGCTACCATACAGAACAGACAGGATCCCTAACCCCTCATGGTGATGCAGTCTACTACCCTGTTGATGCCGTCGGTCTCAGCCTTACTGGCTACCTGTACACGTTCATTCTCTGTGTCGCATCGTGTGGGTGCACAGTACTGTGAGGGTAATTACCACATAGGCAGGGGTCCTCACCTCAACACTATTGAGTATGTGTTACAGTGTTGTGAGTGTGGGCAAGTTACTGTGTATTTCTGTGTATGTGCGTGTTCTCATCCTGTAATGTGACAGTGTATTACTGCTACACAGTGAGGCCTCATGCTATCAAAGAACATCTGAAATTTCATTGGCTTTGTCCCTGTTCTAAACCAGACTAAACCCTACCTTTTCCCCCTTAATGCTCTTTTTTCTATACCCCTTCCTTCCAACCTTTGTCCCCTCTACAGCTTTAATCAATAGAATCTAACCTTATTTTAGCCCTTGTGATTCTTGCCTTCTTCTGCTCTCTCTCTTTTTCTTTCTCAGACCTACTAATCATTATTTTCAGAATACTGAATGTCCTTGTACTCATTTGTATTTTAAACCTTGCACAGCCTGCGAGCTATTATTCACAGAAACAAGTTTTGATTCTCTTAAATCTTTTTTAATTTCTTTGTATTTGAATTTAGTCATTTTTTAACTATTGTAATCTTTTTTGTAATTTACTAATGCTTGGAGCTTATCTCCCTGGGCCTCTACTGAAAATGGACATGTATCCAGCTAGACTAGCCCAGCCAACAAATGTAAAATAAATATAAATAAAAATAAATAAGTGGCCTTTAATGTTATCATCGGCCAGACCGCTGTGTAAACCCCCCGCACCATGTCACCATACCTGTGATGTGACCTGGTATGGATGTCACATCTCTAGCCACTGTAGCCTATTAAACAGCCCACATGCTTCTGGATCAGTAGATGTGTGGACATCTGTGGAATGGTAGCCTTTCTAACAGTGAGGTTGAGGCTACGTATAGCATTCTGGTATTGCCATACATGCCTGTGAGTACTCCACATATACACATGTGAAACTGCAAACACTGCTACTTATTGGCACATGCAAGTAGACCTTAAGGAGGGAAGCAGAGCATAATTACCAACATGATGTTACCGTTGTTACCAAGACACATACTGTGAACATATAACAATGCATTATAAACATGTACTACATGGTATGTCTGGTGCGTGTCAACAGTACACAACTAATGTAATATGCACTTATCTCACTATTCTGTTCACTCTGTGCATCAGACCATATGAGCATGTCCCCGCACCGATGGTTTGGCTGACAGGGATGTGGCACAGGCATCATCATATGCATTGGGTGATAATGTTTGCCAGGGGCATAGGTTGCACCAGTGGATGATATCATGCATGTGGGTGTTGCAGTGCCCTAAAGATGTTTCTGCTGTGTGTGTGTATGTGTGCACACAGTTCTGCCTTTTGTCAGGCCTACACAGGGGTATTATTGACAGCTCCAGATTGTATAGACCAGGATGTACAGCTCACTGTGTCCGGCCACGGCAATGTGACCTGTGTCTGCCAGGGGTTGCACGGGCACTACCAGGTGGAGGTACAGATTGGCTACTGTCTGATGACACATGTCCACTGGAGCCATGTCCCTGCTGGGAACGTCCAGGGCCACGTCCATGTGGCCTGCTGTGTCCTGGTGTGGACAGTGCAGCACCAGCTGCACTACTACTGCTACCGGCACCATGGGAGCGGGCATGTGAGGTGGCTCGTTCACATTGACCTGCACTAAGTGGTGTAGCTGGCCTACTTCCACGTGGCCTACACCTCATTCCTACCAGATGTTCGAGCACAGACAGCTCATGCTCACGGATTGCCATGCCACGGTCAAGGATTCCAACCATGTCACCCAATCGCCTGTCCAGAACATCAGCAATCTGCTGTTGAGTATTTGCCAATGCCTGGATGTTGTCATTTAGAGTACGGATAGCAGCCCTCTGAAGCCTCTGCCCTTCTCTGTTCTGCCATTCAGCATGTGCCTGTGCCGCCATTACAGTCTGGAACATGCATCTGGTGTCACCAGCTGCTGCTCTCTGTCCTACAGGTGCATGTCTGCCAGAGGTCCTCCTACGAGCGGCACTGGCCACATGCCTGTGTGGCACATCTGCAGTCATTACACTGACACCATGGGGTGGAGACACACCTTCTGTAGCCACCACACGTTCCTGTTCCAAGCTAACACACGCTGACTGTCATTCCTCTATGGCCACTGGTGATGGGGTATGTGTTGGCATGAGAACTGTGTGCGGGGAAGAGGGGGACATAGCTGGGATTGCAACCATTGGCACAGATTCAGCCCCTGACAACCCTGCCTGTACCTCATGCATATGTTCATCACTGCTAGTATCTGTGGGGACACTAACATCAGATGGACCGCAGGAGGGTAACGCACCTACATCACCTGTGAATGCAAAGAAATACTCTACATTACAATAGACACACACAGACACACACACGCAGACAAACACAGACACACAGACACACAGACATACACACACACACACACACACACACACACACACACACAAACACACAGACACACCATGCATGTGATTTGACAGACGGCATGCAGCATGCATGTGATGCAGCAGACGGCATGCAACTCAGACATTAATAGTGGTGGTTAGCATACCTCCCTGGGTTGCACACAACAGCTAGCAGGTGTCATATCAGTAGCCATGCAGTTCACACAATCATGGTAGTAAGCATGCATCCCTGTGATACACCATGTGGAGCAGCACAGGTTAACAGTACACATGGCTGAAGTGACCTTGACATGTAATCTGCTGACGTGTGCATTGACATGCATACATGTCTGACACAATGGCGTCCTGACACATGTACAGTGTTGTAATGGGTATCACATTGCAGTGTTGTCTGTATGCCTTACAGATAGAATGCACTTGTAGCAAATGTGCATGAGCATTGAAGGTTAGTGTGAGACAGCGTGAAGTACAGACACTGTGCCATTGCATGGCATCATGAGGCATCTATATTGCTATACAGTGTGCAATACGCACACAGTGCATAGCCATAACTGCATGCATACACATTACATAACTGTGGATTGTGACCCACATCGCTGAGGTGTATACACACCAAACCATGCTGTGTCATGTGACAGGTCACTGGAAAACCTACGGATGACACCCCTGCACAACTACTACAGAGTCTTAGCTGTCTGGCAACCATGTCCACACATGGCAGACTTTTCAATACACCATGTCCCACATGACATTAATGTACCACACACACGAGGTGCATGGCTGACAGTGATGTCCTACAGCAGCAAGGGAAATGTACGGCATCTGTGGCCTGATGTTGTATCAATGTCTATGGAAGCTGTACAGGTGACTACTGTCATGCTATGACACAGTCGTGATGTTCAACACATCTTATATGGTCAAATTAAGTGACACTTCCACTAGCTGTGCACAGGCTTTTAGGATGTCCAGTTTTCCACATCAACTATAAAATCAGTCAACTAAGGCTAAAGTTGGACCATGTGTGGACAATGTGCAACAGGGTGTATACACATCACATCTACTGTGTGGCTACATGTCTCTGGCCATCCTCCATGGCCATGTGTGAACATGTGTTGGCCAAATGTTTGTGATGGCCATCTATCTCACATGTCTGTGTTGTCCCATATGACATACACCCATAGATGTCAGATATGTCACTGTCCACAGGGCTATGCAGACAACGGGTTGTATGTTTGGTATGTGGGGTATGCATTATGGGATAGTGAGACAATATTGCAGCCAGAACACTACATGTCTGGGACATGTCAGATGGCACATCACAATGTGTGCATCCATTGCAGGGGCATATTAAACAATGGTGACTCCTGTGGGCTGCCCATATCCCAGCTCACTGTGTGGTACTGTTTGCGTACCACACATGTGTTGTTCCAATGTATAGTACATATGCCTACATTGAACACCTCCACTGTTGTATGCACAGCTGTCCACACATCTAGCAATGACAGATACTGTGGTTTCATGTCGGTCTTTCATTTAGTTTGTATATATTGCACATGGGTAGCCAGTGTGAATGATGACAGATGAGACCTGTATATCGTGACTGGACCATACATTATGTGTACATGTGTTAACTGGCCACATGGTGAATAGATATATGCATTAACATGCCTGATACTGATAACTTTCTCACCTGCAATGGACAGATTTCTGTGTGGCACACCAGAGGTACCTGTATAGGGGTGACACAGCAGTTTGAACATTATCTGTGACTGTATGACAGCCACAAGGTGCACTGTGCATGTTAACACATTCACCTGTACAATAGCATATAGTATGCACATGTGTGCATACACAGAGTAGCATACTGTAGTATGTGGCATGTGTGTAAACATACCTTGCATATGATGTTACATTACATATTGTACAGTGAAACATGCAACTAAATGAGATATAATTGTCATATGTGCAGTAGTGACTTACCAGGCAACTCCAGGTTCATTGGTTGGGAGACACCCACCTCCACGATGGCAGCTAGTGTTTGTGGATGCTGTTCTGAGGGTGTCCCCAGGCTGGCCAGTAGCTCCTCGGTGGGTGTGAGTGGGGGCTGGGTTGGTGACCCACCACCTGTTCCACCTTGTTCCCTGCCAATTGCATTGGCACGCTGTTTCGCATGTCGTATCAGGTCCATGCAGTGTCTGCGCACCTGCTGGTAGGTGCGGTTATGCCCACCCACATCAGTAACCCTCCTGCGATGGTTCTGCCACAGGTTGTCACGCTGCTGGGCATGCTGTGGCACATGGCTGAACAACACCTCGTAGTTCACATGGAGGTACGGGATGAGGACATCATCCTCCAGGTGGCTATACACTGGCAGGCGTGAATGAGGCATTATCTGGAAGACATAATGATGGAGACAGGTCACAGTATCACAGAGATGTACAGAGATACAGCTGCACATACATTTGTATTAAATCTAGTACATCTGAACAGTTATCTTTGCAAGTCGTCATGACACTAACACAACTGACATGTTTGTGTCACACACATGTAACACCCGTTATACATTGGATATCATCACCATATATGTGTGTCACCTCATTACATTGTTCATATTCCATGTGAATGCTGTCTTGATGTGGGCATGTCTGTTTGCCTGTACTGGTGTTCTTACCTATCAGCACATGCCTGGATGTGTCCACAGTAATGCTGTTGACCTTGATGTTGTGTATATGTCACATATCAACACATACACTGCCTTAATGGACATGAGCAGTGACAATGCACACATATGCATGGAAACATTTACATGCATGTGTTTTGCCATATACATCTGCATGGTACTGTACAGCAGTTCAACATCCTGCCACGTATCACCTGTATTGCACATGTGATAGACATGAGACAATGGCTAGCCGGACGTCATTCACAGGGATGGTTATCAACTATAGCATGTACGGGCAAGGTTTTCTAGCTGTAGACATTTTGCCACCGCGGGGTGCATCAGTGCCACATTACTGATCCAGACAGTTAATAATACATCTACCATGCGGTCATCGCACCATGTATGACAGAGATGACATGTGCAGCTTTGATGGACAAGGTTGCATGGTATGGCAGGAGTATGTAACATGTATGGCACAGGGATCTGTCCAGCATGTGGTGATCCTTGTAGTAGGATGGTGGCTGTCCATGACGTATGTCTTTCAGATCAGGATATGTACGTGTAGCATGTCCAACATCACACTGTAGCACATGTCTTTATGCAAGGTAGCCAGCATGCTGCATAGTGGAGGTGAGGATTGTGAAGGCTGGTATCGCCCATCCACGCATGGCCAATACCCCTTAAAGGTGATATGTGATCCGATATTGGTCACCCGAGTGCTGAGTATGCCTGTCCAATGATCTCCATGCTCATGGATCGCACCCTGTCATGACATGGGTGCCTCGTAGGACTACCTAATAGGCCTGGAGATGTCACCAGCTGAGGGAGGTGAACTGCACAGCACCATCCCTTACACAGTGTCCATAATGTTGACCGCTGCCTAGGTGGTAGTTATTGGGTACAGGGTTATTCACCTGGCGGTGACAATGCTATTATCAGCTGTCAGATTGTGCACATATGTCACACACCTCACCCACAAAGCCCATTCTGTATGTTGTCCACAACACTGAGACAGCTATTGCTCCTAGGTCATGGCCATTCACATCCTTACATACACAGATGCCTCCCATTTGTCTGCGTGGTATGGGCTACAATGAGGGGGGAGTGCAAAACATTAACCCTGTTTTACTGTAGCTGCCACTGCTGTGATATGCACATGTCACTCAGACACCTTTTATAGTGTTGCTTCTGTCAACAGGCCACTGATAGAACACTCCTGTGACATACGAAGGTACATCTAGTATACTCAGTGTAGCTGGAACACGGTATGGGTAATGATTTCCTATGACCTGTCACAGGTATGCTATGCAGTGTGAAATCATCCATACTGTCATCTACTTCTGTACTGCTAACATCTACATTGATAAAGGTTCATAGACTTGCAGACCATACTCAGCAGGGTAATACTGCAGTGCCTCCAATTATGACTGTCGTCTCCACTTGTGAGTTGCATTGGGTTGATATTATCTAACACCCTATCTGTATTGCATATTCATGCTCAGCACTTGTTCAGAACATGTAAGCACTTCATGAAATACTAATTACTATAGCACCCATTCCAACTCATTTCTTACAAGTACACTGTCTGTCCTTACATTTCCAGCTTGCTTACAGTACAACAGCTGTTGTACACATGTAACTCACATATCTTCTGAGACATGGTTGAATATACAGGCATGTCCAAGTGTCACTTACCAGTGCTATCGCCTGTCTATATGATGAACATGGCAAACATGTGGCAATAGAGCAATTGTCTCATGTACACAGTCAATGCTCACCTCCCAACATACAACACTACAGCCTGTGGGAGATGCACATATGTAGCCATGCTGAGGGTAATGCTCTCACCAACCCAGACTGAACCTGACATTCATGTGGGGATGTTTAACATTTGCAACACACCCACTCATCACATAGTCTCACTAGATCTCCACCACCACAGGCCACACATAGTATGAGTAAGACATTTGCAGAACCTCTCCATACTCTGTGTAGGCACCAAAGGCAGCCCCCATCACCAAACACAACAACAATTACTTATAGCCCACAGACTCATGTGTGCACATCAACTACAGCCAATAGGGTGTTATAACATACCCAACACACTGGACATAGGTGACTCTGTAGGCGGTCACACTGATATGCCAGGGATCACTGCAGTGGCTGTACTGTACAGAGGTGCAGGTAACACATGGCTCTGCTATTCACAGACAGGACACTACCCTAGAGAGGTGCCGCCGGTGTAAACACTGTAGTTGGGCTTACACATAGACTTGCCAGACAGCATAGTACCTCACTATGAACCTGTGAAGCTATTACATGTCCTTTGTGTATGGTTAATTGAGTAGCTCTTCCATTTCGATTAGCTATCATGCTGTTATAGTGTCCCATGACTACAAGCCATATGTATCCTGTTATTGTGTATTGTACATGCCAATAGACGATACCTTTTGTTTGCATGATATAACAGTTATGCTGTGTAGAATATCTGACATATCTACCTACAATACTGTACATTACACATATTTTACACATTATCCCATAATGCAAAGCATATTTGCACAGCAGGACCACCTTAGGCATGTTATTGTCGTTATATGCCCATACACATGCCTACTGTGACAGTATATCAACATATACTATCCCCTGCTATGGCACATACTTGTTGGACATACCCTACCACTGAAGGCGGGTGGTGTGGAATTGTTCTGTTTAAAGCCCTCATGTAACATCCCTTGTGGTGTATGTGATGTTTACCTTGTGGCCCACAGCAGGACACACAATTTCTACAAGCATTACTATGCTCAACAAGACATCACTACATAATACCTTTTCCCACTTTATGCATTGCGTACACTTTTAATTAATACAAAACAGGCTCTACATACACTAACATACTGAGTGTTCTACATACCTTGTTAACATTCCAAATATTCGTAAATATCTCTCTTACACCTTTACTGTTTAAACGGTTCTATGGTATGAGCATACGGTTTGAATGTATGGCAAGTCATCCTTATATACATCGATACCTGTAACATGTGGTTTCCTGCCGCCAATTGGTGTTCCTGAGTAAATTATTACATGCACATCAGCTGTGCAGCTACTCCATTCGCCAATTACATGGCAACAGTGGGGTATAATTGAATTCTCCACTTGGGCATTGCCCTTTTGCCCTACCTTCGGGGATACGGCCTGTATGTGTTTTGTTGTGAGGAATTGCAATGCAACTGCTATTTGTAGAGACACGGATATTTTGAATTCATGTCCCCCATGGATTGTGTGTGACGGCTAGATATGTGGTTCTACATGTGAGTGTACCTGTCATCTCGACCATCTGATAAAGGACTATTGCAAACAAAACCTGTAACAATGCCATCTGTTCCATTATACAACAGCTACGATTTCACATGGCGCCTTTACAAATGTGTCTCTCACAAGGTATGTTAACGCCTCTGTGGTTGTAATTGAGTGAGTGGATGTTTGTGATGTTATTATAGTCTGTATTGCAATTGTTTCGGGTGTGGGGGAGATGTAGGTGGGTGTACATAGCATATACAGGTTTGTGGGGACTGCATTTCTACATATTCCATATATGTGTGTGAGCTCCTTCCCTAATTGAAGACCTATCAGTTAGTAGATTGAACTATGGTTGTTACGGGCTTATACATTGAGCCATTGTTAATTGGTTTCTATAGAGTATGCAGGTGAGGTTGATACTTCCATAACTCCGGAAATACAGCAATATGTAAAGGAATGTTACTAAATGACAGCTGTCTCGTGTATTTCTGTCACAGATATTTGCACTCATTGCAGTTGTGTTGGTGACTGAACCTCTTTGGCATGGCTTGCCACCTTTTCAAATGGCCATAGTGGGACATTTGCAGAACACACATCAGTGTTTACAGGCCGACACATACCCATGGTCAGTACAGAGGATAGAACATACTTTTATCCTGAATACATACTTATTCTTGTAGCACTTTAGCTACTTATCATGTTTCATGTAACATTTATGTTTTGTAGATAAAGGCATAACTATTTAATGCAACTATTACATAATATATGGGACATAATTATGTCCTACAATCTCGGACATTTGCCCTTTTTAATATTTTTTGTCAGGACACAACTGCCCAGGGAGGAGCTGTCCCTCTTAAAGTGGGACAGGTGGTAACCATATGCCTACGGCCAGCTATAACCACACCTATCGTAATGATCTACCTCCGAGTTAGCACTAACAGACACACGATGCAAACATGCACACACACATTACAGTCCCACGGAAACGTACATGGCACCCTCAACACACACATACACAGACTACAGCAATCACAATCACAGCTGAACACAGTACCTACGTGGACCGCAACACCGGCAGCGATAACTAAATGTCCCTTAATATCGTGATATTACACGCGGTTACAGTGTTCCGGTACTGTGTTCTTTCGGTCTTTAAACCTCGTGATTACGCGTGTCGGTATGTGACACATTCCATAGTTGGCAGTATCCTATTTATTTCTAACTCCATGGTTGTGTACATGTCGTTGACCTATCTATATATTTGCAGATATAGGTGAATCTGTATATATCAACATATATCTCTCTATCACCCTTTCTATCTCTATTATATATATATATATATATATATATATATATATATATATATATATATATCTATGAGAGAGAGAGTGAGAGGGAGAATACACCTTTCATTGTGTACATGTCGGTGTATACTGTTTCCTGGACTCCGTACGTTTGTGTTTGAACCTGTCACATTACACACCTGCCATTGGTACATCTTGGGTAGCTTAGTGTTAGGTTATTGTGTACATGATTGTGTGTTCTACTCCTGGCAGTGGTTGTTTTACCCTTCAGAGCAGGCATTATTAGTACAGGGGTGAATAATGCTGGTTTCACCTGTTCTGGACATCATTGACCGTGATCTGCACGGTAGAGAGGTGTGTCAGTCCATAGGGGCCTACACTGTCAGAGTATGTGCTATACAGTCCCTCTTTGCCAAGGCGTAGGCATATTGGGCACGCCTCTGTCTGCCTACTGGGGCTGGCCCAGGGTATTCGTGGTCTGAATCCCTCTGTGCCTGTGATGGCCTTGGCAATTGTGGTGGGCTGTGAGGGTCTTCACCATTATGTCCCTGCTGCAGCTGTTTCCGCAGGATCATATTATATGGCATGGCACATACTATGAAGATGTGGGCACACATGCCTGGAGAGTACTGCAAGGCTCCACCAGATATGTCCAAGCAACGGAACCATGATTTCAGCATCCCAAACACATGCTCTATGATGATTCTGGTTTGTGCGTGTACCTCATTATGGAATTCTTGCATGGGTGTGTGTGCATTTCTGATGGGAGTCGTCATTCACGGCTCCAGTGCATAGCCAGCATCCCCCACATGGTGACCATGTGTGATCTCCCCCCTGACGAATACCTGATACAGCTGTGAGGCATGCCAGATGTGGGAGTCATAGTAGCTTCCAGGGCTGCCAGCACACACATCCATGATAATGCCCTGGGCATTTCACATGACCTGGCAGTTGATGGAGTGGTATCCCTTGTGGTTTATGTAGTGCCTACCATGCTCACCGGATGGAGACTTGATATGTATGTGCATGCAGTCTATCACACCCAGTACCTCCGGGTAGTGTGCCACATGGTGGAAAAGACGCATATTGCTGGCCAACTCCTCCTGAGTTCGGGGGAAGTATATATGCTCATTGGCATGTGGTAACATGGCATCCAGGAACTGGTGTAGTACCCTGGATGCTGATGCCTGTGAGATCCCCATTATGTCTCCAGTTGGCCTTTGAAAGGTACCTGTGGCTAGTATTCGCAAGTTTACACATACCTTCATGTCCACTGGGATGGGTTCCCCTCTGTTGTTTCTGGATCTCAGGCGTGGCCATTGCTGTAAGATGTCCCTGTCCACCCTGTAATGCTCTACTATCTCTAGATCATGTAGCCCCTGGTAGGTTACGCTTGGTCTGAACACTCTTCTCCTCCTCCGGGGCCTGTGGTGGTTGTCAGCAGCATTCTCCACAATACTTTCAGTCTCTAATACATGGTGATGAATCACAGCTATGGCAGCTTCCAACATGTACATTGTAAAAGTTCCCCATCTGTTTACACCAATGGTGCAGTGTTTGGGAATACACAGGTGTGTGTGAGGTGCTTTCACACTTTATACTATTGTGCTGTGAACACTGATGATGTCATAGGGTGTGTATGTACGATCGTAGCTACAGGGTATCTTATGTGCTTTACGACAGGTACTACTGTCGTGGTGCCTTTGGTGTTGAATTACATTTGGCTGCCATGGATTACCTTTTGCCCTTCCCTTTACATTTCTTAATGTTTCACCTCCCATTTTCTGGCATGCATTCAGCAGCCTGCTTTCATTTGTACTTTCCTAAACCTGGCTTATCTTGTGTAATGTGTTCTATGGCCAGTCTACTGCAGGTTTGCTTTGCTCTGCTATGACAGTTCTCTTTTCTTTGCAATCCGACACCTCCCCTATCCTGTTTTGCAGGTTTCTGCGAGCAGACTTGTCAGCTGCTGTCGATTGCCCATTGTGAGTTAATAGGTGTTAATTGCTCAGTTGTACTCCAATTACCCCACTACAGCATTTCCTTATTTTCTTCCCCTAACCTTCCTGTTTGAGCTATGGTGGGCGGCGCATGCGTCTACTTACCAGGTTTCGGGCATGTTTTCATCCCCGTACACATGCGCTGTCGGGCACCATATGTGCTCTCAGCTAAACGATGTTATACCTACATCCCCACCCCTGTCCTGCAGCTTTGCTTAGCAATGGCAAGGCCAGATTTGCATTGCTCCAATGTGCTTACAGCTACGGTGGCACACCCCACTGCTGATGTCATGTATACCTCTAAACCACTCCTCGGTGTTGTAGCGCTGTGCAGTATGGTACATCCTTAGTCTGGCAGGACATTTGCGATTCACTATTACTTGCCTCATTTGCATGGCATTGACTACTAATTCCTAGTTACCGCGCAGAATACTGTCACAGATCCTTAGCAACCCTTGCAGCTTGGTTGTGGTGTACCATGCATACCATTGAGTATTATGGTGAAATCATGATTTGTATTACATTGCGATTTTATGACATTTGTATATATTTTCTTTGTGTTCCCATTTGCGCACACATGCCCTGCGGTTGTACTTTGCGTTACTGTTGACATGAAATTAAATGTTGTTTTTTTAGGTGTTGTGCATCTTTTCTTATGCCATTGGCTGTATATTTAGCCATTGGCATATGTTAACTTTGTAATACATGAGTCTGGTCCGCTTTCATAGCTCTGATGTTCTGTTTGGAAAAATGTAAACCGTTTTTTTTTTTTTGGTTTACATTTCTGTGGGCTTACGCTATGCCTGTACCACTTCATGAATCACTATGTACCTTCATTTGTATGGTGCAGCACTGCGCATGGGGTGATTAGCATACCTAAGCCGAGGGCTGCGCAGATCTGGCATACGCTGGTAGTGCACGTGGAATTGGATCGTACCTGAATAGCTCGGCGGCCATATTTGGCGCTATACCGCCTACGCTACGCCTGCGCCTGGCGCAAGCTTCATGAATCCTGGGGAGTATATATACTTAGTGATAAAGTGTGAAGGAATGGCTGTAGGAGAAATAGAAAGGTAAAGCACTTTAAAGGGCAGACAAGACAGCCTTATTGTCATCTTCTGCCATCAAGCTAATGTAATGTTGTGTAAGCTATTCCCCTTCTCTCAGGATGTGTGGTCATCGATTTATCATTATGGCTTGTGATTTATCATTATGGCCTAATTCTCTACAATCAGTGTAACTGCCACCATCTCCCCCTTCCATGCCTGCTTGCCTTCTCTAGTTCTGCTCTCCCTAATATTTGTTAAGACCTGAAAGAGGAACCACAATCTTTCTTAGATTCTTCTGCTATTGCCTTTGAAGTGTAATGAATTTTCACTATCAAATGTGTTTCATTTCTGGTCATTGCATTGCAGTGCATTTCCTTTCCTTCCACACATCCTTCTTTCTACAGAACATAGGCCATATGTTTATAACTGATTACTAGCCTCAAATTCCAGTGTAGCAACATTGCAATTTTGATGTTTTCCTTTTAACCTCTTCCTAACATAGGTGGACTACTTAGATTGAATAAATATGTTACATTGATTCTGAAACAGGTGCATATTTAAAATATATAATATACATGCACATGCATCTGGCATGCCCACTCTAATGTATATGTCTTTGGTATGCATATCCCCTTCAATATCATCCCATTCCGTGTTTGTGTATGTTCCTTCCTTGTGTTCCTTGCTTTTGTGTTCTGCCACTTGTCCACATCTTGTTGCATGTTTTCTATATTTTTGTTTCAAAGCCATCCTTTTTATCATATACCTATGCACCTATTTCTACTCACCGTATCATTTTAAAAAATGAGGGGCAATCTCTACCAAAATAATAAATGTTCTTATGCCCTCCTGACCTTCCTTCAGATTTTCCAGTAGCATGTTTTGTGTGTATGTTTTCAAGCTCATAACCATCCCCATTCTACTTTTCTGTTTCTCCCACTCTGATACATGTGCCATATGATCTTCACATGTGTGTCTGTCATTAGATATTTAAAAATAAGCCTTTAATTATTCAGTTTCAAGACATATGTACTAATAAATTAGTGTATGGAGACTTTCATGTATGAAATTATTATAAAAGAGTAACAACTAAAAAAAATGAAAATAAATTTGACATTTGAGGCTCGAAGCTTTAGCTTATTTAATTTATAGGTTCATAGGTAGGTACTAGACTATTGGCCCTAGGGCCTATATAAGCCTAGCCAAAAAGGTACCCTGGCTTTCACCACCCAAGAAAATTATTTTCCTGTGTACCTGTTGAGCAGAGCCCCAGAGGTGATCCCCAGGGTGAATTTCCTATTTTCCATCCAATCATCAAGATTTTTCTTGAAGAGTGCTAATGAGGAGCTTTGTTTGATATAGATAGGTAGTTTGTTCTAGAGTATGGAAAGTTTCTGGGACAGGAATCTATCCCTCCAGCATATACTGTTTATTGTGGTGAAAAGGTTTAGGTCCCTAGAGCGTGTAGCTTGGAGGGATTGGAATTTCTTTAAGTGGAGCATGTCCAATAGCTCTGGGTTTGACATAGCTTTGTATGTTAGGCAGAGATAGCCTCTGAGTAGACGATATGCGACGGAGTAAAGCTGGAGTTTTTTGAGATGGTTTGTGTAGGACATCTGTTTAAGGCCGGTAATCCTCTTTGTGAGGTATTTCTGCAGCCTTTCCAGTTGTTGTAGATGTCTTGTGACGTACATACCAAAAGGGGCGTTGTACTCTATAATGGGTCTAATGGGTGATGAGTAGAGAGGAACAATGACCTCTTTTTTCCTGGATGAAAAACCTTTTGTGATGAGGTGTGCCATGTAGAAGGATTTCCTGACTACTCTGGCAATGTGATTATCAAAGGAGAGACTACTGTCCACCTGTGTCCCAACCAACCCTGTGTTGAACAATGCTTTGTAAACAGACAAATTTCAGTAAAGCAGCAAACATATATATACATATATATATATATATATATATATATATATACATATATATCTCACACATAACTCACTCAGCACTCATTCAAAACACTAATTTCCAAAGCTTTCATCCCATTTATAAGAACTATCTTTAACATTTTTGCTCATAATTTGCTTTTATACAATGTGAGCAGAGAGCACATTATTACTTAATGATGTCATCTGCCAAGAGATTCTTGCCCCAAAGTTAGGGGATATTTATAAATGAGTTCTAATGGAACTGGAAGTAACCACCTGCCCCCTGAGGAAGATTTGTGTGCATCCTCATTTGCTTAAACCACATACAGAAGCATGGACAGCTTTTTTTAAGAACAGTCTGTATTATAAGATGTCTTTAAAATTTGGGGCAGTACCATAACCACAGCTCATAGTATTTTAGAATGCAGCTCATTAGATCCATGGTCTTCAAAGGTCACTGGCAGCCTGATTTGAAAATAATTGGGTCTATTTTGGAGGGCATCTGTGAGTACAGCACACTTACACTATACTGAGCTGCTTTAAAGTCACACTTCCTGAAAGGGCGTTAGCCTGGATGTGGTATGGGTAGTTGGAGAAATAACTTTGCATGGTGAGACCCTCTGTTTTTCAATGTTAATGTGTAATATTACTAAATCACCCATAATGTGGTTTCATGATATACAGCACTATGAAGTCACATTATGTATACAGTGAATATTCCATGCCAGCCAATGCCCATCTTGCACTGTTTGTAGTCAGATGCATGGATGATATATGGGTGGGGTAGTGCAGTACAAATAAGCATAGTCTGTCTATGTTCTGCCGATGTCCACCCATCAGTCACTAAAGGTAGAAAGTACATCATAGCATACTGTGGCACAACAACCCTAAAATGATCTGGAACCAGGGACATCAAGTCCCCATCAAAGGAGAAATATATGTATTTGAGAATTTTTGTGTTTGACTACAAAACAGACATATGCAAAACTCACCAGCAATTAATTTCATCACCTGAGAAATTACACCTCACACAATAAAATGGGATATGCACTGAGCACACAGGTCACAACTGGAGTGCTCCACTAATTTCTACATACTTCAAAATGCAGTGCTGAGATTCCACTGACTGTTATGGAATGAAGTGTAGCTGTTATCCTACTAGAGATGTTTCATGTGCCTCTTCACATGCATGGTATCAACAAAGAAAGCAAAATATGACCTTAAATGGAATCATCCTTGTTTCAACCACTATTGTAAGTTCAGGGCAGCATCTTAGCTGTAGTTTAAAATGCTTTTCACCCTAAGAGGGATACATAAAGGAGTAAGAGGAGTTTAACAAAATAAATCTGAATAAAACTGGCTGACATTCTCAGAGAATGGTGCAGTGGTGCAGCTTACCACTGCACCAAAGTGATGATGAGTTACACAACAGTGTTATTTAGTAAGTCATTGTCAGTGACATTCTTAGAGAATGTGCAGTGGTGCAGCTTACCACTGCACCAAAGTGATGATGAGTTACACAACAGTGTTATTTAGTAAGTCATTGTCAGTGACATTCTTAGAGAATATGCAGTGGTGCAGCTTACCACTGCACCAAAGTGATGATGAGTTACACAACAATGTTATTTAGTAAGTCATTGTCAGTGACATTCTCAGAGAATGGTGCAGTGGTGCAGCTTACCACTGCACCAAAGTGATGATGAGTTACACAACAGTGTTATTTAGTAAGTCATTGTCAGTGACATTCTTAGAGAATGTGCAGTGGTGCAGCTTACCACTGCACCAAAGTGATGATGAGTTACACAACAATGTTATTTAGTAAGTCATTGTCAGTGACATTCTTAGAGAATGTGCAGTGGTGCAGCTTACCACTGCACCAAAGTGATGATGAGTTACACAACAGTGTTATTTAGTAAGTCATTGTCAGTGACATTCTTAGAGAATGTGCAGTGGTGCAGCTTACCACTGCACCAAAGTGATGATGAGTTACACTACAGTGCTATTTAGTGAGTCAGATGTCAAGTACATTCACACAAGTACAGTATCTGATTAACTGGAAATCATCAATACTGTAAATAACTCCAATAAGCTGTTTTTAATGCTGATTTGTTCATAGGTTCATAGGTTCATGCTAGGCTATCTGCCCAAGGGCATTTATAAGCCTAGCCAGAGTTTTGTGGCTTTCACCACCCCATTAGTTTGGAGGATACTATGCCCATTATTTTGCTGTGCCTCTGTCAAGCAGTGACACTGAGATAATCCCTGGGGTATATCTGCAATCTCCCATCCATTGGTCAAGATTTATCTTGAACAAAGCCAGCGAGGTGCTCTGCCTCACATGTACTGGGATTTTGTTCCACAGCACAGGGAGTCTCTGGGTGATGAATCTGTCCTTCCAGCATGTCCTATTAATAACCGTGTCAAGGTTTAAGTCTCCCACCCTTGTAGTTCTGAGGGATCTAGATTTTTTGAGGTGAAGCATGTTCATAAATTCTGGGTTGGACATGGCCTTGTATGTCAGGCACAGGTCACCTCTGAGCAGGCAGTAAGCGACTAAGTAGAGCTGAAGTTCCTTCAGTCGGGCAGCATAGGACATATTATTGAGACCCTTTATCCTTTTGGTGAGGAACTTTTGGGGCTTTTCCAGTTGCTGCAGGTGTTGTGTCAGATACATTCCGAATGGGGCATTGTACTCAATAATTGGCCTGATGAGTGATGAGTACAGGGGGACGATGACTTCCCTTGATCTAGATGTGAATCCCTTCATGATTAGGTGGGCAATGTAGAAGGTCTTCCTAACTACTTTGGCAACGTGAGTATCAAATGAAAGGTTACTGTCAACCTGGGTACCCAGATCCCTGATAACCTCATCTGTACTTAGTGGGTTGCCGCCTATATGGTAGCTAGGGGTAACCTTGTTTTTCCCGAAGGGTATGACTATGCATTTTTTGGCGTTTAACTTTAGGCCATGGCTCTGGCACCAGTTTTCCATTTCTATAAGACCCTTCTGAAGGATATCTGTGTCAGATGTGTTCTCAACTATGGCACCCAGTTTGCAGTCATCTGCAAATTTTGTCAGCCATAATCCTCCTGTGTTTGCTTGTACTTCTGAAAAGTAGATGCCGAACAGGAGAGGGCCCAGGACTGAGCCCTGTGGGACACCACCTGTGACAGGTTTTGAGTCTGACATGGCGCCAGCAACTCTGACCCTGTGGGTTCTGTCACTTAGCCAATTTGCAACCCATCTTGTGATGTATGGGTTTACATTTAAGCTGATGAGTTTTTCAATGATACCTGAGTGGGGTATTGTGTCGAAAGCCTTTGCCAGGTCAAGGTAGGCTGTGTGGACTGCCTTTCCCTCATCAATGGCCTTGGTGACTGTTTCGAAAAAGTCCACTAGGTTTAAAAGGCATGATCTGCCCTTGACAAAGCCAAACTGGGTCAGATCCAAAATCTGCAAGTCTCCTATGTCTTTATTTATGAGTTCCATTATGATCCTCTCCATAGCTTTGCAGATCAAGCTTGTCAAGCTGATGGGACGGTAATTTCCCGGGTCAGTGGAGGCACCTCCTTTGTGAAGTGGGACCACAGTTGCCGTACGCCACTCCTTAGGCACGTATCCTGAGGTGAGGCTAAGATTAAACAGCTGCCCTAACTGCAGGTTTAATTCCTCATTGAGTTCGTGGAGCGCACATCCGGGGACACCATCTGGTCCCATGGATGCTGTGTTTTTTGCCTTGGAGAGAGCAGTTCTCACCTGAGCATTAGAGATGTTTGGGGGGCTATAATTCTCTGGTATAGATATCTCACCTTTTGGGGGGGGAGAAGTTTGCACTGAACCTGTCAGCCAGTATGTTGGCAATGTCTGTAGGTTCAGTAATTTTTACATCATTTTGAACTAATTCTGAGCATATCTGGGAGTTTGCTCCCAGGTTTCGAACATAGCTAAAGAAGGCCTTATGATTGTCCTTTGAGTCCTTTCTCTCAAAATTTGCCTTGGATGATTTTATGAGAGATCTTTATTTTTTAATTATAATGATCAAGGGTGTTTTCCCTTTTAAGGATTTTGCTCTATCTTGTAGTAGCTTCCTCCTTTTGTTGTAGAGCTTGTTTATGGCTGGGGTCCACCAAACTGGACGCTTGCCTTTGGTACAAAGGGTCTTTGTTTTGTTTGGGATTGCCTGATCCATGCAGTCCTGTAGGTGCTGGTAGAAGGCATTTGTAAGTGATTCAGCGGCTTGAGTAATGGTTTCCGCAGTCTCGGGGGCCTTAAAAGAGACCACACTAGCCTTTAGAAGTGTGAAGTCGGCTTTTGAGAAGTTCTTCACTGTGGTCTTTTTTATCTCAGGTGGGGGCGGGATGTGGACTTCCAATGAGATTAGTTTATGATCTGATCTCACCAGTGAAGGGTATACTTCCGGTGTTGAACATTGTGACCCCATGTTCATGATGATGAGATCTAGTATGTTATCTCCTCTTGTGGGAATGGTGACTAGTTGTTCCATGGCATTTGAGTTTATGAACTCTAGGAACCTTTGGGCTAGAGTGTTGGGGCTTGAGTAGTGATCCCAGTCTATATTTGGGTAGTTGAAATCACCTAGTATGATGGTGTTTGGAGATACATTTTTCCCCTCCAGTGTTTTCAGGAAAGCTATGTGAGGTTCCTGAGATTGAGAGGGTGGCCTGTAACATGCTACAAATTTCAGAGCAGTCTTGCCTATGGTTAATTGTACCTGGATGGTCTCCGATGCATCGTGCATTGCCACCAACCTTGAGGTGTGGGTGTTCTTGATGAATATGGACACCCCCCTCCTTTCTTGGTGTTGTCCGGATTTTGGGGCCAGAACGCATGATATGAGGTAAAGCCTGATAGTGCCGGGGTGCTCTTGGGAGCCTTGAACCAGGTTTCAGTCACAGCACAGACATCGATGTTCTCCATACTGAGAAGGGCCTCGAGTGCTTGCATCTTGAGGTTGAGACTTCTGGCATTGAGCAGCATTACCCTTAGTTTTTTTTCTTTTTTTGTGTTCTAGGGTGGTAGGTTTAGAATTTGAGCCTTGCCTAAAAAAGGCACTATGGGGGTGGCAAGAGCCTTTGCCAATATCCGGAAGCCCAGGGGTGACAGGTGCAAGCCGTCCCTTGCGAAGCAGCGTGGCTTGTCCAGCATGTCATCCCAGGCAGGCAGTCATTGGATCCCCTTTGAATGACACCAGAGTTTAAGCCAATTATTAAAGCTGATCATCTTGTCTCTGTATTGTGGCATCATTCTTGGTGAAGGTAGGATACTGCTCAGGGTCAGGGTCATACCTGCCTGGGTTACATAATCAGAGAGCTCCTCTATGTCTCTTTTCATGTAGTCCAAGGAGGTACGTCTCAGGTCGTTCACACCAGCGTGGACAATGACAGAGTCGTACTTGTACCTGCTGTTGAGAGACCTGAGTGCTTGCATTATGTGGTGGATTCTAGTGCCCGACAGGCAGCTTACTGTGACCTTTTCCTTGTTCAATCTGGTGAGCGGGACGTCAGTGTGTCTGACTATGGAGTCACCAATGACGAGTGTGTCTGGCATTGTGTTTGGCCTTAAGGGCTGTGACTGTTTGGCACACTGACTATGTGGTCTATGTGTTGCATGTGTTGTGTCCTGAGGTGGCAGTTGTTTGGGTGTCTGCTTTGATGGCCTCTGCTGTTTTGGTAGATTTTTGATCAGAGCCTCCGAATATGTCTTTGTGTATTTATGTGTATGATTTGAAGTTGTGATAGTACTATGTGAGACTGGGTTTGTGGTGTGTGTGGTTACCTTCTCCTCCTGTCTGGTCTTACCAGTCCTATGTTGAGAGAGCTCAGCCTCCAGTTTGGCTATATAGTTGCATCTCTCGCATGTATTTGTGTTTTGTGGGAGAAGGAGAGGGTTGTCCGTGTACATGAGACAATTGTAACATTGCCTCAATATTCCCAGATTCACCAGCTGAGCAGGAGAGGACACCAGCAACTGATCCCTCGACATGCTAGAAGGAATAGACAAGGACTTCAAAAGACTCCGGGGGATGTGGGTGATCGAATGTGGTTTTTGGCTGATGGGGTACTATGTATAATAAAAGTGCTATATCAAGTAAAAAAGTACTTTAGAAGCAAGTGCTAGGCTTTACAGATAGAGAATATTCTACTTAGGAATCAAGTAGAGCTGAGCTTTTTAGATATAGAATACGCTGGTTAGATTAGCAGTACAGTTCAGGGAAGGCTGTTTTAAGGGAAAATTTGAAGAGTGGACTTTAGGTAGCCCGAATAGTTTAACCTTGATTAACCGCCGCTGCTCTTGTGTGCTCCTGTGGCAACTTCGCGCTAAATCGCGCTAAAGTGCGCTAAAGCGTGCTTTATAGCAGGGGGCTGGAAAAAACAGGAAATGACCCAAAATGGCCAATGAATTACCAGTTGCTGTCTCTAACCACTCCTCTGAGGACAAACAGGCAGCTCAGTACTCCCCACTCTCACTGGTGAGTAAAGAAACTTCCCTCTGGCCACACAAGAAAATGGAGGAACACAGGAACCAAATACAAACCCAGGGATCAGCAAATCTGATCACTGGAACAACTAGCTAGGAAAGTTAGGAAAGCAGAAGTATTTTTTTTGTTTTTTTTTTTTTTTACACACACAGACAGAAAATACAGTAAATGATTGGTTATTCGACTAAATGCTATCAAAGACACACAATTTGTGTGTCTGACTAACCTTTGCTACAGAATAGCACAGGACTTATAAGACCACACATATGTACACACCCTCTACACACACACACACACACACACACACACACACACACACACACACACACACACACACACACACACACTCACACACACACACACACACACACACACACACACACACACACACACACACACATCACAGAAAACTATCAGACTTTACACATCCTGGGTGCTATCAGACAAGGATTTCTATATAGAGCTAAGCATCACTGTAGGCAGTGACTCTGCTATACCCAGCCAACCTATCTGATACCGAAAACCACATACAGGCATGCACTTTGCATGGACATAGCAGTGCTCACAAGTTTGCATCAGATGACTTCCAAAGCATTGAGTTCTAGTGTAATTTGGTCAGTTTCAATTAAATCTTTCTGGGTAGTTCTTTGAGCTGAACTCTGTTTGGTGTGAGATTTGGTCTTACTACTATTAGCTAGAGTACAGGACATTAGCTAGAGTACAGGGCTGAACATGATTAGTGTAGCTGGAGCATTGGAGGGTGGTCTTTTTGAATATTTGAATCTGGAATTCCCTTGTTGGAAATTATGGTAGATGAGAATGAGACATTGTTAACATTTTTATATTTGGAGTGTTGGAACATGGAGCTTTTCCACCCACTGTTGTGTGTCTGGAAACATCAAATAAGGATATTGCTGGATATTGCTTTGGAGATATGGGTGTTGTTGAGATCTGCATTTCCTATGGAGCCATTCTTCCTATGGATTTCTTGGTTTTAATTGCAATACCATCAATATTGCAGTAATGGACTAACTCTTATGAACTTATAACAAGAGAAAATTGTTTTCACATTGCATGCAGTATTTTATTTTCACTGAGCAGTTCAAATGGTATATTACATTGATTTGTTACTGTCTGCTTGTAAATTTGCTTGACTGTTTTACTTATAACCTGATTGGATTTTCTGCTGACACTTTGACTATCCTTGGTTGTTATAGCAAACTTTTTTTATAAGCTTGTTATGTTGTCTTGTTTGTCAACTGATTATTTTAACATTTGTTATGAGACTTTGTCAGCATTGAAGAACTTTTCATTTTTCAGTATATTTACTCAATCTTATTCATTGTTTGTGCTTTCATAAGAAGCTACTGTAATAAACTTGAACACTGCTTTTATGTGTGTGTGTTTGTGTGTCACACACACACACACACACACACACACACACACACACACACACACACATGCAGACATATGCACATACAGTGCATGTACACTATGCAACCCCAGTCTCCTCATTCATACCAGCCACAGGTCACATCAGGCAGCAGTTATACGCACACACTTTCGTACAAATGCACACACAAACACAAATACACACACACACACACACACACACACACACACACACACACACACACACACACACACATGGACAAGCACTTGCACATGTGTGCACATACACAGGACAAACAGGCACATATTTACACACTCACATTCACTGCTACTTGCCTGGATCAGTAATTGCCACAAGGTAAAGCTGTCTTGCTTCTCTTGTACAGATTCCCGCCACTGAACTCATAGATGCATGTCATTATGTAGTGGCATATATTTACATACACATTGTATTGCTGTTCAGGGTAACACATAATGTATGACTTTTGTACTACGTAATTATCCTAACTGAGCTGCACAATGAGCTACTTTAGGCCTCATTAGCAGAGACCCCATCCCTGATTACTAGCATACATAAACTAATAACACTGTCAATACAGGCAAAGGACATTATGCACAGTCTCTTTAAAGGACTGTGCATGGTATTCATTAATTGTCTGAAGAGTGTGCACATGTAACAATTATACAGCTGGGTACTAAGTGTATAAATAGTCTAGCCCACCGAAAAATCTATAATTTCAGAGCAAAATGTCTTGAACTGAGTTGGATGTTTCTAGGACCATTGTATAAAATCGTATATTAATCTGGCCTCTGGAAACAGAAACTATATAAAAAAGTCAGAGTAAAGATATTGCTGATTGGCTTTCTGGTGGTGAAAGTAAAATCTGAGATAAGTGTGACGCAATGATGCCAAAGTCTATCTCTATATATTTTGTTGAATAATTTGTATGGAAAATAGAGACAGAAAAATTTTAAATGCTACAGATGATGACAAAGGCAGGAGGGGATTCATAAAAGCCTTGCGTTACCATGGTTTTGATATCATAACCTATTGCATATCAGATCCATAAAAAAATATGCCCTCTGTGACACAGAAGGAAGTTTCTTAACAACAATGAAGTCTACTATAATGCAGCTACACCTGCTACCATACTCTACCCTATCTTGTCTGCCTCCCATACACTACAATGCTAGTGAGCTTCTGCCAGTGGGCTTTCACAGCATAATATCCCCTCATTACCAAGTATGGTTAAATCTCCAGTGAGGCCCACATGTCTGTCTCACACATGCCAGCGGTATGTGGTGCGATTGAGTAAGGAAGCTAACTACTGTACAGCATGTATTACCAAGTAGCTACTGTAGCTGATTTGTAAGACATGCTGTACAATGTCAGTGTCTTTACTTCACAGTGCTGTGTAGGTTCATAAGGCATACTGCACAATATCAATTGCCTTATTTAATAGTGCTGTGTAGGTTCGTAAGTCATACTGTACAATACCAGTTGTCTTAGATAACAGTGCTTTGTAAGTTCGTAAACACAGACTGTACACTATCAGCTGCCTTGCCTCACAGTGCTGTGTAGGTTCATAAAGACATATTGTAAAATATCAGCTGCCTTCACAGTGCAATCTGTGACTGCAAAGCATGCCCTTCAGTATCAGCTTAACTTAACAGTGGTGTGTAGCTTTGTAAGGCAGCCTGTACAGTATCAGCCACCTTACTTCCCAGTGCTGTATAGTTTCATTTATTTAGTACTTTATTTTGTTTTTGGTTGCCAGGAAAGTCCAACTGGGATAAAACAGCCCCTATTCTCTGGATACCCAAGGAGAAAAAGTCAAAATACATAATCTGAACAAAGACATATAAATTTACATAAGAAGTTAACACTCTGACCTTGTGATAAGTAGCAGTACAAATCCCCAGATTCAGCAAGCTCTGCATGGAGTGCAGGAATAGTGCAAGAGCTGCTGCACGCAATATGTCCACCAAACGATACAGGAACGAGCTCCCGGGATGTGCACAAGTGCTCCTACACTATTCCTGCACAGACACCACTGCCATATGCTAATTATCTCATTTGCTGGTAAAAACCATGAAATGAGGTGAATTAGTGATCCAGGAAGCAGGCAGGCGTCTGTGCAGGAATAGTGTAACCTGCAGAAATGCATTAGGTTACTAACCGAATGCATTTCTGCAGATTACAAAATGGAGGCATGACAGCTCGAAAGAAAGCATGTATTCAATGTAGTAGGCATGCCAATGATCAAATATATGGCCATTGGCATGAGAAATAGTTGCAAAATTATAAAAAATAACTTTATTTTTTTTTTGGCTGTTCTCGGCCATTTAAGTGTAGGGCAGTGGTGCGCAAACGGGATCGGCCCAAAAATAAGAAAAAAAGTTGGAAATAAGCTTTTAAACCCAAATCAGAATTTTTCCATAATAGTCAATGGCATGCATAAGACAACAATACCAGAGAATAGTGGTTGCTAAGGGGGAAGGCTGAGTGAGAGTGTAGTAACTATGAATTAGCATTCTGTTTCATGCAAATGAAGGGATTGATACTGAGTCACATATTTCCTCTCAGTGTTAGCTTGCACTCAACCGTGTAGTACAGCAACACCATTGTATAAATCTAAAAGGTGGATGACCTCATAAGGGGGAGTGCCATGCATGCTTTAAGCTTATTGGAGCTCTGTGGCCTGTATTTGTCCTTAGCTAAGCACAGCTGAGGAAGGGGGTGTGTCTGAGGCTGCCTAGCAGTGTTTACATTGCCTAAACAGGTGTGCACGCTGCGCACCAAGTTTCAAACAAAAAAACAAAAAAAAAACAAAAACAGGAACTAGCAGCTCTGTTCACATCTGAGCACTGGGTATGCTCTCTGCACCTTGGGGCTTAAATGGGAAGGCAATGGGAAGGGAAAACAGCAGTAGGAAGGCAATCAAGGAGAACTAGCATAGCTGACAGGTGAAATGTATCAGAATCAGCCAATTACACATGGAACAGCCTAGCACACTACTATAAACTATGCAAACACCTTCCAGTCTGACTTTTCCCACAAACTCTACACCACTGGTTTACACAGACAGGTGAAATTTTACGTGACAAAACTAACAAAATATTAGGGGCTGCTGTTGCTCTAATACATCAATATGTACAAGAGGCTGAGGGTGATGAGGATGAGAATGCTGATGACCAACCCACAGTGAGGAGAAGGCGAAGAGTGTACAGACCCAGGGTAACCTACCAGGGGCTACATGAGCTGGAGATAGTGGAGCGCTATATGGTGGACAGGGACATTCTACAGCAAATTGTTGAGCTGTGCCGGCCAAGCCTCACACACAGAACTAACAGAGGGGAACCCATCCCAGTGGATACCAAGGTATGTGCAGGCTTAGGAATACTAGCCACAGGTGCCTTCCAAAGGGCAACTACGGATATTGTGGGGATCTCACAGGCATCATCATCCAGGGTACTACACCAGTTCCTGGATGCCATGTCAGCACCTGCCGATGAGCACATATATTTCCTCAACATCCGTGAGGCTTTGACCAGCAATATGCATCTCTTCCACCAAATAGCAGAATACCCTGAGGTAGTGGGTGCTATAGACTGCACACATGTACACATCAAAGGACCACCCAGCAAGTGGGGTAGGGTCTACATAAACCGCAAAGGCTTCCCCTCTATCAACTGCCAGGTCATGTGTGATGCCCAGGGCATTATCTTGAATGTGTGTGCTGGCAGCCTTGGAAGCTATCACGACTCCCACATCTTGCATATGACACAGCTGTACCAGTCATTTACCAGTGGGGACATCCCATATGGCCACCTAATGGGGATTCTGGCTATGCACTGGAGCCATGGCTGATGATACCCCTCAGAAATGCACATACACCTGAACAAGAACTCCATAATGAGGCACACGCACAAACCAGGATCATAATAGAGCATGTGTCTGGGATGCTCAAGTCACGGTTCCACTGCCTGAACATATCTGGTGGAGCCTTCCAGCTACATGTACACAAATGTTCATAGTATGTGCCATGCTACAAAATATAATCTTGCAGAAGCAGCTGCAGCAGGAACTGCATGGGACAAGGCCACACAGCCCCCTACCATTGCAAAGGCCATCACAGGCACAGAGGGACACGGAGGAGGAGGAACTACCTGAGACTGCTCATCTAGGCAGAAGGAGGCATGCCCAGTATGCTCAGGCCTTGACAAAGTGACAACGCATAGCACATACACTGCCACGGTAGGGACCCAGGCAATGACACCTCTCTGTGACTCTGACATACAGCAAAAAGGGGTGCCAAACATGACACTACCTATGGTTTACCATGTATAGGGAGTGTACTATGTACATTTGACATAGCCCTGCAGCACTGTCCTCAATACTGGCACAGCCACAAGGTAAGTTAGTCTTCCTATCAATTGCTGAATGGAATAGTTTGTTCTGATAGTTGTATCTATGGTATGGATGTGAGCATGCAAGGGAATCGGGTGGCTGAATGGGATGGCAGCAGATAGTGGACACCTATATGGGCAGCATGAAATCCATAACAAATAGCTGTCAACATACCAGGCAGTACTAGACAAGGTGACAAATCCCACTACAGTACTTGTGGTGGCCCAAATGTGTGTCCATAGGACACACACATGCATGTCAGTGAGGCTCACATACCCACCACCAGCCTCAGCCAGTAGGACAGGTGTAGATTACCATAAAGAAAGACTGGGCTAAGGCCTCCAATTGATGGCAATGGTTAACAACTCCCCTCCAGACCTACACAAACAGATTACAACAGATCTGACAGTTGTATGTCAGTCCTGAAGGGTAAGAAGTCTGAAACTGAAATGTAGGTCAATAAAACCTAAGATCTGCACTCTACTGATATGCCTCCAGTCTGCATGATAGGTCTGAATACAAAATGAAATGGAAGCCAACAGAGTACCTGAAATACCAGTACAGTCACAGCAAATGTTTAAAGTCATCAGGTGTGCTCCCCCCCACAATCCCATGTAGAAATGCAGAAACATGTAAGTGTGAGGTGTAATAACAGTGGAGCACAGATTACCCGACCTGGCCCAATCTACAGGGTAGATTGTTGCATGTGTACCATATGCAGGGGTCCATGTGTTAGTTTGTCATGTGTCCAATATTGTGCGGAAGTGGTCAGCTTGTAGGCATGGCGGGCTGTGTGTTGGTGGTCTATGGGCAGTACTGTTGATGACAGCGCCATGTTCCAACATCTGCAGTGCCAACCACAATGGTTGGCACTGCAGATGTTGGAACATGAAGTGCCAACCACAATGGTTCTCAGCAATACCCATGTCAGCAGTTGTCCATACTTACTGTCCAGATGTCAATATCTGTCACCATCTGAAAGATGGACATGCCATGAATGTGGGCCCATACATACACACAGTACACAGGTGGAAGTACCCTAAACAGAGTGCAATAAATGTAAGTGTCGACTGCACACAACTTTGGCATTGTACATACAGGTTAGCAGCACATTAGTTGTCTGTGTAGTATGGGATACTGATGTAGTCTGGACAATCACTGGCAGACCACAAAAGGCACAGTTATGAAGTAATGAGAGACTGCCTATGTCCCTGCACAAGGCAGCATAAAGGGAATGTCCCATGTATATCTGAGTCAGCTGCAAGTAGCTTCCATATTACACATGCACTCATCTCACCCCACCATTAGCCACAGGTTAATCACAGGTCATATCCTTGCTGTTGGGAATGAGTACAGTATGACCCCACTTCTGTATGGGAATACCCACAAAATGCAGCATGCTGAAGAGGTGTCCTGTCCAGGTGTGTCCCTAGCTATAAGCAGTACCCTGCCTGCATTCAGACCAATGGGTCAATATGTACAGAAACCATTGCCATTAACACCTCACACATTTACCCTGTCACCTAAGGGGAATCCATTGGCTCGCAACCTGGGAATGTAGGAGTGACAGAATGTGCTGGCTTGCTACTGATGGCCTGCATCACTACCAAATAGCCTACAGTCCCCTGTCAAAGGCCTGGGCTTCACCCATAGTGCCAATGTGTGGTATCTCATGGGGTCCCAACTAACAAACTAACACAGACAACAGAACACAAATGCAAGGCCATGTTGACAAATCCCAGTAGCATACCCCCCCCATGTTCTACTGCATGAACTGTGGACCAATCCATAAATACTGCTGGGATAAAGGGCCAACTATAGGGATACTTCCCAGATATCTCTCGCATAATGTTAGGATGAGGATAGATTAACAGAGTGGGGGGTATAGACGCATGGACGTCATGGAGTGTGTGAAGTCTGAAACTCTGATGTGTGCCCATACTACCCCTGCCTGCAAACCCAGTAATGGGTGGCTACAAACCTGCTTGTAAACCACAATGTGAAGGGGAACTGACCAGATGTATGAGCCCTGCCTCTGGGTAACCTGGGTGAATCTGTACCGCTGAGAGGTATGGCCACAGCTGGATATGGCCATTCTGTTAAGTCGATATATGTACAAGAAGGGGATCCTCAGCCACCATATTATCAAGGTGCTAGACCATTTACACAGACCCATCAGCAAAGTGTCTGTAACTACCCCTCCAGAATGGCAGGAGTGTGCAAGAATGTGTAGGCTGTGAACCACAATACTGGACTCAGCTTCATTCATCTTGTATTTCCCAGTAAATAACTGTGAGCAAATAATAATATATGTCAGTAGTCAATGACATAATACATCACAGTGTAAAACAATATGTATGT
Source organism: Protopterus annectens (assembly GCF_019279795.1). Classification (NCBI taxonomy): domain Eukaryota; kingdom Metazoa; phylum Chordata; order Ceratodontiformes; family Protopteridae; genus Protopterus; species Protopterus annectens. The sequence continues at coordinate 334,946,110 of NC_056731.1, forward strand.
CTGAATATCTCTGCTAACACCAACCATGTAACACAAGCAGCACAGACAGCAATAGTTACAGTATCCCCCTATATTTTGCCCATTGCGACTCCATATTGTCATCTTATCTACAGATATCCTGCAGAAACAGGTTGCTATCTGTAGCTTGAGAACATCAAACCCTGGACTGGAGTACAACCCTACCTGGAATGGATTCACACACTCAATATAGAAGGTTATACTGGGCATACTCCTACACTTAGAGAAATGAAGCCCATGTCTGACAATGCAGTGGACTATACATATCTGTCATTTGCAGATATCTGTGCACACATACCAAATTGTACACCATTTATGCTTCACACACACACATTGGATAGGAATACTCACACATATCCATGGCCAACACACTATAATATGCCAAACATACACACACACACACACAGATGTGGGGAAGAGAGAGACAGACAGTGACAGATAAAATTCCATTATGAGGCCTGTCCCACCCATTACACATGCAATTGACTGATATCACATGATGTGCTGATGTCAAACACTGTAGACATTCCTTTTGGTAGCCCTCAGCCCTATAGTGTCTGTGGTGCTTGTGATAACTGTGTAACACAATAGTACAAATCAATATTTATGTAGCATTTGTATACTCAGACCTGTCAAATGTAAGGTTGTGTGCGACTGAGTGTGTGTGTGTGTGTGTGTGTGTGTGTGTGTGTGTGTGTGTGTGTGTGTGTGTGTGTGTGTGTGTGTGTGTCTGTGTGTGCTTCCAGGGGAATAATTTATGGCCCATTCACACACACTGCACTTCCCATTGCTCATGTTAGCACTCCTGCTGATGTCAGTCACCTTTAAATAAACCATCAGCCAAATCTCAACCCTATAAGCTCCTTGATGCTTGCAATAACTGTGTAATACTGTAGTGCAGCAAACTAGTTAGGTAGGAGTTCTAATCCCAGCCATGACAACTGTGATTATGTGGAGATGAATGACTTTTTAGGCCATTCACACTTACTACACCTGCTATTGCTCACTTTAGCATGCCTGCTGATGTCAGTCACCTTGAAATAACCCTTTGGCCAAATCTCAACCTTATAATCTCCATGGTGCTTTCCATAATGGCTTAATACCATACTATAGCAAACTAGTTAGTAGGTATTCTAATCATGGTCCTGGCAATTGTAATAATGTGTCTATTTGTATGTGTGAGTCTCTGTTGACACCTAATTTTGTGGTCATTCACACATACTACACTTCCCTTACCCCTCCTTTAGCTTTGCAGCTAATGTCACTCACCTTCAAAGATACCTTTGGATAGCTCTCTAACATATATGCTCCGTGGGACTTGCAATAACTGCATAGTACCATAGTGTAGCATGCTAGTTAAGTGGGAGTTCTAATCCGGGTCCTGGCAATTGTAAAATTGTGTGTGTGAGCCTTTGTTGACACCTGATTTTGTGGTCATTCACACTTTCTTCTAAACTACATAATAACTGTTCCTAATCTCCTTACTTATTTATCACATTTGGTTTTTTTGCTGTTTGCTTTTATGTCTGAGTGTTTAAATTCTTTAGTTTGTCTAAATTTTTGATAGTTTTTATCACTGTTAGTTATTAGTGTTAATGGAGCTTTTCTCCTCGGGCCTCTGCTGAAAATGGACATGTATCCAGCCAGACTAGCCCGGTTAACAAATGTAAAATAAAAAAAAAATAAATAAATACTGTACTTCCCTTACCCTTTCTTTAGCACTGCAGCTGATGTCACTCACCTTCAAAGATACGCTTGGACAGTTCTTCAACATGTAAGCTTCATGGTGCTAGTAATAACTGTGCAATACTATAGTCCAATGCATAGCTAGGTAGGGGTTTGAAACTCAGTACTGGCAAGGGTGTGTGTGTGTTGGTGTGATTGTGTAAATAACAAGATCCATTGCAGGGTGGGTTTTGCTACATTTTCATATTGAGGATCCATATGTCCCAATGTCACATTACAAGGCCAACAGTTGTCAAACACCATAGAGGTTGTTGTAGACAATCCACAGCCATACATTTATGTATAGGCAACTATTATAATACCCAGGGACCTCTTTCCACCCACAGATCATACACAAACATGCTTGGCTTTCTTTCTTTCTTTCTTTCTTTCTTTCTTTCTTTCTTTCTTTCTTTCTTTCTTTTTCTTTCTTTCTCTCTGTCTCTGTCTCTCTCTCTCTCTCTCTCTTTCCCTCTCTGGTAGATGTGGAAAATGCATCTGTTTTGCATAGGCAGCAGCTTGACTTTGGTAGGTAATTATCATGATCAGCTGATGGCCTGTGCACGAATTGGAGTCTTCCACTTTCTAATTACATGTGGAACACCTGTGGTATCATTCCTATAGCCAATTGCATGGAAACACACGCCTATGCATAAGCACTGCAAGTGGGTGTTGGCCCTTCTCCTTCACTGTGAGCAGGGCTTCATGTGGGTGTGTGACAAACAGCATCACTGAGGGTAGTTGGAAATACCTCTTACAACAAACACTGTGGAGATAGGCCAACAAAATGGAGGGAGATGTTCCAGACATGGGGACAGAATGTAAGTATTGCTGTTCTACAGTTGAAGTAATGTTGGTTTAACAGGGTTTATGTGGATATGGCTGTTCTGCATGATTTAAAGTCTGGCATGACAGTCTTATGTGGTTGAGGAAACTCTCACCTGTAGGGCTATCTGCAGACTGGCCAGAATTTGGAGTCTTAGATTTGGTGTGTTACATACACATTTTCTATCTTTATAAATGCAGTAGCATATTCTGATATGCTGATTTTAGTTAGTAAATGGTAACATCCATGTGTGTTACTGACTTCATATCCATCAGAAGAGATATGTCATAACAAACCTAGTTACACCAGCAATGTTCTCAGTTTATAACTGCAATATGTCATTATTGGCCCTGTGTTTGTGCCTCTGTCCCCAAAGTCTGTCACCCTTTGTTCATATGTCATGCAGTAAGAGGTGGATATGTACAGTATACCATTATTTACTGACATAATTCCTGATATCAAGCCAGTGATATATTAGACTGCCAGACATGTAATGTATAGGAGGTCTAATAGTTGAGGACAAAACCTGGACATTCTGTTGTAGTCTGTACAGTAGTGAGGTCGGTGTACTTATGGTGATTGTGGACAGCGTGTCTGTATTTTGTAGCAGTGTATTGTGATCATGTTATTTGACCTGTGTACAGATTGGGGTAGATGTCAGTGTTCTTGGTCCTATTCTATATGACAGTGCATGCTGCTCCAGTTTCTGATACCCTATCAGTCTATATGTTTGTAGGACCAGACTGAGACATGTACCATGCCGCAGTCAAGCATCAGACTACACTGTGAATTGGGCCAGTATAGGTAGGGTTAGTGTGTGAGTAGCAAACTTGATGATGACTTTTGTTCACACAGGCCATAGACTGTACTATTACTTAGGCTTATCATATGTGACTGTGACTGTGTTGAGAATGGTTGTGGGTATGTACTTTCACATTGGTGTCTGTTACTCAATGTTGTTACATGCCTGTAGTGCCTGCTATATTTGCAATTACATGTGTATTCCCCCACAGGTAAATTGGGTTAGTGTTGTGGCAGTCTGCCTGTAGTGTACACAGTGCTTAGTGACATGCCTAGCAGCTCAGTGTATTTACCCTACTGTGATTTTATGTCCAGATATTTGTCAAATGTACTGTTGCCGGGCCACCATATGTGTTGTGTATTTCTGACAAAGCAGTGAGCTGGAGTGAATATGTATGTCACTAACTCGTGTGAAGTATGTGGCTTGGGACCTCTGCTCCTCCAGTTAATATGTGTTAGGACAGACAGGAGGGTGTGAATGCATCAACTGTGTGAGATTATCTAGTCCAGTATTTCTGATATATCCCCACTTTCATAGCTTTAAACATCCCCTTTGTCAGGCTTGTTCCACATTTCTTGCACTAAGGTGTTCTGTGTATACCTCCTGACTGTCCAGATTGTTTCAGACTGTCCATGTTTACTGCTCATATTTCTTCTGTATTCCACAGGATCATTATTGTGATTTGTGTGGTACGTCACTATGATGATTTTATGATATCCATCAGTAACTGATGGCGTACATGTCAGTTTCAGAAGAGCCTTCCTTCACAACATGTATGTTGACACAAGCCCTGACACTGTAGCAACATTCTACATAGTTATGGTGCTGAGGTATGACTCCACTGCATGTCATGGGCATATGTTTTAAAAAAAAAAAAAAAAAAAAAAATATATATATATATATATATATATATATATATATAGGATCTATATTAGCGTATCGAATGGACTAATTGAAAGCTATTTAGTCAATCCAATACCGTCTAAATGGCAAAATAGTGAAGACACGGAACATCGAATTTTTTCCCAGGGAAACAATTTAGTGGGCCGTCTTCGGGACTTTGCCATTTCCTCCACTATGGTGTGATCTCGGAGTTGATATATTTAAGTAGGGGGGTGGGGGGCACAGGGGGTGAAGGCCCCACTTATTTTTGTGTTTAAGTTTTTCTTTTTGTTTTTTTTTTTTTGCGAAGCAGTCAATTTTTTCCCTTGGAAAAAATTTGCTGTTCCGTATGTTTGATATTTTGTGGTTTAGACATTATCGGTACAATGAAATAGCGTTCGCTATTTTCATCACATGATAAGGTAATATAGACGCTATATACACACACATATATATATATATATATATATATATATATATATATATATATTTTTTTTTTTATTTATTTATTTATTTATCATTTGTTGACCGGGAAAGTCCGACTAGGTTCCACAGAGCCTGTTTTCAGTGGATGCCCGGGGAGAAATGCTCCAGATGCATGTCTTTGGAATGTGGGAGGAAACCGGAGTACCCGGAAAAAACCCAAGCAAACACAGGGAGAACATGCAAACTCCACACAGAAGGCATCCCAGCCGAGAATCGAACTGGTGAACCTCTTGCTGTGAGGCAACAACGTTAACCGCTGCACCACTGCGCCACCCATATATATATATATATATATAGAGAGAGAGAGAGAAATATATACCAATATATGCAAATAGAGATATATATATATAGATATATATGTGTGTATGAATATGTGTGTGTGTGTGTGTGTGTGTGTGTGTGTGTGTGTATATATATATATATATATATATATATATGTATGTATAAACATATATCTATATCCTTTTATGTGTAAACATGAGTGTCGTATATAGCTTCTCAGATGTATCCCACAATATTAATCTGATATGTGCATGTTTACATAGAAGAAAATGACTGATTCAACACTATTTTCACTTACAAGTACTAAACAATTGTAGTAGTCAATGCAGTTTTTCACTACTATTCAGTATGTGTACTGAATTATATATTTGATAAACAACAGACCTTTTAACAGATTAGTGGTTAACTGCTGTGACTATGGTGTACATGGTCCTGGGTTCAAGACCTGTAAGGGCTGTTTGTTTTGTTGCTAGGCAGAGCAAGGACTGTTGGATACATAGTGGTTAAGGCAGTTTTGAGCAGCTTTAAACATGTTTGCACTGGTTTGCTAGACAGTAAGCGGTCCTCATGTACAGTTAAACAAATAAGTGCTTACACTGTCTAGGCTTTGCTTACTAGTGCGCAACTCTGCTTCACATTTACATTTAAGCAATGCTTACACCTCTTAAGCATAGCTCAGCCCTGGTAACCAATGATCACATTCCAGTCTGATAAAATAGCAGGGTAATGACATCTTTAATAAGTGTATTTAATTCCATGTACATAACATGCTTATATGTGCTGTCCTTACAGTAGCAAGGGGTGTGAGTATACTGTATGGGACTCCTGAGTATACATGGGTAGTACCATAATCTTTTCTCTTTATATGTGTTTCATACTTGGGTAGTATCCCAGGTTATATGCAGTCACACATGCATGTATTGTATCATTACATTACTACTTTTAATAGTGCTTTTCCAAGTAAAAGTAGATTGCAGATTGTAGTACTGGAACCATGCACCCCTGCATGCAAAGCTGGTCTCTGAGTATTAACTATTGTGTTCTTGGTGTTTGACCTGTGTGTTTTATGCATCTCCTATTGGATATTGATCTGATATGTTGATATTAACTGTAGACTACTATGTTTTTAGGACATGTCATTGAGGACTGCTGTCATGTAGTAATGGCATACCTATCAGTTTCAGACATCTATCTGTCAAAACATTCATCCTAATGCATAACCTGTTGGCTAGCTACTTTCTGTCTGTCCTCTGAACAGATGTGCAGATGTCAAGTATTCATTTTGGCTGCTTACAGGCAATCTCTGATTGACTGACACTGACATGTCTGCCCAGCTGTCTTATGAATGCCAGAGCTAGGAAACCCCACTCTTTATGCACCACATGTCATGGATACCTCAACCAGACTACTACAGTCAACAGAACATGTTTGGGTAAGGTCCCTAACCCAGACTCTGGCCATGTTATGCAATATATGTTGCATACATATCAATTGGAGCACCTCACTGGCCCTCTTCAAGAGAATACCAGATGAGTGGATGTTGAATTTGACTGTGACCCTGGGGATCACTCAAGTGGCATCAATTGATAGATGGCCTGTTGACAAATGTCAGGTGACATGATACCAGTGTACTGACATGCCCTACTCTTCTCATCTTTCCATGGACATTAGCCTGGTACACACCTAGGAACCCCTGCACCTATGAACCTCAGTACTGACAAATGTGTGTGTGTGTGTGTGTATGTGTGTGCGTGTGTGTGTGTGTATGTGTGTGTGTGTGTGTGTGTGTGTGTGTGTGTGTGTGTGTGTGTGTGTGTGTGTGTGCATTATTGAGTATAACAGTGTCTGTGTGTTTGTAAACTTGTAGTTGAAAATCCTCTGAAGGCCTTCTCACCCACTACATCCCCATTGTTATACTTAGAAAGGGCTGCTGCTGTAATTCACATTAAATGTACCTTGTAACACTCTTCTCCCTATGGGCTACCTGGAGCTTACAGTACCAGCATAAAACTGTTCTACAAATAGGTAAATAGCTGTGGGTTACACTCTGAGTCCTTGCAAATTTGAGTGTGTGTGTGTGTGTATGTGTGTGCAATTGTGTGAGTGTGCATATTTGTGGGAGAGAGCATTCTGAGGCCACATTCTCCAAATACACTAAACCTTGCCATACATTATAAGGGATGATGATGTTGCTGACATTAAGAGAGCCATGACAAACCCTCACCCTACTATCTCTGTGGCATGTGCAATAAATGGATATTCCTGTAGTAGCACTGATTAGATAGACAATGGATTGTATTGCAGTTCTGGTCAATGTGTGATTGTGGATATGTCAGAGCATTATCATAGGTTTCAGTGAGTACAATATCCAATGTGGGGTGTGGGTGCTGGGTATACTTTCTTTACACCATGGTATCCACAGTACATGTCCCAAGGTCCACTGTATGAGGACCACTGTCACCATCAACCATACAGGTAACTGATTACACTATCCAGCCCAGTCATGCATATGCGGTGTGCAAAACCTCTGTAACAGTATGGAGTCACTGACAAGGTAGTTAGCACAGCTAAACCCAGGTCTGTCAAATGTGTCTATGACTGTATGTGTTTGTCAATGTGCATATGACAGTATATCATACTATGTATTATTCATTAACACCCAGTACATCCCCCATTACCATACTGTACAAAGTCTGGTGATGTTCTTCACTTAACAGGAAACTAGGGACACACCTCACCTAAAACCTCTGTGGTGTGTGCAATTAAAGCCAAACACATTAGTAGCAATAAGTACCTAGGTATAGGGGTTCTACTCTCTGTGTTTTCAAGTAAGAGTGTGTATATGTGAAGGGATCTACTTCAGTTTGCAAAAGATATATGTCCCATGAAATCATCTGTCTGAGAATTAACTGGCAAAAGGTAACATTTCAAAGCAATCATCTTGTGAAAATTCATTCCATCAAAACTAGTAGTGGATGTATAAATGCCCTCTTCCCCACTGTACAGCTGTATAGTGATACTAGAGTTGGTATATATAGTTGGGTGTGGTTTTTGTGGGCACAGCCACCCACATTGGGGTTATTGTTGTGCACATCCCCCTGCTTAGTATGCTGTTATACTGTACAGTATATGTTAACTGGTTAAGTAGTTAATTATACTATGTGTGGTTTTACGTTACCCCACACCCTCCAAAATGGGGGGCTGTGCCACAAACACCAGTACACCTATGTTTACCAACTCCAGGACTGCACTACATTGAGGAAGAGGACATATAACCTGCCAGTACCATTGTCAATGACATTAAACAGGTGGACTGACTAATTACTGATGTGATGTTTTGGCAGTTTGGTCTTCGTGGAATTACATAGGCCAAAATGAGTTTACTGCAAAATGAAGTACATCCATGTGTACAGTATTCTCTGTGTATTGCATCAACACCAAAACCTCTGTGTGTGTTATTCACAACCATTTGGTGTGTGCCACCCAGTACACTTACCATTGTCCACTGTAGAAGATCTCCTTACATCAGCCACCATGCACTCACCTGTATACACCAGTCAGACCTATCAGCCATGTGGCACATGCAGTAACTGTTATACAGACCTGTTACTTGTGTTCAGCTGTACCTGGGATATGACACAGTCAATGTGTCATCGCAGTGCCATACCCCTTGTAGGAAAGGACAGCAGACCAACATCCTGCTGACACATAGACACCTAGAACACAAACAGAATACATTATGGAGACCACAATCAGTTAGTGTTAATAACAGCTATAATGCATCATGGCTGGACAGCTACACACTCTGATGTGTAAGCATTAATCATTCCAGCTGAAAACATGTTAAACAGCATTACATTGCTAAACCTTAATACATTCACCCTGTGCATTAGAACCATATTAGCATGTCCCTGCATCAATGGTATGGATAACAGGGATGTAGCACAGGTATCATCATATGCACAGGGTGTTTTTGTGGGTTTGCCAAAGGCTTAGGCTGAGCCATTTGGTTGACATCATGTGTGTGGGTTAAGGGGTTCTTTATTAAATGAGCTGTGCAGATGTTGTGTGTGTAGGTATGGAGGTGCACTAACTGTGTTGGTGATGCATGTGTGTGTGTGTATGCACATATTTCTGCCATGTGGCTGCCCTATGCAGGAGTTTGTTGAACAGCTGCAGACCATACATGGCAGGGTGTACAGTTCACCATGTCCGGCCATGGACATGAGAACTCAGGGGTTGCACGGGCACTACCAGGCAAAAGCCAGATATGTTACTCTCCCCTGATGATAATTGTCCACTAGATCCGCGCCCCTGTTGGGACTGGCCAGGACCATGTGCACATGACCTGCTGCATTGTGGTGTGGACAGGCACCCCCCTGCAGTGCTAGTGCTGGTACTGCCACTACAGGAACGGCTGTGAGTTGTTGCATGTCCATGTAGACCTCCACCTGTTGGTGTTGCTGACCTACGTCCACATGACCGATACCCTACTCCCACCACATGCTCTACTACCGACACCACATGGTTGAGGATTCCCACCATCCCACCCAACTGTCTATCCATGACCTCTGCAAAATAATGGTGGGCACCTGCAAGACCACGGATGTTGTTATGTACAGCAGGAAGAGTAGCCCTCTGGAGCCTCAGACTATCTCTGTTGTAATGTTCCATACATGCCTGTGCCTCCAGGATGGCCTGAAACATGTGTCTGGTGACACCTGCTGTGGCACTTCTGCCAGGGGCATCATGGTCAGTAGCCCTGCTACGAACACCCCTGTACATCTGCCTGTGTGGTACTTTGCTAATCATCCAGCTATGGCTGCTGTGTACAGACACACTTGCCATAGCCACCACACTTTCCTGTCCCATGCCACCACCTGCCAACTGTCCCTCATCTATGGCCACTGGTGATGGGGTATGTATGGGTATTGTGACTGTGTGTGGTGATGGGGTGGATAAAAGTGTGATGTCAGCCAATTGCACAGATCCAGCCCCTGACAACTCTGTCTGTGCTTCGCTATGCCTATCCTCATTGTCAGAGTCTGTATGGACACTAACATCAGTTTACCTGCAGGAGATACCCTGACCCACCTCACCACCTGTGAGGGGCAGGCAAGAAATGTAAATTAAGACCTGTACATTATGGTTTACTTCTACACACATACACACTTACAGGTGAGGTGGCACAAACATATTACACAGACCTCAGTACCCAACAATTGACATGCATGACATATGGTACTCAATATCAGGCAGTGCAGCCATTCTAAATCCTGGTTACAAACAATATACATATGTGGGATGCATGAGTCATGTTAGTATGTGATGCCCCTTCCCTGTAACACAGTGCACCCATGTACACATTAATGCTGTGCACCTGTACAGCACACTGGCATGCACTGTACACCATACCTCACAACTATATAAATCATTGCTGAATGTGTTAGATGTGTAGCGGTTATGTTTGCTCTGTTCTTCACAACCCCTATGTGTTTGTCTGACACATGACTGGGATGATATAAGGATGGATGTCACTAATAAATCACTGACATTTGATTCCCAAAATCTCATTATCACCAGTTGATGTATGTGCAATAACAAATGTGTACACTGATAACCTTCAAAGCCTCATGTGGATTTCAGAAGCATACACACCCCTGTTGACATGACAGCCAATTCTATGATATGCAATGGAGCCACATTACTGCAGTCAAAAACATTACACACACCTGATATGTGATATATGACCTATGCAATCCAATCCTGAGTCAGATGACTGTCAGTCATGGAGATGCAGACTGAGATGCGTATTATATTGCAGGTGCATAATTGTGCACACCCTTAAAACAAATGGTTTGTTGAAGCACCTGCTAACTGAAATACAGCAGTCACTATTCTTGGAAGGGGCACAGTAGCATGGCACATCCTTGCCTTTGCATAATTAGGTTTGTCTTCCCCACAAAGGTACCACAACTCTGCCAGATTGCAAGGCCAGCTCATGTGCACAGCCTGTGGAAGTCACAAAGGGACTTCAGTATTGTTGTGGAGTGTATGTTATGTGTGTGCCAATTCATAACCTTGAATATGTTAAGATATAGTCATTCTTAGCTAGCTTTGGATGTATGCTTCAGTTCACTGTTCTGTTTGAAGCTGACACCCCTCCCCATTCTCAGCCTTACTGCAGATGCCTGACAACTGTGGTCCACACATGATTGTTAGTTTGCAGTGTTCCACATTAACTCCACCATGTCTACAGGCCTACTTTCAGGTAATGAACAGCGACCATAAATGTGTACACTGGCACAGCAACCTTCAAGTTGAGGATGGTGGCCCTGATGTAATGTGAGCTGCTGCGTGTGCACCACACATAACTTTAGGACTACTGTCTTGTAGGTTTGAGCCTTTTTCTCATGAAACCATTACACATTGCAATACATGCTTTTGGAAGACCTGAGGTCATGCTTTTACTACCTGCATGTAAGCCTGGATGATGTTTCTTGTGGGATAAATCTCCCATCTACTTACCCTAACCCATAGGGCACACTTATGCAGACTCCAGGTGATTGGTGATGCAGGTAATACATAGGCAGGACTTGCAGCAACACTGAGGCAGTTGCACAAATGTCTAGCATGTATCTGGGTAGCCTTCCTGACCAATTTGCACTATGTATTATCACCTGTAGTGGATGGCCATCTGTATCTTGTCCACATCACTGTCGTCTCATATTTAATACACCTCTAGATGACTGCCGGAACTGTTTGCTATGGACTATACAATGGTGAGGTAATGTTATTTTACCCTACTCCTTACTACTTCCTTTCAGATATGGGATCCATGTCATGCCTTGGCAGATGTGTGCAAGCCATGGCTGCCTGTGTTGCAGACAGCTGGCCAATTGTCATGGACAGACTTCTCGGACAGCAGACCATTACATGGGGTGACAAAGAGCCTATTCTTGATGGCAGGTGTGTACTACAGAAGAGTGAATGCTGTCAGTACATCACAAGCTGCCTCCACAATATGCTAGAATGTGTGCACATGTATGCTTCCATTGTATTGTAAGGTTTGTAAACACCATATTTGTTGTCCTAACATAGGATTCTATGTTATACATTAACTACACATATTAGGTGCACATTACATGTTGCAAAAGGTCTGGAATTTGTTATTGTACTCTGTCATTGTATATATCAGGAGCAGTTGACACCAGCATAGGGGTGTGTACACTGTTGTATCGACTGTATGAGGGTTATGTTTCATACATGTCCCCTACTGTAGGTTATTCGTCCCACCACTTGGCTTGTATCTGTTGACACATCTTGCACTGATGGGTTGTGAGGTATACTGCAGGACACTTACCTACCCTTCACCATGGTGACCAGTGTTAGGCTGTGCAGTTAACACCAACAAACCTGAACATGTACATCATGCATTATAGGTAGGTGTGATAAATGTGTACATGGCATATAGCATGGCCTTAACATGGCCGGTGTATTGGCAAACATGAACAAAATAACCCCATACTCCCCAGCCACAGGCTGCTGCCCCAGTTGTGTACTTGAGGGACCTACATAGTTGTGGGAGAGAGGTAATTTCAATAACCACTTATGTGGCATTGCTACAGGGTGAAAGCAGCATTTCAGTACATTAACAGAACAAACAGCAATACTACAGAATATGCAGTCCAACACCATAGATGTGCACATCTGTGCATTACTAAACTCCAGCTACTGACTATCTTCTCTGATATATGCATGCAGATTCTCTACAGATAAAAATGTAGAATCAACACTCTTCTAGTTATAGGCACTGTGGCCTTACCTCCATGCTCCTCAAACATTGGTTGGGTGCCATCCACCTCAACAATGCTGGGTCCTGCTTCATGGTTGGTGTGCCAGCAGGTGCACCAAGGCTGGCAAGGAGCTGTTCCATACATGTCAGTGGGGGCTGAATGGCTGCTCCCCCACCTGTGGCTAGCTGATCCATTGCTACAGCAGCTGTTCAGTTCTGTGCATGATGCAAAATGTCACTGTCGCGATGATGGACCTGATCATTATGCCAGTTCTGTTGTCCAGCATCATTCACCTTGTGGACCAGTTCTTCCCATAGAGCTGTTCGGTCATGTAGTGCTTCTGTGCCATGTCCAAACAGGACGTCATAGTGCTGTATGAGATACTGAATGATTACATCATTCTCCAATGAAGTAAAGGCTGGTAGCCTTCCTCGTGGCATTGTAGCTGGAAGACATAAACAGGAGAAAAGGTTACATGACCTCATACAGTCGTCTACTTGCACATCAACACAGAATATTACTTAACAATATTCCAAACTACAACCTAACCCTATAATCAGCTGTCATTACACTCCTGGTCCTGACTTATCTTATTCCACCCAATGTTGCACAGTTAACTGCATAACTCTCTATTCTCCATTCATTTCTGTGTATAGGGATGACACTGGCCATCGTCCATGTGAATGGTGTGTGGATGGTGGCAAGTCTGTGTTTGACTGTAGTGTGTGATGGAGTTATGAGCACTTGCCTTAGTTCAGATAAGAGGCAAACAGTGATGTTCTCATGGCCCAGAGAGACTTGCTATTGTTGCCTTCAGTAGGCATTATGTACATGTTCACCATTGATGAGGGGGGTAGTGTGTTTGATGTGCATATCCCCCTATAGAATTTGTGTGGACAGGGTGGCACTGTTCCCACCTAACCTCTGTGATGCATGTTGCCTATATCCATGGCATGTGTGCATGAGGTGTGCTTTACCCTCAGTACAGATTGAATTGTGTTGTTGCCTCTGAGACTGACTACATATGTGGAGACACTCTGTTGCAATTGTCCTTGGTGGAGTGGATATGTCTGATTTATAGTCATAACCAGCCTTACACAACATCATCTGTGAACATACATGCTTGCTGAGATAGAGGTGGACTTGCTTCCAAGTTGTTGGTTGCACTCATGTGTCCCTGTACAACCAATATAGCAACCTATTATGTGCTTTGTGTTTCACTGCTGCCCACCAAGGGGGATTACTCTCTCCTTGGTGGAGGCTACTTTTACATGTCAGGTACTGCTGATTGCATATAACTACAGTGGGTATGAAGTGTGCACACCCCTGTTACAATCCCTGTTATTTGTGCAATTGGAACATGACACCACAAAACTCATTTCAAATAAATTTGCACTTGTAATGTGACCTCTATCCTTTACAATTTGATGTAAAACATGACAATCAGGTCTGGGAAAACATATGTGAAATAATCAGTACAATAAGCCAGTTGAATGAGTGTGCACACTCTTAAAGTGATATGTTGTGTGAACACCTGTTGAGATAACTACAGCATCCATTTGTGTTGGTTTGCACACTCAATAGAATTTTACAGGTTATGGGTCACATTTGGGGTGTGGAACATTTTTTTAAAGATTATCTCTGGTCTAATTGTCATACAGCACAAACACCTGTCATTCCAACAGAGGTGTGTACACTTTTGATATCCACTGTATATAAATGTTGCTATAGCTGTTAGTGTTAGGCATGGGCAATGGGTCATAACACAGATGAATACTTCACTGATTACTACATGATAATCATGCCGACTGTAGTACCCATATCAGTGTCACAGCAATGCAACAAGCAGTAGCTGTACACATTTATTTCTGTTGTATGCACTGACACTGATATTACACACATGTGCAACATGCACACTCTATTTTTCCAACTGCTAGTAACCCATGGTATCAGTTTTGTGCCTTCCATCTGGACATACACATACATACATGTGCCCAGGGGATACCTGTTATACATTTGTGTTCTGTGTTAGTATTGCACACTGTATTCACAGTCTTGCTAATCAATCATACTTCTCAGCTGGTTATACCCACAGGACTTCAGGACAAAGACCCATATCAATGGTTGACAAAAGTAACATCAGTATTGATACCATATTACTCTAGCTGTAACATACATATTTAAGTTAATTGCACATTAGCCTTTGACACCACTGTGAAAACCTGGAAGATGTCCAACAGTCATAACTACACTATTATGTTACATTGCCATTGCTGGAAGATTTGCCACTGGTTTGGCCAACATAGGTCAAGTATATGTGTGTGCATCTACAGATATCAGTCACAAAGTGCTTATTGTCCAGCAAAACATTGTACAGTTGAATGTCATTAATTCAAGATATCACATGCAGTTTGGCATACATGTCTGCAACAGTACTGTACTATCCACATGCCCTATATATGTCTCTTAGCTTTCTGAGACAAACCTATATCTTATTCATATTCACAGGTAACATATGGATATGGACAACATCCCATTAACTGGCCTAGCAGTGGCACAGTCACAACTGTTTGACAGACACTCTAGTGGTTGGAAAATGTGAGCTGTCCATTCCCAGGGTGAGTCAGGCTCCTGAGCTGTGATACTACCTATCATACTCTTAGAGCATCACATGTGGACAAAGCCTAACATGATGGGTGGGGTAAATAGGGACATATCGTATATATTCCTGTTACAGAGTTATGAAGTTTTTAGCATAATACATTTTGCATTACTGTGACTGTTCTGAAGGACGTGTAGTCCTACACTCAAGTGTTTGTCATTACTTCATGACTTCAGCCCTCAGCTATTTGTCAGATAGGTAGAGATGTCAAGAGGAACAGACATAACAGTCTGATTTAAAAATCTGGACATTCTGTGAAGATTTGTACAGTTGACAGATATGACTGTGATGTCTCCCACTGAAGACAGAGTCAGATGCTATGGCCATAGCAGTTATACAGCAGGACATCAGTACAGCAAGTTTTGCTGACACATATACATTTTCCAAACTCAGCTATCCCATTATTACAGACCAAGTAATACATTAAATTACATGCTTAAATGTTTCACATGCATTTTTTTGGGGGGGAGGGGTCGTTGTATATTCAAACCTAAGTATTTTGGTTTGGTTGTTGTCTCGCTCTGAGTCGTTATCTCTCTCTCTCTCTCTCTTTCTGTAGTACAGGGAATGAGTGGGTTTGATTAAGAGGCATCATGGCTTTTGCAGGTGATGGTCATGATGAGGTGATGGCCTATGCACCAGTCGGTGTTCCTCACTTGTTGATTGCATGCAGACCAGCTGTGTAGTTCTTCCAATAGCCAATGTCATGGCAACCCACTCCTATAAATTTGTACTTCCTGTGGTCATTGTCCCTTTACCTTGCCTATAAGGAACACATTATTTCTGTGTGTGGGCAGCAGTATTACAGACAGCAGGTGAGAATATCTCTTACAACATGACATGTGTACATAGGCCAACTACAGTTTTATGTAAGGTTCCAGACATAGGGACAGAGTGTGAGTATCACTGTTATATGCTTCGAATACTGCTAGTTTAACAGGGTTTGTGTGTACATGCTAGTTCTGCATAGATTAAGGTCTGACAACGTTATGTGTCTGCATAGCTCTCAACTGTAGGGCTATCCACATAATCGCCAGGGTTTGGGTCACTATGTTTAGTGTGTTCCCCAAACAGGTGTTGTCCTTGACAAATCATTGCCATACTCTGTTGACTGCTATTAGTAACTGGAAACATGCATTAGTGTTTGTGACTTCATATCCCTGAGAAAGGATATGTTGCAAACAATCCTGTGACACCAGCACCTTTCACAGTGTGCGAGTGCAATATATCGAATATGGCCCTGTGTTTGGCCCTACATCCTCCACTTATTTACCAGGCTTTGTCCAGATGTCATGCAGTAAGAGGTTGATAGGTATGGGCTATCATTATTTAGTGCTGACATGCCTACTCTCATTCCAGTGATGTTGTGGACTCCCACTTATGTTGTGGGGTAGGGGCCATAAATATAGTCCATAGGCTAGACAACATGTGTCAAGAGGTCAGTGTATAGTAAACATTGTTATATACCCATGTAACACATTTTAGGGGGGAGTACATGTTTGACTCTTAGGCTGTTAGTACATGTGAGAGATATTACTAATAAAAACATAAAAGTTATGTAGCTGTACTTTTTGATACTATGGTGATGGGGACAGTGGTGGGTTAGAGGTTACTGTCTGGCTCACAGCCTGTCAGTTTGATAGACCAATTTGAAGTGAAGCATTTTTATGTAAAGGATCAATTTACATTGTAATGTTTGATACTTTCCCCACTATGTGGTTAACTGAGGAGTGTAATTGGAGGCTGTTGGCTTAATCGTGTAATTGAGTGTTGATTGATTTTGTATTCAAGGCAAGTGTGTTTTGCACTGTTGTACTACTTGAAGGTTTTTCCATGACATCAGTGTCTGATACTTTGTGTGGCTTACTTTGGTTACCACCTGTCCCTCTGTGCAAGGCAATGTCATTGTCTGGCCAGTTGTGGCATACTCATAACCCTCAACTGTATACATTTTCCCATAATGTCCAGATGTTGGCAACTTAACGTTTGTGTGTTCCTCCTTAATTAGGTTTCTTTCCGGCAAAAAGCTGAGGATTGGACTCATTCAATGATGACAAACATTTGACTGTAGGACTCTACATTATTCAGAAAAGCAATGCTACTGCAGAACCTATAGTATTCTATCAGCTTTCTGAGATTGTAAGAGAATATTTATAATCAGTCCCTATTTGTCCACCATCATGCTATGCTTTGTCCATATTTTTGCCTATAACAGGTTGAGAGGTATGGTACTGCTGACGACAATTTTGACAATTGAAAAATGTCCTGAGATGGTAGGAGCAAGAATGTATCATATGTTTCCTTTAATATTTGCATAATTAATTTATGTTGTATTTTACACACCTACATGTTGTAAGACATGGCATAAACAACTGAAATAGTACAGAAATAAACATTTTTTTGGAAAACGGTGGTGTTATGTGTGTTTTTTTAATGCAACCATTCTCATTTGTGCAAACATATCACACTCTGGGCATTTGACAAGGTGGTAACTGTAGGATTACTGGCTGTTTGGGTTTCACTGTGCTCTCTTTAGTCATTTCAATTACTTGCCTAAGAGATTGCTGTATGTCAGGCCACTGTGTAAGGCCTACCATGATTATGTAGCAGCAGAGTGTGTACTTGTTATTTGGACTATGTATGTGTGGGGTCAGCAGATGAATGTCCCATACCACCCCAGCATTCTATCTACAGTATGACCTGCCACAGGATATGTAGGGGTATTGTGTGACTCTCATGGGGGATATATCTATCCACACAGCCATTGTACTGTGGTGTTTGCTAGGCTTACCAGCATTTATCTATCTGTAAGTGTGTTGTTTATATATATATATATATATATATATATATATATATATATATATATATATATATATATATATATACATATACACATATATAGAGCAAACATTCACAGATATCTGTTTACACAGATAAATCAAAAGTAGCTACCGGAACAGTCAACTAATGAATGAATAAATAAAAGTGGGCACAATCAGTTCCAGTAGTCAGCATCCAAAAGCACCAGCACTCTCCGTAATAACCCACAGGTCACTTCCGTGGTCACCGAAAACAGTTTATTGTTAAAAATCACATACAATTCATAAAATTACTGTTAAGCGCTTTCATCTTCACATAAAGACTTCTTCAGAACAATTAATTCTACTTTCAGGCAAGTAGTATATATATCCACAGTCACATGTGGTGATTTTCTTAATACCTTTTTAAAGTGCCAGTGCTAAGAATTCAAACTCCCTCCTATACATACAAAATATAATATATAATAAATATTTAGTCTCTGTTTTCAAGAACCTAATCTTGTAACATATAATACAATTCCTATAAATCTTAAAAAAAAATCCTAACACAATGAGATACAAAATACATCCCTTGTGTGCATTTTACCAAAAATTTAATGTGAAGTTAAAATAAATTTAAAACACCCTATTACTAGTCCTACATATGTTTTAGGATTTACAAGTGCTTATTATCACAACTACTGGAATATATATATATCAGTCTATCCATGATATTCTAAAATAGGTTTAACTGATATATATTCATTAATTCCAGGATGGACTGATGCATTTAGAAATATCTGCCACCTGGTTTCTTTTTCACCCACTGCTTTTTTAATATCCCCACCTCTTATATTATATTTAATGTTTTCAAGAATGCCAAAATGAAAGGTAGTATACCTGTCATTATCCCTTATGTGTTTCCATAGTGCGTTATTTTCATCTTGTTTCTTAATACTGTAAAGGTGATTGTATATTCTATTACGTAAACATCTTGTGGTTTTGCCAACATAAAAACAGGCACATTGGGTACATTTTGCCAAATAAACCAAGTTCTTAGACCTACAATTGCCCTTCTGGAACCTAATGGTAGTACTGTTATAATTTTCCAACTTTATACTTGAACAATTTACAATGTACTGACATTGTTGACAGGTTCCACATTTGCTGGTACCCTTATTCCCACCAAATACATCTCTCTTAGTATATTTCTTTTCTAAAAGATTTTTCATATTATAACCATTCCTATGAACAAAAGTTGGTTTATCTCCTACCACTTTAAAAATGTCTTCTTCAACCCTTAAGATGTTCCAATTCCTTTGGATTATACCTTTGATTTCCGCACTTTCAGGTGCATACCTTATAACACATGCTTTACTATATTTCCCTGTATCATTCCTATTGTTACCATTACTTTCATTATTTTTTACATCTGTTTTAGGGGTAACACCTAAAAGTGGTTTATACTTTGCCCCCCAATGTCTTCTCACATATTTAATAACATCAGATATCATTTCACAAGGGTATCCTCTGTCTGAAAAAAAAGAGCCAATTTTTGTTAACTCCTTATCTAAATCTAAAAAGTCAGTTGTCATACGGGCGGCTTGTATACATTGACCTTTTATTATGTTCCTTTTTTGTATATATGGATGGTTGCTCGAGAAATGTAAATAGGAGTTACTGAAGGTTACCTTTCTAAAAATATTGGACTTAAATTTACCATCTTTCAAGGTGATTAATGTATCTAAATAAGAAATAGACTCCTTATCCATATTGAATGTAAATTTAAAATTTTCACTACAGGAGTTGAGATACCCCTTAAACTCTTCCAATTCCTGTTGGTTACCTTTCCAAATCACAAAGATGTCATCCAGGAACCTGAAGTAACAGGTCATAAGCCTGCTCCATTTGGAATCAAAAATAAACTCATTTTCCCAATCTAGGAGAACCAAATTGGCAAATATGGGGGCACAACCTGCCCCCATAGCCACCCCCCTAGTTTGTTTGTAGTATTCACCCTCATAAAATATATAATTATGTGAGAGTACTATTTCCATAAACTCTACTATCAATAGGGTCTTGTCCCAAGAAAGACATCCAACTCTAGTGATACTGTCCTGAAATCTTACCATACCTTCATCCTTAGGTATGCTCGAAAAAAGATCCACTACGTCGATCATAATCAACCATTCAGCCCCCTCAGCTAACTTGGGTTGTAGCCTTCTCAAAAAATCCCAAAAGTTTACTACAAGATGGTTAATATTTTTAAATGTCATTTTCAACCATTTATCAATTACTTTACCATAAGGGAACGATTTTGAGTTGCTACCAGAGATTATCAGCCTAAAAGGGGGATCGTGGATGTCTTTATGGACTTTAGGTATCCCCACGATAGTACTGATTATAGGGGAATCAACTTTTAGAAATTTGTAAAGATCATGGTCAATCCTACCTTCTAACAGCAGGTCTTCCAAATAGAAGTCAATTTTATGGTGTCCAGTATTTACTTCATTTAAAGATGATATACCATAATTGCCAGAAATCAGCAAAATGCTATGAATTTTGTTAGTATAATCGGCTGTGGGGTAAAGTACAACCCCACCCCCTTTGTCCGGCTTCATGATCCTTATGAGTGGATCACCCTGAAGCTCTTTCAAAATTGTGTACTCACCAAATGTTAAATTAAACCTAGATTTGGTATTCCTACATTTATTACTGTATTGGTATATATCTTCTATAACCAATTTTTCAAAAGTCCTTAATATATTATTAAGGGGCAGTGTATATTTACTGTAGGTTTTAAATTCCTTATTTTCTATGCTGGGATTACCATCGAATTTAACTCCTAAATTAAGCTTCCTAATGAATTTTTTAACATCCACTATACAATCTACGACATTGAAATGTCCATTTGGGACAAATTTCATCCCTTTAGATAGTAATGTAAAGTGTTCCTTTTTCAGCTCCACTCCTGTATAGTTGTATATAATAAAATGATCATAGGAGCTAATAATCTCATTAATCTTTACTATATTATTATCCTTTACTACCTGAAAGGACTCATATTCTCCTCCTGCATTCTTTTTTGTCCTCCTTTGTATCTCTCCCCTCCAGGTTGATTGGTTCTTCGATGTTGATCCCATCCTACATCGTCCCCTAAAAAATCAGAATATTGCTGTTGATTTTGATAGTCATAGTTTCTATAATTCCTATGTGGTCTATTTTCATTTTGGCCCCTAAATGTGTTGCAATTCAATCCATTAGTTTTCCCATTCTCTTTGTGAAAAAACTTAGGTTTATTTCCTACATCCTTTTCCCATCTGTAGGCTGTACCCTCCTTATATTGCTCTAAATCTCTTTGCATTTTTTTGCATTTCCTTTCAAACTGTTTAGTTATTTGACCCTCTACCCAATTGTATTGCGCTTTTAAAAAAAGTTCACACTCATCAAATAGCAAATCTTTAACAATGGTATTGTTCAATTCTTCTAATTCGACTAATAAAGAACAAATCCTATTGTCATTACATCCAATGATGAACTTCATAAAAGAAAACCCAAAACCGTTGAATAGTTTAATGCATTCATTTTTACTGGACTCATCTAATATTACCAACATGGGCACTTTAAAAAGCCACAAGCCCATGGGTACAATACCATTGTCCAAACATTTTTTAAGATAATTATTGTCCAGCTGCAGGCTTTTTAATACCTTCAATTTTTTACCAAATAAGAAAATAGTGTCCTTAAGCGTTTTCTCTACTCCATCCACTTCTCGTATTTTTGTGTTGTTGTCACGCCTTACACCCCCATCGAAATCGAATTCACCCTCTAGAAAGTTAGTAAAGTTAAAATGCCCTTGTTCACGCTCTTTGTGAGAAAAAAAAGAAGATTGTTTTACAGTACCTGCCCGTTTATCATGGGCTGTGAAGGCATATGTCTTTTTCGGTACAGTCCTCTTTGGTTTGGCTCCCGACAAGTTGAAATCCGCCTCCGATCCAATTTTACTTGCTTCTGACACCTTAGGTCGCAATAGAATGTCCCCAGAATTGGATCTATAAGAGTCCTGTCGACTAGCTGGTACGCCATTACCCTCTCCATCTCGCAAGCCTTCACCCCGGCCTTTCAGGTGCGTACCACGCGTTGATGTCACATCATTACCATTTCCTGCTGCAGAGTTGGGTTGCATCATCATCTCTAACAGCCGGGTAAGTTCCCCTCGCATAATGGCCATTTCAGATTGCAACCCCCTGATGTCGTCTCTCCGTGGTGAAAAAATAGAGGGTAATTCATCCAAGGAATCCATGCTGATATAACACAACCAATAAATCAAAAGTAGCCACTGGAACAGTCAACCAATGAATGAATAAATAAAAGTGGGCACAATCTGTTCCAGTAGTCAGCATCCAAAAGCACCAGCACTCTCCGTAATAACCCACAGGTCACTTCCGTGGTCACCGAAAACAGTTTTTTGTTAAAAATCACATAAAATTCATAACATTACTGTTAAGCACTTTCATCTTCACATACACAGATATAATATATATGATAACAGATATAAATATATGTATATGTATTTATATGTATTTATATATATATATATATATATATATATATATATATATATATATATATATATATATATATATATATATATATATATATATATATATATACATGGTTTACTATTAAAATATAGACGTAGCATTGTATGCCTATGAACTATTCGAACTACATATGTTAGAATAGTTTATATGTGTGCAAGCTACATAACTGAACGTTATATTTGCGAATGTGCTGTACATTTGCAAATATGAACGTTCAAAGGGATGTACAGAGATCTTGGTACAGTGCAGTTAGGGAAATACATCCCTTTCCTCACTGTAGTGCAATCTCGGATTTGGAATATATAGTTGGGAGTGCTGCCCCACACAGGGGGGTGCAGGGGGGCTTACCCCCTGTATAAATGGGATGTTAGGTGCACTAGTTAACAAGTTATGGCAAGGGTGGAATTGCTGATAAGTGCTGTAAAATAACGTGATTGACATTTTTGGCATTAACAGCTGATTTTCGATATTAGGACAGTTAGGTAATGTGTACTTTTGGCAAATTAGTTCACTGTTAAGTACCGTTTATGTTTTAAATTTTGATATTTTAATAGCAAACCTATATATATATATATATATATATATATATATATATATATATATGGCTTACCTTTGAAAGGTTGAAAATCAACCTACCGAACGGCCCTTTGTGCGAACCAGAATGACGAAAATCGTCATTCCGATTTGCACTGAAGTTCAAAAATCAGCAAATTGAAAACCAGGCTTGCTGATTTTCAAACTTCAGTTCAAAGACAAAGCGTAATGCGCCCACCCCTGCACCCCAACACCCCCCTACTTTATTATTCTAGCTCCGAGGTCGCACTACAGTGGGGAAAGGGTCCACTTACCGATCCTCACTATAGTGCATATCGCACCAAAAATGCTGAATTGCTGAATCTGCAATGAGTGAACATTACTGTGCATTCACTCATTGCACATTTGATGCATTCTGTTTTCGGCATTACGCACATATAAAGGTAAACCATATATATATATATATATATATATATATATATATATATATATATATATATGTATATATATAAAATACATACATATATATATATATATATATATATATATATATATATATATATATATATATATATATATATATATATATATATTTATATTATTTGAATGTTTACTGGTTTCACAATATACATTCCCTATTGTACAGTGATTGTCCTTCAAGATATGTCCATGAACTCATCCTGAACTCTTACAGCTTACATAGCTTAATGGTTACTTGCTGTGACTGTGGTATACATGTTGCTGGGTTCAAACCCCTGTTTTGTTGCTGGGCAGATCAAGGGCTCATGGAGAGAGGGTGATTAAGGCACTTTAAAGTGGCTGTACGTGGGTTTGCTCGGGGTTGAGTGAAGCTAAGTGGAGCTAACACAAGGTTAAACGTACAGGCATTTAAACTTTGTGGGCTTGTCTTAGCGGCGCTTACCAATGTGCAAATCTGGTTAGGTATGATAATTACTGTTTACCTATTCTGTGTTTGAGCATATGTCAACTGGTTTACCCACCACTCAGCAATGGTAATGCATAGTTAAACATATAGGCACTCTATTGAATGTTAAGTTTGACTAAACAAGCATAGGTTATGCAGCTTAGGTGGTGTAGTGATGTGGTTCCTGACAGCAGTGTGCAGGGTCCTGGGTTCAAGACCTGGGGCTGTGAGCTTTTTCATTAATGTTAAATGACCGGCCTGCATGATAAGTTAGACAAAGCAAGAGCAACTTGTAGAACTCAGATGGTGCAGTGGTATGGTTGCTGATGGAGATGTAAAGGGTCTTGGGTTCAAGACTTGGTCAGGCTCATTAATTTTGTTGCTGGCCACAACAATGGCTGATGGTGAGAGGATGATTAAGGCACTTTAAAGCAGCTTTAAGCAGGTTTGCAAGATGCTAAGCATTGCTTGCATATTGGTTACTCCGTTTTAGCTTTGCTTAGAGGTGCTTACTTCTGCTAACCCCCGCGCTAATTTCTTTGATAGAAAAGAAAATGGGTTGATAGGAAAGTGGTGAAAAAAGGGGCAAGCAGAGGGAAAGGTAAGAAGAAAGATGGACAGGGATGTGCAGGACGGAAGTAGGGAAGGTCCATAGCTGTCCATTTCTCCTACAGCAACAGCTGTGCATATGTATTTAATTTGAAGGTGAATTTGGATACTCATACCCCTGAGAGAGGGGTGAGGACAACAGTAATGTGTTGTCTAGGCAATTGGACAAAATTACATGTGTCCAGTGGACACATCTGTGAAATGGACAGCTATATATGGGGCGTAAGATTTTTTGTGGGAACAGATTACTCTTTTTTTTTTTAAGGTGAGAATGGGTTGTTGGGGAAGGATTGTAGGTTCATGTGGGGGGGGGTTGGGTAGGAAAACAGACAAGACAGACAAGACAGCAGACAGAGGTGGTGTATGACACATGTGGGGGGGGTGAACACCTTGATGGGGAGGGTGCTTGTAAATCAGGAGGCACATGGCCCCTTAAATGGATACAGTGAGACTGAGGTCCCCACCTATGGGCAGTCACCACTGCACCTTCATGGACCTAAAGGTGGCTTTGCTGAGGGCTTAACAGAAAGAGTAGGCTGACCCTCAAGATGCACCATGTGGCCCTCAAGTTGGCTTAGCTGAGCTGCAAACTCCTTTTGCATCTGCCTATGCACCAGACCCCAGACCTGACATCCGGTGATGGGCTCCTGTCCACGCCCAATCTGAGGGGGGGGACAAGCCCCATCCCCTTTAGTGGGTGGTGCAGGACCAGTGGATGAGGAAGATCCAGGGTGGGTCCCAGACTTGCTTTTGAGAGTTTTATGCAAATCAGAATACAGTCATCAGCATATTGTGCTATTTTAGTATGACAGGTTGAAGTGTGAAGATTATTGATAAAGGCATTGAATAATATTGGCCCTAATATATATATATATATATATATATATATATATATATATATATATATATATATATATATACAGAGTGGGTCCCAAATGTGCTGGGGCCTGGTGCCATGGCCATATGAGGCGGGACAGGCATATCCACTGAGATCACCTTTCCCAGATGAGCTAGTGTGTTGACAGTTTACAACATATGTTGGTTAGTTATGAAAAATACAATGTCAGGATTAATTATAACAGCATGCATGGGTGTTCCATTAGACACCATAATGCAATTTTCAATCAGTTGCACAGCAAACAGAACACATGCAGACATGGAACCGCAGTGGATATTACAGCAGCATGCAGGTTACATTGATAGCAACAGGCCACCGATGATTTCATTTCAACAGGAAACAGCAATAAACAGACATTGAAATATTGGTATAACAATGGAGAACATGTCCCAACAGTAGGTTTGTTAAAAACATGCCATTTATTTTTGTGGTTGTATTATTGTTGCAGATAGGGTGGGGGGGTAAGACAGAGAAATGAACAACTATTTGTTATTACATTGCTCACAACTGTTCTGTACATTATAGTCTACTCAGTACTCTCCATATATGGCCTGAAATTACAGCTACCTATGGGCCTGGGGATGACAGTGGGTGTTTTACACAATTATCAGTTCAAACTTCATACACCTAATATACAGCTCTACTTACCTGCCGGAACTGTGGAAAAAAATGGGTTAATGCTACCTGACTGTTTCTACAGATTAACAGGGTTTGGCTTTGATATGTGCAATCATACTGCATGTGTGTGTGTGTGTGCTAATGTCATAGTCTACCTTCATT
Organism: Protopterus annectens; assembly: GCF_019279795.1. Lineage (NCBI taxonomy): Eukaryota > Metazoa > Chordata > Ceratodontiformes > Protopteridae > Protopterus > Protopterus annectens. The sequence goes on from NC_056731.1 coordinate 334,972,737, forward strand.
TTTGTACAGCACCATAGGTGCTGGGGACAGTGACCAATAGCCATGATGGTGTGACACTTGAGGGACATTTGTTGGGGAAATCTATGTGGTCTATGTACTTCTCTTGCTGTCATCTGCAGCCTTTTGGCTGGCCAGTGTGCATTCTACACAGTGTATTAGAAACACACCCTACGGTTAATATCCAACCTGCCTTACCTGCCAAAGCTGTGGGAAAATGTGGGTTTACACCACCTGACTGTTTGTAACAATATTCATATATTCTTGTGTGAAAATATACAGACAGCTGAGTACCACTCCCGGGATTCAAACCTGCCAGTTTGTTCAAAAAGTCGTCACCATGCTGATGTTTATCAGAACAAGCTATCAAGGTACTGCTATTTCTTGTGTGAGTGTTTTCTATCTATTAGTCTGTGATTTGGCCAATCTGACCTTGTACTTCTGACATTCCTGCATGGCAGACAGCTGTTCTACTGTGTACTCACACTTTCAGATATTACATTACAGGAAATAAGGGTTAGCAAGCATTTTTAATATTCATCTATCAGATCATGCTTAATCTGTTGTACAAGACTTGTTTGCCACATGAACCTCAGATACTTAATGCTATCAGAGCCATATTTGCTGTGCAAAAGCTATAGACATTTCCAATTCCTAGCAATACATTGCAAATAAAACTCAACAGTCCAGAGTTGTATAGTTTTGTTGACAGGTTATCACTGTTTTATGTATATCACTAGCATTATCTGTTGTAATTTCAGTTTTAGTTGGTTCAAACAATACACAAATTACAGCCCTGACAGGTGATATTCTACTATTTTTGATTATACTGTCAGCTAGATCAGTACTCACCAGCCTTGTGGTGCAGCCTTTGCAACCTGCTACCATGTGCCTCCACATTCGAAGCCCTCTCAGCTGCAGCTGTACAAGAGACAGAGAAAGATTCATGACTACCTATCCATCACATACACAGTCTGGACTATCTTAAACAGCAATTGATACTGATACTTACACACTACTGGGGCATTCCCTGCCTGAGCGTCTTGTTCCCACTGGTCCAGAAGGTCCCTCTTTCTATGCTTGACATCAGCATAGTGATGCCAGACCTGCTCACCATTACAAGGGACCCCAGAGGTACTGGTGAGTTCATGGGTGAGATGGTCCCAGGCCTCTGCTTTATATTCTGAGCCCTGGTACTGGCTCTGGGGCAGTCTCAATTCATGGTTTTTAACAAGGAGTCCAACCATTACCCTGGACTCCAGAATGTCCCAGCATTGAGCATTAAAGTGAACACCTTCTCCTACTCCAGCCATGGTGCCTACAGTAATGAGCTCCAACTGGGTATGGACTGTATTCCTGCCTACAGGGTTTAAATAGGGCCAATTTCCTGCACTTTGCCATGATTGGTTACTTTTGAAACTGCTGAACTCAGCTACGCTGTGGACAAACCTGCTTAGCTAAGGTTGGCAATGCTTAAAGGGGTGGGTTCAGCACTGCTTATCACTAGGCAAATCCACTTAGCTTGGCTACTCACTGTTTAGCATTCATATTTAAGCAATGCTTACAACCGGTAAGTGTAGCTGTGCTATGCTTGACATTGCTTACATTTTAGTTTAATAAACTATCAGCTGTGTGGGACTGATTCATCATTCCTGACATATTATTATTTTGTTTGCCTTCCCTAACATTCCACTCTGTGCTTTCATTACATTTATTCTTGTGTGAATGTCTGTATGGGGGATTTGTGTTTATATGGGGTTTTCACAACTTTATTACACTGACACCTCACATCTGGCCCAATACACTGCTCTGGTTGCAAATATAAATTATTTACTACATAACTACACTTAAAAATTGCATTTGTGGTGATTTCACATACAAAATTTAAATGGCATCAGTGGGGCTAGAAGCCTGTTTGTCCACTTGCAAAGCATACACGCTAACCACTACACTATTCCAGCATTGCTTGCTTTGTATGTGTATTGCTATTTAACTTGTTGGGCTGTTTCAGCTCAGCTAAGCATAGCTAAGCAGCAGGTACACCTGCGCAGCTATGATTAAACTTTCTTGCTGATGTGAGGAAAAAAAAAACATTACGGACATTTTTTTAAGTATTTCTTTTGCAAACTTTATGGCTGTTAGACAAAAGGTTTTGTATTTCCATGCATTTTCTGAAAGGTATGACGTCTGCACTTCGAATTCTCTGTCATTATTTTCTAATTTCATTCTTTAATGCTTTGCCACTATTTTTACAGTGGCCACTACACTATTTATTTTACAGCCATACACTATATGGCATTTTGGCCACATCTCTGATGTTGAAAGAGTGATCTCACTCTTTTTGCATTACTGTATAGCAATTCTGTTATGCAGGGGGTGTGCATCTTGTGAGAGCACTGGTCTGAGACACACTCCCTGTGCACGTACACATTTCCATGTACATATTGCAGCATGACAGCGTGCCTTCATGCATATGCATGGCATGCTGCCGTGCTGAACAGGAATGGTCCCTGATTCCTGCATGGCTGCTTGCTGAATCCAGGGGATACTCTTTACATCACATTAAAAGTAAACAAATAAACTGTACATGTTAAACTGAAAGACATATTTCTTCAATGTTTAGGGTACAACAAGTTAAACATGTTACATTACAGAATGATTATAAGCACATTTACACTGGCTGCCATGTGAATTATTTAGTGGAAGCAATAAAAGAAAGGATAAAATAAAACAGTGAAAGTGTCATAACAGCAATGAGAGTAAAAGGGAAGGAGTGGATTCTAATTACTTAGGCGAAGATGAAGAAGTCAAATAGAGAGGGAAACTGGTTAGGATGTAATCACAAAAGTATAACGTGTGTAGAGAGAGACAAATAGAGAGAAGTTAAGTTAGGGATAACTATAGTTTGGCATGCAGGAAGGGGAAATGTTATAGGAGTGACAAAAAGGGAGGTCATATTAAAACAGATTTTAACCTGGTGTAATGCAGAAACAGAGACACTTGTTGGTTAGTCAGGGAGGACCAGAACTGTCATCTGAAAGAGCCGACATTCTGTGAGGGTCTAATGGATACAATAGGGACTTCAACAGTTTGGCAGTAGTATATGCGTATAAGGAGTAAAAGGAGTCACCTGCATTGAGCAGAGACTTATCTCTGGAACAAAGTAATCGTTGGGGGATGTAATGTTGCACAATGTTATTTAGAGCCGGACAGTTTTCAAGTTTATATTTTAGATGCTGTGGTAATTATAACCAGTTTAGTTCCTTAAGAGCTTTACAATGATCTTTTTAGTAGTAATAATTTTCAGCAAATTTAACAGTTTTGTTATAGCATTGTTGTAATTTAGATAGGAAAGTTACCTGAAGGTTTATAAGGATCAATGCTATGTGTTTCTTGACAATATATTGTATATAGTGCTCCTAGTTCTGGTGTGTGTTTTTTTATTACTTGAGATATATGACTGAATTTCATTTGGTCAACGATGGTGAAGCCAAGTAATTTTGTGTGATGTACCAGTTCACTTATGGCACTTTTACTTAAGGTAATGGTAAAACTGTTTTTTGAGAGCTTTTTGGGGGTAAAGAGTATTAATTTAGTTGTGTTATGACTGAGAAGTAATTTTGCATTATCTAGCCACGTTTCATTTGAAGAAAAGGATTGTTGAGTCAGTTCTTAGATTTTAGGAAGAGATTTTGCTGAGCAAATCAGAATACAGTCATCAGCGTATTGTACTATTTTAGTATGACAGGCTGAAGTGTGAAGATTATTGATAAAGACACTGAATAATATTGGCCCTAATATATATATATATATATGTATATATATATTCTGAGGGGTCCCCAGTAGTAACTAGTAGGAAGCAGAAGTAATTTTGCCACTTTAATGCCAGGCTCTATTTAAGAGGCCGCGGAGCCACTGCAGTGAGGAGTTGGCATGTCCAATGGAGTCCAGTTTGTACAGGAGTTTCTGATGGGACACAATATCAAAGGCCTTGGATAAATCTAGAAACAGAGTGGAGACTACTTTCTCTTCATTTTTATTGGCGTTAACAGTATTAAAGTTACTCACTACAGAGGAGGTACTGAGGTGTGGGTAAAAACTATGCTATGTAGCAGAGAAGAGTTGATATGGAATAAGTATTGAAGAAGTTATAAGTGTATACATTTTTCTAATATATTGGATAATGGTGAAAAACTGTGAATGATCTATAGTTTGGAAGGTCTGTTGAGGGTCTGCATTAGTGCATAGTTATATTATATAATTTTTCCCATAGTACAGTAAACTCTCAGTTAACCGGAATTTAAGCAACCAGCACTCTCAAGCAACCGGCAAAAAAATATCGAAGAAATACCATACTATTTTCATATGTTACACTTTTTGTCCCCCCCCCCACACACACACACGCACACACATAGAAATGTACCTTACATTTTTTAGAGTTTTAGAGTTTTAAAAAGGAAGATAGAAATAAACTCCCTCTTTCCCCAACCTGAGAACAAATCAAACCAAACAAATAGTATAGGGTACAATATTAGTGAGGCCTATTTTTAATAGTAACTCTCAAGCAAACTCTTAAGCAAACAGAAAGTACAGTTATCCAGCATCTGCCAGTCCCCATGGGTGCCAGTTAACTGAGAATTTACTGTTGTAGAACTTTGTTTGCTGCTATTGAACAATTGATTAGACTTGAGAGAGAGTAAGCCATGACTAAAGCTACAATTTTAAGGTATTCTCCTGGTAAGTTGTCTAAGACAAGGGTGGTAGATTTTTCATTTTTGAACATGCGTTTGAAGACAGTTATAGGAAATGGTCAGAAAGTAAACAAGGTATGTTGGTTGTTTGGAGTGTGACTGTGAGAGATGTAGTGGATGCGTTTTTTGTTATAGATAAATCTGTTTGGATAAGGTAATTGTTGAGGTGATCTGGTATGCTAATATTACAGGTTGATGTATTTGGGTTTGGTTGTGAAGCCTGTCTTGGGATAAGTACTTTATTAGTTGAGGTCCAGAGGATTTGTGGTTGTTTTTGTATATTATTTGTTGAGTAATAGTTTTACTTACCTTTGTTAATAATGGATTTTTGCCTGGTTAGGCAAGTGTTTTTGAGAAGCATGGAGTAGGTTTGGCCTTTACTCTTTTTATTCTGAGTGGAGCTAACCACTCAAGGATATTTAAAAAGATATCATTTAATTCAGACTACATCCTCTAATAACAGGGTCCTAATGAATTCCCAATTATAAAGTGTCAGGGTGTCAAGACAAGTTTCAGTGTAAAAGTTAAGAGAGTTTCCTTACAAACTTTTACTGGTGTGTTTTGAGCTGCAGTTATGGAGTCTGATTGCATAGACTAGGAGATGGCCACTTCGGCTATCATACAGAGTACCATGGAAATTGATATTTTAGGAGAGGAAGTTAGAATACAGTCTAGAAAGGTTTATCTGTGCTTTTTTTATACTTGATAGTTGTAATTCATTAGGTAAAATAAAACAAATGTATATTATTAGATGTGTTTGCACGGTCCATGGTTTGCCAAACAATATTTGGATCTCCTGGTATTATATTTCTGCATGGAATTTTTGAAGAGAACCAGAAGGGAATATTTTCAACTGTGTTATTATTATCATTATTATTAGTAGTAGTAGTAGTAGTAGTAGTAATAGTAGTAGTAATAGTAGTAGTAGTATCACATCAGGGAATGTATAAGCCTATTAGAGCAACAGTTTTATTTTTATTGAGTTTGAGTCATGCTATAAGGATTTCTGAGTTAGAGAATTTTGGTATAGTATGAAGAAATGGGGACATACAAAGAGCCTTTTTTTAAAAAGAATGGGAACACCACTTGCTTTTTTCCTATATCTAGGCTGACAATGTGATGTCCTGGTGATGACATTTCTCTGTTTTTTGCTTCAGTGAGTAGCCAGGTTTCTGTGGTTCCTAAGATGTACATGGAATATAGAGTTATCCAGGCATGCAGTTCAGAAAGTTTATTGCTGATACTTCTCAGGTTAATATGAAATAAATGGAAACCAGGGCAGTATCATAAGTATGGTGGCAGTTGAGCATCTAGACATGTAGTTCAAAGAGTTTATCACTGATACTTCTCAGGTTAATGTGAAATAAGTGGAGACCAGGGCAGTATTGTTGAGTATGGTGACAGTTGAGTATCCAGGCATGTAGTTCAGAGAGTTTATCATTGATACTTCTCAGGTTAATGTGAGATAAATGGAGACCAGGGAAGTATTGTGAGTAAGATAGCAGTTGAGTACAAGTTTGTGGAGGGGTTGAGTTTGGTATAGATGAGTAATGTGTATTATCTGGGTTTGGACATATATGCCCACATCATTTTAAAGATGTGGGCTTGAGGGTGCAATATTTAAGCAGTTTAGATATGGCTTTGTGTCAAAGGTATAGTTTTAGAATCAGAGTGTGTTAATTTACATATTTGTTCCTAAATAGCAAAATACAGCTAGACTGATGCAGGCATGGGGCAATAGTAAATTGTTTATTTCAGATAGTAAGAAGTTTTTAAGAGTATGCAGTGGAAAACTGTATAGTGGATAGTGGCAGGAACTTGAGTATGCCAGTATGTAGAAGGGTATAATTTATATCAGATGCACAGTAAAAATATTGAATTAATGGGCAGTATGATGTAAGTTTAAACTGAATAGAGTGAGAAAGTGTGTAGCAGGCCTGCTTTATACTATGAGGGAAGGTTTAGGTTTTTATGATTTAGTGGGAAATTGGGTCATATTTATGTATAGAGAGAGGATGTAGTATTAGATTTGGGATTTTAGCTGAGAGAATAGTATTGAAAATTATTACAGCTCGATAAAAGAAAGGGGTGGATGTGAATCTGTGATGATTTAGTTTATGTAAATTATAGTTTTCTATACTAAGTCTATAGAACAGAGTTTTTTATTTAAAATGTCTAAGGGCTGGTGCTTGTATTGGAGGGGATGTATTATGTTTATGTGATGTCTGGATGTGGGGAGTGTGTTTACAAGAGTAATCTGTTTGGGAATTTATGAGGTGTTCCTGGGAGTGGAGATGCAGTTAATATAATAGTGATGTAAGGGGGTGGGTGGGAGTTGTGGTAGGGCAGGGGAGCAAAGTGAGCCTGAATGGGAAGAACTCAGGCTGGGACTGTATATGTTGCTAAAAGAAACAATCAGGCATGAAGAAGACAACATGATAAGTCCTTATTACCAGCATAGTAAATAAGACAGGGTAATTTATAGTGGAAGGTAAAACAGACCCACTGATATCAGGCCTTACAAATCTAAGTGGTAGTGGGTGCTGTCACAATATTCAATTACTTTTAGAGAAAATGTTGCATGTTATCTGTATTTGAGCTGCAAAGATACATTGACATGACTTGTGTGTTACTAGGAAAAAAGAATGAAGGATCTAGCCAATAAATTATTATACAGCATTTCCAATTTTTACTAGTTAATTCATATGCATATGGAGATAAGATGCATGCATAATAGGTTATTTGCTTTTCTGTCACTTTAAGTAGCCCTAACAATATAGGGAGAAGGAATTGTGCCTTGCCCTTGCTGAATGTTAGCTGTTGTTCTTATTTGTTGGTGTGTTTTAATTTGGTACAATTAAACTATGAAGACAGTTATCATATAGGCACTCATGTGGAGGAAAGGAAAAATGAAAACATAGAAAATTATTAGTCAAGACTGTGATAGATATGGAGCAGAAAAAAGTAGTTGCATCTGCTGACTCTGTAATTGAGTACAAAAGGAAAAGCTCAAGTCAAGAAACATAAGTGATATATAGTTTTACCCTCAGCCAGCCTTTTGTACTTTTGAAAATAACATCAGAAGGATATGAAGACTGGTGTATGCTTTAGTGCTCACTATGTGAGTACAGCATTAGAGTTATCTATTTTTCACTCCCTTAAGCAACCAAAGTCACAAGATGGGGTAAGAGATGATGCAGGCAGCAGAATAACTCTAAATGTGAGTGTCATACCTATTTCAAATATGCTATTTATACTAATAGTCATGACACAGAAAGGAGAGATCCTTTCCTATTAGAATCATATAAAGGATCTTTGTCTTCAGGAGCATACACGAGTAATACAAAAGACAGTTCTCATGTCACCATCTTACTTTCTAAAACAGCTAAAATCACTAATTTATGTGATTTACAAACACATATCCTGCAAAAGCTTCACAATCATACAGATCCTTTCTTTGCTATGACAGGATGGTAGGTAGACTCACACAAAATGCTTTCCAGGACTATGCAACAGATATGTGGCACCATTAGCTTAAGCAAAATGCCAGCGACTACAGTGACTAAATAAACAATACTGCAAACAGAAAGAAAATGTGTGATATCATCTTACTGTGGAAACAGCACAGTTGAATGGGAAGGCTACTGACTTCTAAGGGTTCATGTTAGGTTGAACATGGATACAAAAAGTCACAGGATACAGCACTATACATAGAGGGAAGGGGACTCCCAAACCACCTAGTGTCTGGATGGGGCAGCAGTACACTTGACCCACCCAGGCTGAGACTGTATATGTTGCTTAAAGAAAAAATCAGGTATGGAGAAGGCAATAGGAACACTCTTTATTAGCAGTGTAGTAAATAAGAGATATAATGCCTTAAAAATAGATATGTTAGTGTTAGTGGGTGTTTGCACAATATTCAATTACTTTTTTTGAAAATGTTGGATGTTATCTGCATTTAAACTACAAAGTTACATTGACTTAAAACCTTACATGACTTGTGCATTACTAAGAAGAAAGAATGAGAGATCCAGCCAATAAATAATTACCACAGTACTTCCAATTTTTAAAAGTTAATTCATAAGCGGTATGGAGATAAGGTACATGCATAAAAGGTTATTTGCTTTACTGGCAACTTATTTGGCTCCAGCAATTCAGGGAGGAGTATTAATGAATGTTGGCACAATATTCAAATACTTTTTGAGAAAATTTTGCATGTCTTGCACATTTAAACAACAAAGTTACATGGACTGAGAAAACCTCGTATGACCTGTGCATTACTAGGAAGAAAGAAGGAGGGACCATATCTATAGCCAGCTGATTAATTATTCCCACAGCACTTCCAATTTTTACAATTTAAGAAGTGTATGGAGATAAAGTACACATATAAAAGGTTCTTTGTTTTACTATAGCAATTTATTTGGCCCCAGTGATGCAGGGAGAAGTAATTGTGCCTTGTCCTTGCTTAGTGTTAGTTGTTCTTATTTGCTAATGGCGTACAATAATTTGGTTCACTTAAACTATGAAGACAGATTTTCATATAGGCACTTGAGAAACAGCATGGCTGAATGGGAAGACTACTGGCTTCTGAGATGCATGTTAGTGTTTTATAAGGCAGACTATAGGATATCAGCTGCCTTAGTTCACAGTGCTGTGTAGGTATGTAAGGCATACTTGTACAATATCAGCTCCCTTAATTCACAGTGCTGTGTAGGTTCATAAGGCATATTATATATCAGCCACTTTACTTCATAATGCTGTATAGATTTGTAAGGCTTACTGTACAGAATTGGCTACCTCACTTCACTGCACTGCGGAGGATCATATGTCATACTGTACAAAGCATACTATGCAATATCAGCTGTGTCACTTCACTGCAATTGTAGGACTGTAAGGCATGTTGTACAAGGCATACCATACAATATCATCTATGTCACTTCACTATACTGTGTAGGATCATAAGGCATACTGTACAAGGCATACTATACAATATAGGCTGCATAACTTCTCAGGGCTGTGTAGGTTGTCATTCTAAATGGAACTGTTTGTTATTCCTGAGGACATAAGCACATGCCTGATGTGTTAATGCATACCAAATGATAAGAATCAGACTTCTATTCCCAGAAACTGCTGAGGTTAATATCTGTATCACAGTAGCCCCTCCCACCATACTGTACATACACTGCAAAATGCAGTTATACATCTGTGTCCAGTGATTGCCAATTCATGCTAGCAATACATCTACTAGCCAGTATAGAAGAGTTTGTAAGCATGTTGTAGAAATGGTTGCAAAATATGGTCAGTAAGTGAAACTGGTTCTAAGACAAATGAAATATGATACATTGATTTCAGGTTAGTTAAGAAATTATGGATGTTTTAAATTTAGGAAAGAAATTGATGAAGCAATATAATACGGATACATAAATGGGATAGTGATAACTGGAATAACTCACAGGTGAGACTTAAAAGATGTAAAGGGTTTGTGCTAGAATAGATAAATAATCCATTAGGTATGAAGCAATGCATACATTTAAAAGCATGTATAACATTACCACACATTTCATGTTAATGCACAGTATATTTGCAGAGGCAGCTATTTTCCCAAAGTAATTACCAATGGTTTAAAGATGGAGTCACAATATGCATTCAGCAAAGACACATATCTATGTCGCTGTAAGTAGAGTGATACATGGTTATGTGTCACTTTACTTATGGCCACATAAGAAGAATGACACACGGCTATGTGGTTCTAAGCAGACTGGCATGATTGGAACACAAACATATATACTGAAATCAGATCAAAGCAGACAGTTAACTATTTATATATTTGTACATGCCCTTGACTACTATCTACTGTACTGGAAAGAATTTAGCAATTAATTATATGTAGGTAACACTGAAAAAGCACCTGAGTACATGTAGTAGCCACCAACAGCAAAAAAGAGAATATACTGAAATAAGGTACACATAACACTAGCATCAAACTTTTATACAGCCAGTGCAAAGATGTGGGTAAATGTGTCAGCAGGTCCAATGAGGCCTTTGAATGATTCTGATGGTCAAAGTACTGATAGGTTACTGAGAACATTACATGGAACCAGTGTAACTATGTGTGATGTACAGTATCTGATGTGCACATACCTATCGGCTGAAGTAACACATATTTCATAGTCAACAGTATAACTATGTGCAGTGTACAGTATCTGATGTACACATATGCATCGGCTGAAGTAACACATATTCCATGGTCAGCAGTACATTCAGAGAGCTATAAGCAGTGTACGCACTGAATCCACAAGCAAGACAATATATGTGCAGCATTCATTAAGGTTTGAAGAAAGACCAGGGCAATAGTACTGATGGCCACAGAAGTAATTATCAGCAATGAATAGAGTAAAAAATCAAAATTGTATAGCAAAGTGTCAAGAACATGTATCAAGTAAAACAGATATACCAAAGAATAGGTATGTAAGGAAGATATGCCAAGTAGTGTGTGTGTGTGTGTGTGTGTGTGTGTGTGTGTGTGTGTGTGTGTGTGTGTGTGTGTGTGTGTGCGCGTGTGTGTCTGTGTGCCAGTGTGTCTTTGTGTACACAAAGGAGCAGCATTTCTGATGGTGCATTATGTTTTTTTTTTTGTTTGTTTGTTTGTTTCTCATACAGGGCAGAAGAAAAAGCCTGGACCAAAAAAATGCAATGGGAAGCTATGAGTAGCTGCATATGTCTCACACATACATACACCGAAAACTAGATATGTAAAACAAAAATCATAATATAAATAACATGCTAGTAAATGCATACATTAGCTGAGGAGGTGGGTGCTCTGCTGGAAGCAACTCTGAGGAGATGAAGTAGAAGAACAATGAATGCGATGTGGTACAAAGTGGAACATATCACTGTGGACAGGGCAGGATCCTGGGACAGCAGAATCACCCCCTGTGTGTGCTCACTGAAGGGAGTGGAAGAGGTTTACACACTCTCACCAAGATTAGTCCATCCTTGGACAGCTGCTACAGCAACAGCCGACAGCTACCCCAAATACCTTAGAGAAATAAATCTAGGTCACCACACACATCTAACAAGACAGTGGGAAATAAAGTGATGGGTTCATATAATTGTCTTATATATATATATATATATATATATATATATATATATATATATATATATATATATGTACATGTGTGTGTGTTACATTGCCCCACAGTTTCAAGTTTTCAAGTATCATCATCTTTTTGATACTATCTGCAGCACTTATCACATGGTCTGTAGGGACAAAAGGCTACTCCTCAACCACATTTGTGGCTTCGTTATGAAAAGTGTCTATTCTCTGATTACTAGTGTGCTATGGTGCAATAGAAGATGGGCTCTGTGCAAGTTCACACATCAGTAGGTGATACACAGAGGATAAATCAGTGACAAACTGATGCAATACAGAATAAGAAGGGCATACAACAAGCCTACATTTGTTGCACTATGAACAGTGCATCTGTTTTATATCCTGAACACTCTACCCCTACAGAATAAGATGCAAAATAAACAAGATTAGTGACGTATAGTACCACCACCAGCACCACAATGTGGCATCCACTGCACTTGACAGGGTATTGGCATGTGCTGTCATGGCCATAATTTATGTACTCCAAGATAGTTGTGACAGCGTGCAGCAGTAAAGAGTACTACCCCTGGTAACACACAGGTACGACTGCTGAATCCTACACAAATGCACTTTATAAGCACTTACATGAGTGCATGGATCGTGCAATCCCTAACAGAACCAAGATGCTATCCTCCAAAAAAATTAAGCCAATATGGTGGTCCCCTGCCATAAATAAACTCTACAACAGAAGAAAGAAACTGTTGCAAAAAAGAATAAAATCCCATGATTGGAGGAACTCTCTGGTCAGCCTCACTAAGAAGCTGAGACCCCCTCATAAAATCCTCCAAAGCTAGTTATGAAAACAAAATCGCCACTGATTCTAAAGACAACCACAAAGCATTCTATAGCTATGTCAAGAATCTCAATGGCAACACTCAGAACTGCTCTGAGTTACTACATGAACTACAGAATGAACTGGCACCCCACCTCAGTACCACGTTCAATCATAGCCTCGCCTCAGGCTTTGTGCCCACTGAATGGCGCACAGCAATGGTTATCCCATTCCACAAAGGGGGAGCCACCATGGACCCCAGGAACTACTGCCCCATTAGCCTGATGAGCCTAGTCTGCAAGGCTATGGAAAGTATCATCATGGAACTTATAAACAATGACAATGGTAATTACCAAACTGTGGACCCCACCCAGTTCAGGTTTGTAAAAGGCAGATCATGTCTCCTAAACCTGATAGACTTCTTTGAAGTGGTCACCAAAGCCTTAGATGAGGGTAAGTTGGTTCACACAGCCTATATAGATCTTGCCAAGGCTTTTGACACCACCCCCACTCTAGAATTATAGATAAATGCACTAAACTAGGTATAAATCCCTATGTCACAAGATGGGTTGCCAGCTGGCTCACTGACAGAACCCACACTGTGAAAGTAGCAGACTACAAATCCAGCATCAGACAAGTGACAAGTGGAGTACCACAGGGTTCAGTCTAGAGTCCTCTCCTGTTTGGTATCTACTTCGCTGAAGTAAAGGCTAACACAGACAGTCTTTGGCTAATGAAGTTTGCAGATGACTGCAAGCTAGGAGCCATAATCAAAACTCCTAACAATGTGGACATTCTACAAAAAGGCCTCACTGAGACAGATGCCTGGTGTCAAAGCCATGGCCTCAAGCTCAATGCCAAAAAGTGCATTGCAATCTCTTTTGGTAAAAACTCTGTACCCATGAACTACCACATAGGCAGTAGTCTAGTTAACACCAAAAGTGTGATAAGAGACCTTGGGACACAGGTGGACAGTAGTCTCTCCTTTGATAATCACATCACCACAGTAGTCAGGAAATCCTTCTACATGGCACACCTCATCACAAAACGTTTCTCATCCAGGAAAAATGAGGTCATTGTTCCACTCTACTCGTCACTCATTAGACCCATTATAGAGTACAACGCCCCTTTTGGTATGTACCTCACAAGACATCTACAACAACTGGAAAGGCCGCAGAAATACCTCACAAAGAGGATTACTGGCCTCAAACAGATGCCCTATGCAGACCATCTCAAAAACCTCCAGCTTTACTCCGTCGCATATCGCCTACTCAGAGGCGATCTCTGCCTAACATACAAAGCTATGTCAAACCCAGAGCTATGTACTTTAAAGGAAGAAAAACAATCCAACACAAGAAATAAAGTTAGCGCTTTCATTTACTAAATCAGCAAACTTCTTCAGACAACCCGTTGTCTGAAGAAGTTTGCTGATTTAGTAAACGAAAGCGCTAACTTTATTTCTTGTGTTGGATTGTTTTTCTTCCTTTAAAGTACATAGTTTTTAGTTTTTTGCTTGTTCAAACCCAGAGCTGTTGGACATGCTCCACTTAAAGAAATCCCAATCCCTCTGAGCTACATGCTCTAGGGACCTAAACTTTCTCACCACAATAAACAGAACATGCTGGAGGGATCGATTCCTGTCCCAGAGACTTCCCATACTCTGGTACAAACTACCTATCTATATCAAACAAAGCTCCTCATTAGCACTCTTCAAGAAAAATCTTGATGATTGGATGGGAAATAGGAAATTCACCCCGGGGATCACTTCTGTGGCTCTGCTTGACAGAGGCACAGGAAAATAATTTTCATTGGTGGCGAAAGCCAGGGTACCATTTGGCTAGGCTTATATAGGCCCTAAGGCCAATAGCCTAGTACCTACCTATGACCCTATGAACACACACATGACAAGATCCAACAGCCAGGTTTTAAATCTGCAAGGTAATTAGGTACCAGCCCCAACCTGGATCCTGATGTATCTTGTGTTCAGTGTGTGTGCTGCATGCAGACTGCTCTACATACAGCCATGGAAGGGTTAAATAGCTGTAAGCTAACATGTGTGCAGCATCAGATCAAGGTATTCTAAATAATATCCTTATATACTGAGTTGTTGCATGTTCCTACATGAATACACATCTACAACCTGTGCAAGTCATAGAGTCCAGCATTCATGCAATGTACAAAGAGAGTTGAGGCTGTTAATACAGCAAGTATTATGTTACATACACATTGCAAAGATACCCCACTGACAGTGATATAATGCATGTGAGACCGATTCCCACAAGGCAAATGACATAAACCTGTCCTTCACAAATGCAGCCATCATATTAGGAAAGTAGGCCAAACAGGTTCACCGCATAACTTGGTCAGTGTACCCCTTTCAGTGACATATGCAGTTGTTGATATGCATAAATGGGGTATACTGAACAGTACTGAACTCAGACTTCCTCAAGCCTGCCTTTGTAATCACACCTTATTTATGCATGTACCTATGTATGTGCTTGTTTAGTTATTTATTTAACTTTGTTAACCAGGTAAGTGAATCGGTCCAAGGACAATTTTTATTCATGACTTGTGCCAAGAGACAGATCCATCTTAAACACATATTGCACATTCAAGTTATATCATTTCTCATAGAATAATTTTTTTTTCAAAAAGGTCTTTTCAGACTGAGGTCACCACATCATCCTGAATGCACTCATTACAAAACAGTGATGACAGATCAATCACACTAAACTATTAATATTATAGAGAAAATGCAGGCAGGATCAGTGTGGTTAAGCACAACATTCTGAAACACTAGTTAAGCTACAGCAGTGAGGCTAACCATTGGCAAGATTCTATTTTTATAACATTAGATTCTGTTTTAAGTGGATTACATCTTTCTGGGCTATATATTTTCTAATATCTCTACTATACAATTTAAAAAACTCCTGAAAACCCACTATTCAAACAACTGGCTATGCTCCTGCTATTCCCCAGGTTAATACATACCATTGCATTGTAAGGAGGATACTGTTATGTGATAGCAGTTCCCCTGGAAAGGCTGTTATACTAATCATACCTCAAAGACTGTCACTACTGTTGATATTTATAGCACTAAGACCTATCTACCACATAGTTAGCAACCATTATCTGTTGCCAGAAACAACTATCATACGCTAATTGTTCTTAACCACCTTGCATGTTTCCTCCTAAAAATCATGTATGTACTTACTACATCGCAGGTTATAATCCTTAAAAATTATGTATGTTTTGAAATTTTGATTTTATGTTCTTTTTTGAAATTTTATTTTATTGTATGAGATTGTAATTTTCTATGTTATTGTGTGATCTCTCCTATGTATTGTATTTTTTAGAGCTTTTCTCCCTGGGCCTCTGCTGAAAATGGACCTGTGTCCAGTCGGACTCTCCCAGTAAACAAATGTAAAATAAAATAAAAAAAATAAAATATTTAACCTTTTGTTAAACCTGCAAATGATTTGGCTAGTTTCAGGATTTAGAAGTTGCAAATGGAATGTTAAATACTTTGGTAATAAGTTGAGAATGTAATATAGCTGATACCTAAAAGATTTAATGCATTTATTCAGTACCACAGCTAAGCTAGGGTGAAGGGGCAGTTGTTCCTGATGCAAGGTGAAAAAAGAGTTGCTAATAAGGCAAGATTGCAACAACATAACAACAGTTATTTTAATCACCTGTGGCTAACTTTGCATTTATTTGCAAGGTTGATTACGTTGACATTATTAACATGTTTACTATGAGTCACATATCATTTCTTATACCACATCGTGGATGGACAGTGTAAAATTTAGCATGTTTTTTAGTAGATTGGCCTTGCTAGAGTTCTATCCTGCCAAACCACTTCCTTCATTTGCACTTAAATTTGCTAGTAATGTATGTTTTAGGAGTTTGAAAAGTGAGTTTGCTTCTCACCTTTCTGTATTTTGTCTGGAGTATTCCAAGCTGTGAGATTAGATTTGTAGAAGGCCTTATCGATTGTTGTCAGGGTATATCGTAGTCTTGGTAGATGTATGCACTCTTAATTTGTTGTGTTGTACTCTGGGCATCAGAGTAGTAGTAAGTTTTTTAAAAGTGGGCAATAGTTTTCAAGTAATAACTCATGCATTAGTGTAGTTTGTAAGAAAATGTGCTCTACCTTCAACCGGTAGCCATTTGGGTTTTATTATGGCATTGCAATGGTGTTCTCTCTTATACAAAGTGAATGAATCTGAGAATTTTGTTTCAGACCAATGACAACAGGCAAAGCTTGCATGGGTCTCTGTTGTGTTTCAAATATCATGGCAGATGACATTTGAATAGTGAAAGCCAGCTTGTTACATGGGCAAAATATCTTTGTTGTTGGTTATTTAGAGCATTTGCTGATTTGCTTCCTCTTGTAAAATGATTTTGTCTGTGTATAGAGTACAAACAGTATTTTGCAGATCATAGGGTAGCTGGTTTTCTTTCTTGCTGAAGCACAACAGGGGCACAATAACTATCTGGTGGGACACATAGACCACTGAAAAAAGTATAGAATATATGGTAGTAATTCACACACAATTTGTTGTTAAACATCAATGACCATTTCCCTTTTAAAAACAATAAATGCTGCAGTCTAATAACATATTGACATATACTACATGTCCTGACAATATGCACAACACAGAGAAAACTAAATTTGCTGAGCTTAAAGATTATGGATTAGCAATTAAGAAAACCTCACTTGTAAATAAAGTTCTATGCTTGTCAAAAAATGTACCATATGAAAAAGGAGTAAAAGAAATGTATTAATTAGTATGATTACACGTAAGAAAAGAGTAATCTAGCTATGCTGCTGCTCACAGAAATTGCAAAAAAAAAGCACATGCATATGTAAGTTATTAAAAAAAAGATTTATATTGTTATATAGTCTACATAGCTTATGCCTTAGTAATAGATGTAGTTATTAGAATAGATTTGCATAGGCTCTTTGTTGTCAGTATTCTTTTTTTTAATTTTTGCATTTAATTTTTCCCTGTTGTTATACTGTTATAAATCTTTAGTTAAATGCATTTGCAATAAAAGGATTCTGGTCTCGATTAAGTGCTATAAGGCTACATTTCCACAAGATTGATGTTGCTACTGTTTGTGAAACATAGTTAAAGAACAATGATTGGAAACCAGTTATGTCAGGGTATAAATGTTTTTACTGTAACAGACATTCTAAGAAAAAGTCAGGTGGGGTGTTATTATAGGGATTAAAGATAGTTATGAGAGCTATGATTATTACATGTTCAATGATAATGCCAATACTATACATTGTGTAAATGTGACAATAAAGACAACCCTACAATGTATAACAATTGTTAGAGTGTACAGACAACCAAAGTCAAGTGCTGATGACCTAGAGAAATTCATACATTTCTTGCATGAAAGACAGGATGGAGTAATAATATTAACTGGGGACTTAAATTTACCAGACACAGATTGTAATAATATTGATTCAACAACATTAATAAGGAAACTATTATTATAATGTACAATTGCTTCACATTGTAAAAACACCTACCAAGGAACGGAACATACTAGACATTGTTGGAGTTTCTAAAGAAATTACCGAATCTTCAAGTCAAGTTTTACCACCATTGATGTTCAGGTGCTGACTTTCTGGAAACATGGGTGAAATTCTTGGCTAGTCTTATAGGGGCCTCCATACCAATAGCCTAGTAACATCCTATGAACCTATGACCTATGGGGTTATAAATGTTAATTTGTTGCTAGATAATTCTGCCAAACTGAAATCTAAATCAATGCATAGATGATTAATTACAGATTATATGCAAGCAAAACAGTCTCTGACTCAGCTGGCTATCCACCAGGTGACATAAGGGTTTATACCTAACCTAATGAGTTTATTTACAATACCCAAGTGGGGTATTATGTAAAGTGTCTTGGGCAGGTCAATACAGGAAGTCTGAACCATTTTGCCTTCATCCATTGCTATGATGACATTCTCAAAGAAGTCCACACGGCTGAGTAGGCTTGACCCACCCTTGATGAATCCAAACTCAGTTGGGTCCAGTGACTGGAGGTTTCCTGTATCATTATTGGTCATTTCTATTATAATTTTTTTCTATAGCTTTGCATATGAGACTATTAAGACTTCTGGATCTGTAGTTTCCAGGATCTGTAGATGGCCCACCTTTGTCCAGAGGGATCACTGTTGCTGTTCTCCTATTGTGGGGCACAGAGCCTATTTGGAGGTGATTCCAGAGATCCTAATAGGTCATGCTTCATGCTATTTAGAAGGCATCCTGGAATATTGTCTGAGCCCATTGATGCAGTGTCCATGATCTTAGAGAAAACATTGAGGAGCTGTTCCTTAGTGATAGGGGGAGTTAAATTTGATGGCAATTCCTGAGGGGAGGTTGAGGGAGAGAGAGGGGTAAAGTTAGACCTGAATTTTACAGCCAATGGGTTTGATTTATTTTCTGGCTCAGTATAGGTGGTGTAAGAATTGATAAGACTGTAGAATATTGGAATGAACTGGAAATAACTGGAATAAAATAAGAATGAGACTGAAATGAATGTCTTTACCTTTTAATTACCCAGAATTGTATTGTGTTGAACGGATACCAGGCTCTCCTTTATGTGCCAGATCTTCTTATACCTTTCAGAATAAAAGTCTGCATATACTGTAGTTCAGTTAAGACTGCTTTATTATATACAGTGGAGGTAGACGTCAACAATATCTTAATCAAATAATAATGTGATTATAGCTTCCATAAATTCTGTACTCAGAATATCAAATATTTTTCCCTCCATTAACAGTGTTAATAATTATGTATGTAGTATCTACACTTATATTCCTTTCCTCTTGAATAATATAATTGATATTCTGGAATGCTAGATAGCTGACCTGACTTCTGCACTCACTCTCAAGTGTCTGTACAAAACATCTGAGGGCTGCACTGACTGACTTTCTGCTTATTGGTCCAAACAAACTAATTAACTGTTTCTGAAGTATCTCCTAATAATACCAAAACACTGTACATTTCTACATGTCTCTTTAACCTTGGCTCCCAAGCCTCATACCATCTAAACAAGATCTGTTTGTACTCAGTGTACTGCACATTCTGTTAGCATATTTTATTCTTATCAGTATTCATGACTGGAGGTTATTTTCACTGATTGAAAGTGCATTCACTGAAACTGTAAGCAAAATGTGAAGGCCTGCTTTAGTATGGCTGGATTTCTAGACTTATGCAAAGCAAATACTGTATTTTTGTCTAACAAAGTACATTTAAATGAAACCTGATCTTAGAATTCCTGCTGAGATACCTGAACACAATTACCAATTTCTGTAACTATTTCAAAATATGAAATATAAAATTAAGACACAGGCTTAACCTTACATTTTCTGGCCTATGCAATGTCCATTCCACTAACTGTATTTATGTAGGATTTATTCTGTAACAATTGTCTCTGAAATTACTGAAATGGGATTTACTTCTGTAATTACTTTATAAATCTATTAATATAGTCCACAAAGGATACTATAATGATCACTAGAACTAATATACCAGTTATACAATAAGTTTTCTTTATCTGATAAATAAAGTACAAATTTTAATTTTGACCATTAGGTGTCACTTGAGCATTTCTGATCTGTTAATTATTTGAAAATTTTAGACTGAATCTCTTAACTTTATGATTTAATTATAATTGGACAATTCTTTAAAGTGTTATAACTGCTAAACTCTCTTCTTTACACCTATAATATACGTATCTTGAAGCATAATTATATATTAACTTGTTACTGTAAACCTTCAGCTAGATTTGTTACTAATAATCCTGTCTATTTACCTTTTTAATTTCTATGAGCTGTCTATGTGCTGTAATTGCAGAAGTATGTTTACTAAAACCTATGCTTTCTGTATTTCAGATCTATACCTTTGCATACCCTGTGTCCTTTTAACTTTCTGTCTAATGTACACTAATTATTATGTAGCATGTACTGTATTCTGTAATAGATTAAACCTGACCTGTTATGCCTTGAGTATATTAAGTAACTATTACTACTTATTCTTTAGATAACTTACCTTAATAAGTCTGTTACAAATAATTCTGTCACTTACCCTTAAAACTAATGACTGAATAATGGGAAGTGTGATGTAGGTGCATGTTGTAAACTGTCTATTAATGCTGTTAGAAATGTATAACTGAGTATGAATTTTATATTATGAAATCTGGCTGAAATGTACCATACTGAATGGATAACTGAATATGAATGTTATATTCTGAAACATAACTGAAATTTACAAAAAAAATGACACATATTTATACTGACCATCTAAAATAGCTGTGTGTAAATGTTATACTCTGAAAACTAACTAAACTAACACTAAAGGATGCATTTCTTTGGCCACTATCATTTGAACACAGATAATTGTATAACAATAATAGTTTTCAGTTTGTCTGAAAACATAACATTTATATACTTGCTTTAACCTAAACTGCATAAATGCACATCTGTCATATACAAAGTTTAACACTAAACAATATTTTTTCTTGATATAACTGAAATAAATTTATTGTATAGAACTGAAGAAAAAATAATCTTCAGTTCTGGCTTTGGTGGACTTCTCTTTCTGTAGATGCTTGACTTGTGCACAACAGCTCGTCAGGTTTAGGCCTGGTGTATTGGAAGAACTGCCTTAATGTCCCAGTGTCCTTTTCTATATCCCTTTTACACTTAGGCATTCCAAATCCCCATTCCCCATCTACTGTGCAGGGCTGGGTGGCCAAACATAAAAACTTGAAGTTATTAAAATATTCAAAACCGACAGTATGTCTTTGTGCAAGGCACAAAAAAGTATCAGATCCTTAAAATAACTTTTGCAGTTTTAGCAATTATAAACTGTTAGCAATGCTTCTTGCCATGCCTTTATGCACATTTTTCTGCATGAAATAAACATATGCTACTAATAAACTCAGAAGTCTGTAAGCAAACTGATAATGTACTATAGTGAAATAGATCTATTTTACTAATAATTAAATTCTTGTAAGTCTGTCACTGAATTGATAAGATACTACAGTGAAATGGAAAGGCTGTCCCTGGGATTCATGAAGCTTGTGCCAGGTGCAAGCGTAGCGTCGGCGTTCTAACACCAAATATGGCCACCGAGCGATTCAGGTACGAGCTGTTTTCACATGCACTACCTGCGTACGCTACGCTTGCACAACTCCTGAGCCTTGTATACTAATTACCCCATGAGCAGCAGTTTAGCATGCAATGAAGGTATGTAGTGATTCAGGAAGTGGTGCAGGCTTAGTGTAAGCATGCAGAAATGTAAACCGTAGAAAATGGTTTACATTTTTGCAAACATAAAATTGGAGCCATGACAGCCGACCAAACACATGTATTATATTGTTAATATATGTTAATGGCTAAATATATAGCCATTGGCATAAAAAATGTACAAAATATAAAATTAACATTTAATATATATATAGTCACACTATCATGACGTGGAAGCACAGGGCAGCAGTGCGCAAAGGGGGTCGCAAGGAATATATAAAAATATAGAATAAAACCGCAATGAAACACATATCATGATTTCCCGATAATAGTCAATGGCAGGCATGCTACACCATACTTATGACACAAGGGTTGCTAAGGGGCAGTGACAGTGTTATGCATAGTAGCTAGGAATTAGTAGGCAATGCCATGCAAATGAGAGGAGTAATAGTGAATCACAGATTCCCCGCTGGTGTAAGGATGCACCTCACAGTGTAGGGTTATAACACCGAGGTGTGCCCTTGAGATAAAGATGACATCAAGAGGGGTGTGTCGCCATTGCTATAAGCACATTGGAGCATTGCTAAACTGGTTTGACCCTAGCTAGGCAAAGCTGCAGGATATGGGTGTGTCGAATTGGCCATTGCTATGCTTAGCTGAGAGTACACAAGGTAACCGAGTATGCATGTGAACGGAGATGAAAACGTGCGTAAACCCGGTAAACGGGTATGCGCAGTGAGCACTGCAGCTGAAACAGGAAGGATATAGGAAAGAAGTAAGGAAATGCTGCAGCAGTGAAATTGGAGTACAAGTGATTAATTAACACCTAGGAGCCTACAGTGGGGCATTGACAACAGCTAACAAGGCTGCAAGCAGCTACCTGCAGAACAGGAAAGGGGAGGGGCTGTACTGCAAAGAAAACAGTAAAGTGTCAAAACAAAACAAAGCCGATTTGCAGTAGATCAGCTACAAGGCACATTTTGCCATGACTGGGTAGGGAAAGTACAAAACAAGAAAGACGGCAGGTGAATGCATGCCTGATAATGGGAGGGGGATCCAGGTATAAAAGTGAATTAAAGGGCAACAGATTAATCAAGGCAGGCAAGTAGATCTCCACAGTAAAGGCCCCAAACTTGCAGTACTCATTGCAAAACCCATATTTAAGACATGCTGCAGCTGGAATAGCTCATACACACCCACTGACATCAGCAGCATCCATAGCACAATACTATAAAAGCACCTCACACACATTTGTGTATTCCCATACACTCTGCACCAGTGGTGTATACAGATGGGGAACTTTTATTATGTACATGTTAGGGGCTGCCATAGCTTTGATCCACCAGCATGTGTTGGAGACTGAAGGTGGTGTGGAGGATGATGCACATGACCACCTCAAGCACCAGAGGAAGAGGAGAGTGTTCAGACCCAGGGTAACCTACCAGGGGCTACATGATCTGGAGATAGTAGAGCATTACAGGGTGGGTAGGGACATCCTACAGCAATGTGTGGAGCTGTGCTGGCCACGCCTCAGAGCCATAACAAACAGAGGGGAACCCAACCCAGTGGATACGAAGGTATGTGTAAGCCTGAGAATACTAGCTACAGGTACCTTTCAAAGAACAACTGGGAATATCATGGGGATCTCACAGGCATCAGCATCCAGGGTACTACACCAGTTCCTGGATGCCATGTTACCACATGTCAATGAGCACATATACTTCCCCCGAACGCAGGAGGAGTTGGCCAGCAATATGCTTCTCTTCCACTGTGTGGCAGAATACCTGGAGATACTGGGTGCAATAGACTGCACGCACATACATATCAAGTCACCACCCAGTGAGCAGGGTAGGCGCTACATAAACCGCAAGAGATAACCCTCCATCAACTTGTGTTATCATAGATGTGTGTGGTGGCAACCCTGGAAGCTATCACAACTCCCACATCTGGCATGCCTCACAGCTGTATTGGTTATTTGCCAGGGGGGGCATCCCAAATGGCCACCTGGTGGGGGATGCTGGCTATGCACTGGAACTGTGGATGATGACTCCCATCAGAAATGCACACACACCCATGCAGGAATGCCATAATGAGGCAAACGCACAAACCAGAAACATCATAGAGAATGTGTTTGGGATGCTGAAATCATGGTTCCATTGCTTGGACATATCTGGTGGAGCCTTGCAGTACTGTCCAGGCACATGTGCCCACATCTTCATAGTGTGTGCCATGCTACATAATATGGTCACAGAAACAGCTGCAGCAGGGATAGAATGGTGAAGGCGCTCACAGCCCACCACCTTGCCAAGGGCCCCACAGGCACAGAGGTAGTCAGACCATGAACACCCTGAGCCAGCCCCAGTAGGCAGATGGAGGTGTGCCCAGTATGCCCATGCCTTGGCAAAGAGGGAATGTATAGCACACACACTGACAATGTAGGCACCTAGGGACTGACACCTTCCTCCACCTGCACACACAGTAAAAATGGATGGCACACACACAAGACTACCTGTAAATTGTCATGTATAGGCAGTCTACTGTGTGCATTCAACATAGGCAGCCCTCAGCTACTGCACACACAACTGCCATTGGCACAAGTTAAGTCAACACCTGAACAGTAAATTATGCTATCAGCATATGCAGATACTGTATGTATAGATTCATAGGTAGGTACTTGGCCAACTGCCAGAGGCCATTCATAAGCCCAGCTTTTGCCACCCCATTGATTCATTAACTGTCCCTCTGTGGAGCAGAGCCAATGGCGGGATCCCTGGGGTGCATCTACTGTTCCCATTCCACTCTTCAAGGTTTCTCTTGCAGTGTTAGTGAAGGGCTCTGTATAATGTAGTTAGGGATGTTGTTCCAAAGTATGGGGAGTGTCTGTGACAGGAAGCTGTCCCTCCAGCATCTTCCAGTTATTGTTGTGGCAAGGTTCAGCTCACTACAGTGTGTGGCTCACTGTGACATGGATTCCCATAGGTGGGGCATATCCATCAAGCCTGAGTTCGACATGGCTGTGTTGGCCAGCAGAGATCATCTCTGGGTAAACGAGATGCCACTGAGTAAAACAGGAGTTTATTCAGTCTGGCTGCATAGGCCATATGTTGGAGGCCATTATTCCCCTTGACGAGGTACATTCATGGACCTCCCAGCTGTTGGAAGTGTCTTCTGAGGTACATCCCACATGGGTTATTATACCCTATGATGGGACTAATGAGTGATGAGTAAAGGGGCACTATAACTCCAGTATGCCTAGATGGGAATCCTTTAGTAATCAGATGGCCTACATAGTAGGATGAGAAGGATGTCTTAACTACTGTGGAAATATGATTGTCAAAGGGGAGATCACTATCTACCTTATTCCCCAGATACCCCATTACCTCGTCCGTATTAAAGTGTCTGCCACTTATGTGTTAATATGTGGGTGCCAATTCCACAATGGAATGACCATGCAGTTAGTGGCACTTGGCTGGAGGCCGTGATGTTGACACCCTGTGACATTCTCTGTGAGGCCCATTGAGGGATGTCTGTGTCACTGGACTATCAATCATGGTTCACAGTTTGCAGTCATTGCCAAACATGGTCTGCTGTAGTCCACCTGTGTTTGCCTGTACTTCTGAGACGTATATGCCAAACAGTAGGGCTCCCAGGACTGAGTCCTGTGGAACACCAGTTGTGACTGGTCAAGAGTTGGAACTTGAGACTGCTAGTCGTACCATGTGGGCTCTGTGTGTAAGCCCATTGGCAACCCAACCTTTGATGTATGGGTGTATCTACAGGCTGGTGTGTTTATCAATAATACCTGAGTGGGTCATGGTGTCAAAAGCCTTGGCGAGGTCCAGGTAGTATGTGTGAACCACCTCCCCCATCATCTAACATCTTGGTGACTGTATGTAAGACGTCAAACAGGTTCAGTAGGCATGCACTCAACCAAGCTGACCTGGGCTGGGTCACATGTTCAGAGGTTACCAATGTCTTTGTTAATGAGTGCCATGAGGATGTGAACCATACCATTGCAGACCAGGCTAGTCAGGCTTATGGGGTGGTAGTTACCATGGTCAGTTGTGATTCCACCTTGATGGAGTGGAATAACTGTTGCCACGTGCCATTGTATGGTCATGTAGCCAGTGGAGAGGCTGAGGTAGGAAAGCTTAATTAGGTGGGGGGGCAGCTTGTCTTGTACAGTTTGCATGATGCAGTCTGGGACAACATCTGTCTCCACTGATGCTGTGTTCTGCTGTTAGAGAGGGCAATTTCCACCTGTGTGTCTCTGATGTGCGGGATACTGTACCTTTCGGGTAGTGTTGTGGGCTCTTTAGGGGGTGAAGTATGCACTGAATGTATCTGCAAGGATGTTGGCGATATCAGTAGGGTCAGCATATTTTGTGCTATATTTCACTGGCACAGTGCAAATCTGTGTGTCACCATGTAGATCCTTGACATAGCCAAAGAAGGCTTTGTGGTTATCTTTCGAATCATTGCGTATTCTCCTGCTGATGTTAGCCTTGGATGATGTCATGAGGGACCTACGTATCATACTAATAGTGTTCACGGATGTGTGCCCTTTGTGGGATTTGCTGTTTGCCTGGAACACTGTCCTACTTCTGTAGTATAGCCTGTTTATTGCAGAGGTCCACCAGAACGGTGCTTTTGTCTAGGAGGAGTGAGTCTTGGTTTACCAGTTAATTGCACAATCCATACATCCATTGAGGGGCTTATAGACTGCATTTGTAAATCTGTCTGTATCTCGAGCAGTGTTTCTCCTTAGAGTGGGGGCTGTGAACCCCTCACCTCTGTCACTAGTAGTGTAAATTTAGCTGTAGGAAAGGTATACACCGTGGTATCCATGGGTGGGGGAGATGCTTGGGTGTGGAAACAGTGAATAGTACATAGTCAGATCTAACCAGTGACCGGTTAACCTCCACTGTGGTGCACCTGTTGCCCATGTTGGTGATGACCACTTCTAGTAGTTTCCACCCCATGTTAAGGAGGTTACCACCTGATACAGGGCATATGAGGTGATAAATTCCAGGAAACACTGGGCCTGGAACTGAGTACAGGAGTAAGTTTCCCATTTAATGGTATGGTAGTTGACATTGACCAATGCCAGGGTGTGTGTTAGAACTGTCATGTTCTCCACTGTCTCCAGGTAGGTGGAGTGGTGGTCCTGGGTCATGGAGGGTAATCTGTAGCAGGCCACAGTTTACATTGCAGGTGTGGCTGATGTTAGCTGCACATGGATGATCTCAGAGGTATCATGCTGCCCTATTAACCTGAAGGTGCAGGTATCCCTGATGAATATGGATACCGCCCCTCCATGTCTGTCAGTCCATGTTCTGTGGCTAAAATGTGTGGTATGGGTTTTAGTCTGGTAGTGCTGGTGTGCTCTCAGGAGCCTTAAGACAGATCTCAGTTACTGCACAGCTGTTGATGTTGTCCATCCTGAGGAGTGCTGTGAATGCATGCATGTTGTGATCACAGCCCCTGGTGTTGAGTAGCATAACCCTCATTGAATCTGCTATTGTTCTGTTTATGGAGCTGGTATTCACCTTCGAAACTCTCCTAAATAAGGCACCATGGGGGAGCCAATAGCCTTGGCCAGTATTCCAAAGCCTAAGGCTGACACATAGGCCGGTATGGTATCGTTGCATGCATGTTCCCCATCTGTGCTTGTTTTTCATCTCTCCTGTATGTAACCTACTGGTAAGCAATAGAAAGCCCTAAACTTATACAGGCCTTCTAGCTTCCAAGATAGGCTTTTGGAGTGACTAAGTATCAATGTTCTGTATGCTCTTGCTGTACTTAACTGTTTCCTGACTACATGGTGATTTCTCACTGTATATTGTGATCTGAAGTTCTTTTTATTCACATATTATGGCTGTGATGGCCTGCACTTTAGAAGTTCACAGATAGCCTACTACCTATCTGCCCAAGGACAATTAGAAGCATAGCTATAGTGTGTTGGCTTTCCCCGCACCTTTGATGAAGTAACTGAGCCTCTATCAAGCATAGCCAATGAAGCAATTTCAGGCAGAGTTGCTGAAAGCTGTTGAAGACTGGGGTTGTGGAGGGTGATAGGGGCACTTAGTGATCTAAAGAGGGCATGTTAATGTGATAATTCAACACCATTCAATTCCTCCAACAGGTCTCACAGCTATCAAACTGGACAGGCTCCCCCACCCCCTGGCTGTATGTTTATGGGACACATGATCCCAGGGGGTGTATATTCTGCTACCCATTCACACAACAAGGTTTCCCTTGAAGTGTGTCATTGAGGGGCTATGCCAAATGTAGTTAGGAATGTAATGTATTGTCTCACAGTACATTTGTTATATGTTGTTATTTCAAGAGTACGCGACGCTCAATGAGTTTGGGGGCCTCTGCCATTTGCATAGCCTAGCTTACACATAGAAATCATCTAAATAAGAAATAGGCAGAAGCAACATTAATGTCAACAGTGTAATGGTTACAGCATCTGCATAGTATCTGTGCATTCGAGGTTCCAGTCCCGATAAAGGCAGGGATGTTTATCATGTTCAAAAGTATACCTTAACCGCAGGTTACTTATATAGGTAGTAATCATCTTTATAATAAATATTCGAAACACCCATATAAACCCATCTGTGTTGGAGAGTACAGTCAACAGAGAATGTAATGTTATGTCAGCACATAGTGAGATGTTACTTCACTGACATGTATATATCCTGAGTAGTTAGCGGATATGGCCTTGTTTGCGTGCACAGGTAATACGTTACAAAGTGTGTTTAACTGTGTTTAACCGCTGCTATAATGTCACACAAACACTTTTAAACATGGTTACAACTGCTTAAATGAGCCTTATTCTGGAGTAAAAAACATTTGTAAAGCATCACAGGTGTTGAACCCTGGACCATACACACTATAGTCATGGGACTTACCACTAAGCCATCCAAGGTATATACATGTTTCATGGTCTTGAGACTACACCTTATACCCTATGCATTTCACTTTAATGATCACAAATGGGACAGTCACTTTGTGTACATATGTACAGTACATTGTAATGTAATGTAGTTTGTAAACCAACACATTCCAGTCTACATATGTATTACTGTTACAAATTAATACAAAATATATATATATATATATATATATATATATATATATATATATATATATATATATATATATATATATACATGGTGATGTCTGCACATATATATATATATATATATTATACAGTTACATGGATAGCCATATATATAAACATCTATGAACACACTTTGTGACACAGAAGCACTCCAGAGGAATTGGAATGTACACAAAACACATGCAGCTCTAGTATTATAACAATTAATATTAACCTAATTCACCATAGAAGGGATGGTTGTTGTGTATGTGAAGATTGGGGTGGGGGAGGAATGATGGGTAATGGATTCATGCATCAAGGAAGGCCTGGGTCAGATGTCCAATAAGTGAACTGGAGGGGTATACATGGAGTATGGGGACAATATAAAAAGGACACAAAGCAAGAACCTTACTCATTCATAATACACCCTGTCATGTCACATTGCAACACCTAATTTCACAAACATATGAACATTAACATGTATCAGAAATATGTACACCAACTGACTGTCACATTTGTTTTCAGTAGTGAGGAATGTCTGTAGTACAATGTATATTCTAAACACCATAACATTTGTACATATCTCAGATGCCTTAGTGGCAAAGTCAAGGGCTGTGGTGTTAATGTTCCCGGATTCAAGACCGGCAAGGGCTGTTAGGTTATTTTGAGGGACAGAATAAGGGTTGTTGGATGCAGGTGGATTAAAGCACTCTTAAGCAGTTGCAAATGGCTTTCTCTGGGTTTGCGCGATGGTAAGCAGCGCTGAAACACGGTAAACAGAGAAGCGCTTCACAGGTTTAACCTTTGCTTAACATCACACAGATCATGGACAAACCTGCTTACAACTGCATAAATGTGCGTTATTCACACTTTCCCTACCAGTGCCTAGTCTGAGAGGTAAAATAATAACACCTTCCAGGAGTAGAACCCACAACCATGTACTCCATCCTCAGAGTAACTAAACACTAAGCTACCTGAGATGTACCTATCCCAGTTGTGTATGCAGACAGCTTAAAACAAAAAAAAGGAGGAATGTGTTGAAATAGGACAACCCGCCATGTACCCAATTAAAGGCGTATGCTCATATATATATTTATATATATATATATATATATATATATATATATATATATATATAGAGAGAGAGAGAGAGAGATACATAGAGACATGTCGATATATACAGGTCTACATATATATATATATATATATATATATATATATATATATATATATATATATGCATACATGTCTGTAGACAGCATTCAAAGTGTTCTTATCTGAGTATAACATGGACCATAGCAATCACACATTCCATCCACCCAAACAATATGAACATAACATATGAAGAGTATATGCCAATACACTATTACAAATATGTTCTATGGACAGAGTCATCAGCACAACTGCAATGACTGCAAATATCCATGACAGAAATACACAGACAGCTTTCATTTTGCTAAACTTTTTTACATTCCGATGTATTGCCAAAAGAATTCAAGGACTAACATTACTTGCATGCTATACAGGAAGCATTTAATAGTGCCTTAATGAATCAGCCAATCAGCCTGCAATTACCATAGTATTAGTCCACTAAGGGATAGGTGTTCACATAGGGAAAGAACACCCACACACATATAGACGGTGTACAAAAAAGTTTACTACACATAGGTTCATAGGTAGGTACTAGGCTATCTGCCCGAAGGCATCTATAAGACTACCTGGAATGTGTTGGCTTTCACCGGCTCCTTAGATTAGTTCCCTGTACCTCTGTCCAGGAAAGCCATTGAAGTGATCCCTGGGATAAACTTTCTGTTTCCCATCCACTCATCAAGGTTTCTCTTGAAGAGGGTTAGCGAGGAGCTCTGCCTAATGTCGATTGGAATCTTGTTCCAGAGCATGGGAAGTCTCTGGGACAGGAATCTATCCCTTCAGCATGTCCTATTTATTGTTGTGGTGAGTTTTAGATCCCTGGAGCATGTGGCTCGAGGGGATATTGTTTTCTTTAGGTGGAGCATGACCATCAATTCTGGGTTGGACATGGCCTTGTATGTCAGGCAGAGATCACCTCTGAGTAGGCGGTATGCAACCAAGTACAGCTAGAGTTTCTTCAGTCGAGCTGCATAGGGCATCTGCTTGAGGCCAGTGATCCTCTTGGTGAGGTACTTCTGTGGTCTTTCCAGTTGTTGCAGGTGTCTTGTAAGGTACATCCCAAATGGGGCACTGTACTCTATGATGGGTCTGATGAGTGATGCATAGAGGGGCCCAATGACCTTTTTCAATCTGGATGCAAACCCTTTTGTGATTAGGTGGGCCACATGGAAGGATTTTCTAACCATTTTGGCAATGTGATTATCAAAGGAGAGGTTACTATCTACTTGGGTCCCCAGATCCCTTATTACATATTTCGTATTTAGGGGACTACCACCTATGTGATAGTTTATGGGTACTTTGTTTTTTCCAAAGGGGATGACTATGCACTTTTTGGCATTTAACTTGAGGCCATGGTTTTGATACCAGGTATCTGTCTCAGTGAGACCCTTTTGCAGGATGTCTGTGTCAGCCGGAGAGTCAATTATAGACCCTAGTTTGCAGTCGTCTGTGAACTTGGTCAGCCATAGTCCTCCAGTGCTTGCCTGTACCTCTGAGAAGTATATGCGAATAGGAGGGGTCCTAGGACTGAGCCCTTGGGAACGCCACTTGTAACCGGTTTAGAGTCAGACCTAGTTCCTGTGACTCTTACCATGTGGGTTCTGTCCGTGAGCCAGTTGGCAACCCATCTCGTGATGTAGGGGCTTATGTTCAGGCTGGTGAACTTGTCTATAATACCTGAGTGGGGAATTTTGTCAAAGGCCTTTGCAAGGTCTAGGTAGGCTCTGTTGACCACCTTTCCCTTGTCTGTAGCCTTGGTAACTGTCTCAAAGAAGTCCACCAGGTTTAGGAGGCACGATCTGTCCTTAACAAAGCTGAACTGGGTAGGGTCCAGTGTTTGTGGATTTCCAATGTCTCTGTTAATCAGATCCATGATGATGCACTCCATAGCTTTGCAGAACAAGCTAGTCAGGCTTATAGGGTGATAGTTCCCAGGGTCTGTTGTGGCTATACCTTTTTGGAGTGGAATAACCGCTGCTGTGTGCCACTCTGTGGGCACATAGCCTATAGACAGGCTGAGTTTAAACAGTGTCTTTAGGTGAGAGGTTAGTTCATCTCTGTGCTCATGTAGGATGCAGCCTGGGACACCATCCAGTCCCATTGATGCTGTGTTTTTGGCTTTGGAGAGGACTGTTTTAGCCTGGGTGTCTGTGATTTCAGGGGCACTACATTCTTCTGGTATAGTTATGGGCTCTTTTGGGGCTGAGAGGGGGGTGAAGTTTCCACTGATACTGTCTGCCAGGATGTTAGCTATATCGGTCAGTTCCGTGTATTTTGTGCATTCTGCACTAACTCTGAGCAGATCTGAGAATTGCCACTTAGATTCTTGACATAGCTAAAGAATGCCTTGTGATTATCTTTGGAGTCCATGGCAATTTTTCTTTTGAAGCTAGCCTTGGATGATTTTATGAGGGAACGTAGTTTCTTGCTGATACTGATCAGGGATGTCTTCCCTTCTTGGGATTGTATTCTTTTCTGTACTAGTTTCCTCCTTCTATTGTACAGCTTGTTTATGGCAGGGGTCCACCAGACTGGTTTCCTTTTCTTGGAAGAGTGAGTCTTGGTTTTGTTTGAGATAGCACAATCCATGGATTCTATTAGGTGCCTGTAGAGTGCATTAGTCAAGGATTTTGCAGTTTGGACAGCATTATCCTTTAGCATGGGGGCTTTGAAACTTCCCACCTTGGTTTTAAGTAATGTGAAGTTTGCTTTTGAAAAGTTTTTCACTGTAGTTTCTTTGACCAAGGGTGGTGGCGAAATGTGGATATCCAGAGTGATTAGTTTATGGTCAGTTCTAACCAGCGAGGGGTTGACCTCTGGTGTTGAACACCGGTCGCCCATGTTGGTGATGACCAGGTCAAATATGTTGTCACCTCTGGTGGGGTGTTGACCAGTTGATCCAGGGCGTTTGACTTTATAAATTCTAGGAAATGTTGGGCAAGGGAGTTTGTATTTGAGTAGTTCTCCCAGTTAATGTTTGGGTAATTGAAATTATCCAATATCAGGGTGTTTGGTAGGACCTTTATGTTTCCCAGTGTTTCCAGGAATGCAAAGTGGGGGTCCTGGGACATGGTGGGTGATCTGTAGCAAGCTATAATTTGAATAGCAGTTTTGCCCATTGTAAGTTGCTCGTGGATGATCACTGAAGCATCGTGTAGTGCCACTAACCTGGAGGTGTGGATATCCTTGATGAACATGGATACTCCCCCACCTTTTGTATTTCGGTCTGGGATTTGTGGCCAAATGTATGGTATGAGTTGTAGCCTGGTTGTGTTGGGGTGCTCTCTGGCACCTTAAACCAGGTTTCTGTTAATGCACATATATCGATTTTCTCCATACTGAGGAGTGCCTTGAGTGCATGCATTTTGAGGTTTAGACTTCTGGCATTGAGTATTATTACCCTCAGTTTTTTGTTACTTGTGCTATTTACGGGGGTGGGTTTGTCTTTTGAGACTTGCCTAAAAAAGGCACTATGGTCAGTATTCAAAAGCCTAAGGGTGACAGGCAAGCTGTCTCTAGCAAAGCTTGTCGAGCATGTCATCCCAGGCTGACAGACACTGGATACCCTTTGAATGACACCAGAAGCTTTGCAAATTGTTGAAATTGATAATTTTTTTCTCTATACTGTGGTATCATTTTTGGTGAGGGCAGGATGCTACTCAGGGTCAGGGTCATACCGGCCTGGGCTACGTGATCATGTAGTCCAGGGAGGTACGGCTCAGGTCATTCACAACAACATGGACAATGACAGAGTCATATTTCTACTTGTCCTGAAGTGACCTGAGTGCTTGTGTTATGTGGCGGATCCTGGCACCTGACAGGCAGCTAACAGTAACCTTCTCCTTGTTCAGCCTAGTGAGTGGGACGTCAGTGTGCCTGACTATAGAGTCACCTATTACTAGTGTGTTGGGTATGTTATTTTGCCTTAAGGGCTGTGATTGTGTGGCACACTGGTTTTGTGAAGTATGTGTTTCATGGTTTGAGTTGGGGGGTGGAGGTTGCTTGGATGTCTGCTTTGGTGGTCTCTGTTGCTTCTGCAGATTTTTATTTAGAGCCTCCGAGTATGTTTTCTTGTATTTATGTGAGTTTTTTGCCGGTGCTGGTTTCATAGGTCTATGTGAGACTGGTGGTGTGATGCAAGTAATTCCCTTATCCTCATGACTGCCTGGTCCAGTCTTGGGTTGAGAGAGCTTAGCCTCCAGTTTGGCTGTATAATTGCATCTCTGGCATGTATTAGTGTTTAGTGGAAGAGAGGGTTGTCTGTGTACATGAGGCAATTGTAACATTGCCTCAAAATGCCCAGATTCACCAGATGGACCAGAGAGTACACCTGAAACTGCCCTTTGGACATACCTGGGTAGGTACAGTGAACTGTTTTAATGATTGGCTGGTAAGGTCAAACAGAGAGACTTGTCCTTCTCCACAGTATAGGGGGTGGGTCTAGTGCTAAGGTTTATTAGTGCTTGCTATGAGTTTTGACCAAGTGCCGGTATGAGAAGTGAATGGTTTGAGTGCTTAAGTTGAAAGTTTGTCTAGTTCCAAGGGAAAAATCGAAGAGTAGACTTTGTGGAGCCGGAAATAGTTATACACTTGCTAACCGGTGCTGCCTGGCACGCAAAACCATGCAAATGGGGTTTTTATAGCAGGGAAATAAAAGAGAAAGTATCCCAAAATGGCCAATAAACTACTAGTTTCTGGGCTGAAACCACTCCTCCAGGGACAGATAGGCTGCTGAAAGCTCCCTTTCTCACAGTGAACAGAGAAACTTCCTTCTATCCAAGTAAGGTATGGGCAAACACAGAAACTTATAACACAACCCTGAATTTAGCACTAACCTGAAAACTGTACTATACTAGCTTAGAAAGGTGGGAAAACAAGTATTTTTTGTTTGTTTTTTTCAGAAAATAAAGCAGATGCAATCAAAAAAACACTTTAAATGCATAGAAATGGCTATCACACTTGAGTCTGTAGCATACAACAGTTAAACAGGTAATTTAAACACAAAAACGACTTTGTTAAAGTGCAGGCAGTAAAATAAGTACAATATGTAGCTGAAACAAGCTTTTTAAAATCACAGAAACTCTAGAAAATTGGTGTTTTTAGGCAGAATTAGCTAAAGGTAGTAAGAAAATGCAGAAACAATTATACTTAATCAAACCAAAGTCTCTTTTGTTTCTCTGCAGGGCACCAGACAGGAGCTTGCTGAGCTGTATACTAGCACAAAAACCTTGCAAATGCAGGTTTTATGGCAGGGAAATGAAAGAGATAGAAATTAGCCCAAAATGGCCAATAAACTACTAATTTCTGGGCTGAAACCACTCCTCCAGGGACAGATAGGCTGCTCAAAGCTCCCTCTCTCACAGTGAACAGAGAAACTTCCTTCTATCCAAGTAAGGTATGGGCAAACACAGAAACTTGTAATACAACCCTGAATTCAGCACTAACCTGAAAACTGGACTATACTAGCTTAGAAAGGTGGGAAAACAAGTATTTTTTTTTTGTATGAGCTATGTACACCCAGCAACATCTACCCCACAACCAAAATAATTACATGAATACATACTGTCATACCATAACCAATTATTCAACTACTGTACAACATCTGGTGAAACCTTAACATACCTGGACACAGACACACTAACATGGCCCTATGTGAAATTGTTGCCATTATACAATTGAACAGCTGCTGATGTAACAGGGTTTGTATGAACAAATCCTGCTTCAGAGGGTTGAAAGGTTAGTACACCAGGAAATTCTACTGAGTACTGATTGTCAGCACAGTATAATACACAGTAACACCAAATTAAATATGTCTGGTAAGCACACAGTAAACCCCCTAACATTATATGCATAGCTATGCAGCCTTGAGCTGGTCAAACAACCTGGCCAGACTGAAACATATGCAAAAGTATTAGGTACAGACAAACCCTGCACAAGTAGCAATGTTCAGAAATATAACAGCAGTGCTCACATTTAGACCAAATCCTCTAGGCATTACACACAATATATTATTGTTCTCCATACAGCTGTTGCAATAGATTCAAAACAACACTTCCACACTGTCTTCCTCACAAGTAAGGCAAAGGGACAATGCCCAAGTGGAGTACTCAATTATACTCCACTGTAGCCATGGTATTAGCTAAGGCAGTAGCAGCGCAGCTGATGTGCATGTAATTAGCTACTTAGGAACACCAATTGGTTATCGGGATAGCACATGTTACTGATCTGTAACTATAAAAGGTTGCCTTGTCACACATTCAAACCATCTATATCTACCTGTAGGACAGTACAAAACACTGAAAGATGAACCAAAAACGAGTATAATACTAGTCAATAACACCTCCGATTACTAAGAAGGTATGTATAACATGTAGTATGTCTGTGTATGTAGTACCTGTACTGTAAGAATTACAGTATAATCAATGTATATAGTGGAAATAGCTATCTTGTAGCAATGTATTGTTGAGCAGTAGTAATGTTTGTAGTATTCTATGTGTTTACTGCTGTAGGTCACACGGCAAACTCTGCATACACCACAAGGGATGATATGGGCTTGGAACCCACCAATTCACTTCCAGTCACTGTCAGTGTCAGGAATTGGCCCAACAAGTATGTGCTATAACAGGGGATAGTATATGTTGATATATTGTAACAGTCGACATATGTATGGGTGTATAAGATGAACACGTTAAAGGTGGGCTTACCGTGCAAATATGGTGTGCATTGTGGGATATTGTGACAATAACTGTGTAATGTATAGTATTTTAGGCAGACTTGTATTCTATTCTACATAGCAGTTCTGTTATGTTATGCAAACAGTAGATATGTCTATTGGCAATTACAATACTCAGTAACAGGATACATATCATTTGTATTCAACTGACAGTTTAGCAGCATGATAGCAAAGATAATTGGAAGAGCCAGGTAATTATCCATGCACATAGCACATGTAATATCCACCTCTCTAGTATCATTTGCAAGCAATAACAGCTGTGCATGTGTACATGTTATGCAAATGTGTAGTGACCCTTGTTACAGGGCTGGACCTCTCCAGTATTGTTTGCAAGCAATAAGAGCTGTGCATGTGAACATGTTATGCAAATGTGTAATGACCCTTGTTACATGGCTGGTCCTCTCTAGTATCGTTTGCAAGCAATAACAGCTA
Organism: Protopterus annectens; assembly: GCF_019279795.1. Taxonomy (NCBI): domain Eukaryota; kingdom Metazoa; phylum Chordata; order Ceratodontiformes; family Protopteridae; genus Protopterus; species Protopterus annectens. The sequence goes on from NC_056731.1 coordinate 335,010,115, forward strand.
TGCATGTGTACATGTTATGCAAATGTGTAGTGACCCTTGTTACAGGGCTGGTCCTCTCTAGCATCATTTGCAAGCAATAACAACTGTGTATGTATACATGTTATGCAAATGTGTAGTGACCCTTGTTACAGTGCTGTACCTCTCTAGTATCTTTTGCAAGCAATAACAGCTGTGCATGTGTACATGCTATGCAAATGTGTAGTGACCCTTGTTACAGGGCTTGACCTCTCTAGTATCATTTGCAAGCAATAAGAGCTGTGCATGTGGACATGTTATGCAAATGTGTAGTGACCCTTGTTACAGGGCTGGGCCAAATGGCTATGTGCACACCTACATAGAGTGGATATTGAGAGTAGAGACACACTGGTTTTACTACCAGGTTTGTGTAGCCCAACCTCTCATTGCCAACCTAACAGCCGCTTGCACAAACTGTATGTAAGGTAGTGCACAGCACTGGTAATGAAACAGGTTGCATATCATCTTTAACTCCAGTGTAACATCTGCAGTAGGAGTGCAAGATGTAGGAGACAGCTGCCCATGTGTAATAGCCGCTTCATAGGTGATGGCTCACACTATCTGATTATATCCTGATCATGTTGATAGCAGCATCAGAGTCTATTGATATATGACTCTGTTTGGAGAGTGGGTGTCTGTGCCCAACAGAGCTCATGGTCCTGGTGGATATGTGAGTATATACCCAGAGAAGGAAACAGACCTGTAGGCACTTGCATCATCTGTAATCAACTAACAGGATGTGATGTGCTCCTCAGAGGAGGATTGCTGCTAAAGGTAGCTACAATGTTTCCGTAATAGCCAGTGTTGTCATGTCCATAACACAAATATTTACATGTGAGCATCACTGTCTAAAACATCTTCATAAACAATATGTAAACTAAATACAGTACTTGGTACTTGTAGTACTGAATGCTCATACAGGCATGTCCACTAATCAGCTGCTGGTGTTTACTAATGTCAGCTTTGTGTATGTGGCCATCCTGGGGGAATGTAATCTCTATGCCATGTACACTGCCATACCCACCTAACACCATGCCCCACACATTGTTTGTGATGCAGCTACAGGGGTAAGCTGGAAGGCAGCCCAGTCTACAGCCATGACTGGACTGGACAGTCATGAGGTGTAGGTTAACACATGCAGCTCATCAACATAACCAACACATACCCTTACCAGAACACAGTAAGGACACCCACACACACTACCAGAAATCACACACATTCACAGACGCTCCTAAGTTTCTGGCCAAACAAGTAACCCCTCAAGCAGGAAGAGACAGACACTGAAATACACAAATTGTATGACATAGTTTGCATAATTGTGCCACACCTCAGAACACGTGACTGGAAACATGCCCAGCAGTACTCATTTGTGAATGCAAACTCTAGCACTATGTTACACACCAACCTATACGAGGGCATACATACTGTCAGCTGCCTGTCTGCCATGATTCGCCACATACCCATACACTCAGACCACCTTTTGAACTATACACATGGCTCTGGCATATTCTATGTTGTTGTGCAGGAACTGTCAGATCTTGTAGCCCATGCGGGTATGTCCCAAGGCCTGGGTAGCATTCTGCCATTGGCCAGAATGATATTGCAGTACAGGGACAAAATAATTGTATTCCACAATTGTCTGGTGTAGTGGTGCAAGTCAAAGGGTATCCAGTATCTGTCTGCCTGGGATAACATGGTTAACAGACCATGATGCTTTGCCAGACAGGGCCTGCACCTGTCACCCCTGGGAATCTGGATATTGCCTAGGGCTCATGCTTCCCCTATAGTGCCTTCATCATGCACAGTTCAAGTGAAGGTCCACTGCTGTTACAGGGACACCCAAACAGTACACTGCGGGTCTCACTACACAACGATACATGTCAGAAACACTATATGGACACACATATGTCAATCCCTAACATGGAGAACATATCCGTGCAGTGGCTGAGACATGTTTCAATGCTTCGGAGAGCACACCTGCATGACCATGTGATAACACATACTTTACCTCTTGCCTATTATCCTTTATTGGAACACATGGGCCACAGGTGTGTCCATATTCCTGAAGGACATGTACACCCCCATGCTAGTTGAACTTGCATAGCTTCAGATGCATTATGCTGAGCAACAACCTTTGTGCCAAAGTGGATTTCAAATTGCACCTTGCGACAGATCACCCACCAGTACACTCCCACGCTAGTTGCACTTGCATAACTTCAGATGCATTAAGCTGAACAATTACCTTTGTGCCAAAGTGGAATTCAAATTGCACCTTGAGCCAGATCACCCACAATGCCGCAGATTTCCCAACTGTCATAATGTGCTGTAATGGGGAAAATTAGGTCTGAGACAGAACCATAATAATGGCTACTCTCAACTATTCCATTATGAACTGGGAAGACTCCTCATGTACAAACACCTCTACTCAATGCATATTGGATTCCATCGACCCCACTGACCTGGATCACAGTAGTCACACAAACAGGGCTAACAGTATGCTACACATAGTCTCCAATGCCAATGTTATGTTTCCTAAGAGCAGAGTGGTGACGGTCATGGCACCCATGCAGATGGACAATGCATGTGCAAATGCTGAATCCTACACAAATTAACCTTAAGCAGTCACATATGTGCAGTGATTGTGCCATTGAAACAGAACCATGATTCAATCCAACAAAAACAAGAAGGCAAACTGGTGGTACCATGCTTTAAACTGTACCACAGAAGGTAGTAACTGTTGCAAGAGTGAACACACATGAGTGTAGGTGATCCCTGGTCAGCCTCAGTAAGATGCAGATACACCATATAAAACCACACAAAGCTACTGTGAAACTAATCAGCCACATATTATTAGGCCAAGCACAGAGCATTCTATAGCTGTGTCATTAATCATAATGGCAACAACAAGACCTGCCGTGCTGCACAGCACTATGGCATGGGAAGTACTGCACCTACAGATATAGCACCCATTCATCCAGATAGGATCTTGGAGAACCTAAACCCACTCCCACCCCCCCAACAGGTACACTTAGTAATATATCCATGTACACTACAAGACCCATGTAATAACGACTATGCAGATACAAGCTGCACTCTCTAAAGCCATACATACAGCTTTCATGGGACCTGTCAACATCCCAGGGTGTATCCTAAACAAATATAAGAACATTCAGCTATCACATACACATCGTGTTCAATCCTAGCTCCATGTCAGGCTGTGTACACATTGAATGGTTCACAGCAACAGTTATCACACCCCACAAAGGGGGAGACACCATTGATAATGGGAAATAGTGCACAACTACCCTGCTGAGTCTGGTCTGTAAGGCCATGAACCGTGATCAACATATCTGATGTACTCAGTACAGATGTAGATGACAGTAGGGTTGATTCACACTGCATGTCATGACCTTGCCAGGTCGTAGGACACCATCACCCATACTGTGTTCCAGCTACACTCAGTAAACTAGGTGTATATTCCTATGTCACAGAAGTGGTTGGCAACTGGACTGCTGGCAGAACCAACACTACAGAAGGTGTCTAACTACTACACACACATCAAACCAGTGCCAGTCACAGTAATACAGGGTTCATTCCTTGTACTCCCCCTTTTTGTTATCTATACCACATAGACTAACACAGAAGGCATCAGCCTATTGATATTTGCAAATGACTATGAACTAGGAGCAATAGTCAACTCAATGTGTGCTGTGTTCAACATACAGAAGGGTCTTAGTGTGTCAGATGTGTGATGTGTGACGTATGGCCACAATCTAACAGCTAAGTATTGCATTGTCATCCCCTATGTTACAAACCAAGTACCCATGAACTACCACCTAGGCAGCGGTCAACATAATGGCAACTGTGTGTATGGGATGCAGCTGGACAGTACTCTTTCCTTTGATAGTTACTTCACTACACCAGACAGGTTGTCATATGTGGCACCCCTAATCATGACAGGGTGCCATCCAGGAATATAGAGATAATTGCTCAGCCATACTCAACACCCATGTGACCCATAGTAGATTACATATTTCCTTTAAGGGTTATTGTCCATGTGTAGATGGCCTACACTGCCCTTCCTAGTCCCTAGCTGCACTATGTAGCATGCAGCCTACCCTGAATAAAGCCATGTCCAACCCAGAGGTGTTGGACATGCTACACTTAACACAACCTGATCCCAAATAAGCACATACTTCATGGACATCCACCTTTCTAGTACAAGGATCACAACATGCCTGACAGATCTCTGTCCCATACACTTAACATACTCTTGACATATTAGGCAGCCCTGTCCAGCGAAGCTGCACATCCCCCCTCTCTGTGACATGGTGTGATGACCGCATGCCAAATATATCAGTAACCCTGTGGATCAGTTCTGTGGCACTGCTTGAAATGGCCACTGAAACTTACCTGTCTGTTGTCTACAGCTAGGTAACCTGTCTGCCTAGGCTCATAAATGGCCCAGGACATATAGCCTACTAGATCACTATGACCATACATGATATAGTTGATATCCAACCCTGCAAATACCATCAGGTTAGCTATTGTCCCATGTGTTACACATGTGCAACACAGACAATACATGGCAGGATGCTGCACAGCTGTACAGTGCCATGTAGATGTATATGGCAAAACACATACATGCTTGTAAGTCTGCATGGTCACAGGTCATGTCCCTAATGGCTATGTATGACTATATATGTGACATATACACAGTATTAAGGTCAATTGCATTAATGTGAACACATTCAGGCATGTGCTGATAGGTAAAGACACCAGTACAGGCAAACAGACATGCCCACGTCAAGACAACATCCACATTGTGTATGAGCAATGTCATCACATGACACACACATATATGGTGATAACATCAATCACCAGTAAGTGTCAAATGTGTGTGACTTATACATGTCAGTGGTGTTAGTGTCATGTAGATTTGCAAAGACGTATTTGTAATCTTAATAAATGTGATACATATGTATGTTCAGCTGTACTGCTGTACTTCTCTGTCAGTTACTGTGACTTGTCTTCATCAGTATGTCTTCCAGGTAAGCCATGTAGCAGACTGCTGGCATACAGCCGCTTGGAGGATGAGGTCCTCGTCTCATACCTCCTCGACAACCATACAACACTCTTCAGCCATGTGTCACAGGATGCACAGCAGTGGGATGCCCTGTGGGAGGAACTCTGCAGGAGGGTAAATGATGTTGGTGGTCACATTCGCACCTATCAGCAGGTGCACTGACACTGCACTGACCTCATAAGATGGGCGAAACAGCGTGCTAATGCAACTGCCAGGGAACAAGGTGCAACAGGTGGGGGGCCACTCACTCAGCCCTCACTCACACGTACCGAGGAGCTACTGGCCAACCTGGGGACACCTGCAGACCTCCATTCACAAGCTTTAGCTGGTATTGTGGAGGTGAGTGTCTCTCAACCACCAAGCCTGGAGTTGCCTGGTAAGTCACTACTGCACATATAACACAACTATATTTCAGACAGTTACATGTGTTACTGTACAATATCTAATGTAACATCATATGCAAGGCATGTATGCACACATGCCACATACTATAGTCTGCTACTCTATGTATGCACAGATGTGCATACTCCATAGTATAGTGTATTGTACTGGCTTATGTGCTAACATGGACATTGCACCCTGTAGCTATCGCACAGCTGTGGATAATGATCTTACTGCTGTGACACTCCTGTTTAGGTACCTCTGGTGTTTTGCAATGACAGCAGCCTGTGTCAGGTGAGATTGTTATTATTTACCAGGCTTGATAATGCATGGAACATATTAATTGCATGCTATCTGCCATAACACACGCACACATAATGTATGGTGGTCCTGATAATGGACACTGGTCAGACCTGCAATGCATCACAGTGTTTACCCATGTGAAACAATTGAAGACTATATGAAACAGCTACACTAAACCTTCCAAACTGTCATTGCCAGATGTGTGGACAACAGTGAATACAATGGTGGAGGTGTGTTTCACTGTAGGGACAGGTACTACATATCAGCATTACACATGCTGGGAATATGAACAGTACTGTACAGAGAGCATATGTGTGCACACACTCTAAATGTGTTGGAGCTAGATTATGACCGGCCCACAGGATACACCCTTGTGGATTATTCCCTTGCTATGAATGTCATGCAATGTCATGTGCTATCTTACATGTCCATGACATGTAGTGGGCTGATTGCAATATTGCTCAAAAACATGTCTCACATCCCATACATACCACCCTTTGTCTGCATAACCCTGTCCTCAGTGGAGTATATGACATCAATGGGTGTATGTCATATGGGATAACACTGACATGTGAAATAAGATGGCCATCACAACCATTGGACAGAACATGTGTACACATGGCCATGGAGGATGGCCAGAGACATGAAGCAACACACACAGAAGAAGTGATGTACATGTGTGCACACCCTGTTGTACATTGGCTCGACACAATACAACTATGGCCTTTGTGTAATGGTGATATTGCAGATGTGAAACACTAAACATCATACAGGCATGTGCACAGCTTGTGAAGGCATAACATGAAACCACCACATAACATGTCTTGAACATCTTGAGTGTGTCACGACATGAAAGCATTCACCTACACAGTATCCAAATACATATATGTGTTGCACAACATACACATACAACCACATCAGGCCACAGATACAGTAAATTCACCTTGCTGGTGTCAGACATCACTGTCATGCCTGCTCCTCATGTGTGTGAGGTACATAGATGGCATGTGGGACATAGAGTACTGCTAAGTTAGCCATGTGTGGGCATAGTTGCCAGGCATCAGTAATATGGCTGCAGATGTGCAGGGGTGTCATCTGTATACCCTTCTGTGATCTGTGTCACACATTCCACATTAGGGTTTAGTGTGTATACACCTCAGTGATGTGGGTCACATTCCACATTAGATATGTATTGTATGTGAACATAGTCATGTCTATGAACTGTGTCAGTAGTTCACACTGTATAGCAATTGTGAAGCCACATGATGCCCTGCAATGGCTATGCACATCAGTTCAATGTGCAGTATGTCCCTGCATATTTGTAGGGTGGACAGACAACATTGCATCAGCTGAAGGCCCATGTTAGTATAACATGTCCCTGCATTGGGACACCATTACCATACCGTAGATTGGAAAGAACACCATTGTGTTACACATGTTTGCATGTCATTCAACACGTCAGCAGAAGACATGTCATACTACATGCAATTGGCAAGGTCATACGCCACACAGCAGGCCAGTGTACTATAAACCTGTGCTGGTCTGTGGCACCATTGCAAAGTAGGAACAGCCATGTCAAACATATGTGTACAGCCACATGCACAATGTCTAGATTCAGCTCAGGGGTAGGCAGAATAATGTTGAACAGACATGCACTGCTTTGGGGGAGATATGCAAGCTAGGGCTCAGGCAAACATAGTATGCAGTCGACATACCCTACCGCTCATGTCCTCACACATAGGGGTAGTGGCCAACACAAAGCATCAGTGGCAGATGTACAAAGGTCAGTGATGGTCTGTTAACATGTGGTGTATGTTGCACACACCATGGCAGTGTGGTGCAATGCTGCAAAGTGCATGCATTGTGTTGCAGGTATGGGGCAAAGGCTACTAACACAAGTGGTGCAATACAGGTATGTATGCTAACCACCACTATAATTGTGTAAGGTGCATACAGTCTGCTATAACACATGCATGCTGTTGTGTGCTACTCATGGATGTATGATAACTACCACTATAATTGTCTAAGCTGAATGCCATCTGCCATATCACCTGCATGTAACATGTGTCTGTGTGTCTGTGTGGGTCTTTGTGTATGTGTGTGTGTGTGTGTGTGTGTGTGTGTGTGTGTTTCTGTGTATATGTGTGTGTGTGTGTCTGTCTGTCTATGTGTGTGTCTGTGTGTGTGTGCCTGTCTGTCTGTGTGTGTGTGTGTGTGTGTGTGTGTGTGTGTGTGTGTGTGTGTGTGTGTGCATCTGCCTGTGTGTGTGTGTGTGTGTGTGTGTGTGTGTGTGTGTGTATGTGTCTGTCTGTGTGTCTGCCTGTCTGTGTGTGTCTGGTATAACTTGTAATGTACAGTTCTTGTCTTCCCCTCACAGGTGTTGATGTAGGTGCATTGCCCTCCTGCGGTCTACCTGATGTTAGTGTCCCCACAGACTCTAGCAGTGATGATGATAGTATGATTGAGGCACAGGAAGGGTTGTCAGGGGTTGAATCTGTGCCATTGGTTGCAATTCCACCTGTCTCTCCCTCATCCTTGCACACAGTTCCCCTGCCTACACATATCCCATCACCACTGGCCATAGAGGAAGGACAGTTGGTGGGTGGTAGCATGGAACAGGGAAGTGTGGAGACTATGGAAGGTGTGCCTGCACACCATGATCCCAGTCAATTGACTGGTGATGTCCCACACAGGCATGTGCCCAGCACTGCTCATAGGAGGACCACTGGCCAACATGCCCCTGCGAGACAAAACACATCAGCTGGAGTCACCAGATTTATGTTTTGGGCTGTAATAAAGGCACAAGCACATGCTGAATGGCACAACAGAGAAGGTCTGAGGCTTTAGAGGGCTACTGTCCGTTCATTAACTGACAACATCCAGGCACTTGCAAATGCTCACCATCATTTTGCAGATGTATTGGATAGACGATTGGATGACATGATGGGAGTCCTTGACCGTGGCATGTCAATCCTCGAGCGTGGAATGTCTGTGCTGGAACATCTGTTGGGAGTGAAGAGTCAGGCGCTTGGACATAGGTCAGCTACATCACCTGTTGAAGGTCTACGTGAACATGCTATTGCACATGCCTGCTCCCATAGTGGTGGTAGCAGCAGCAGTGCAGTTGGTGCTGTGCAGTCCACACCAGGACACAGCAGTCCACATGCACGTGGTTCTAGATGGTCCCAACAGGGACACAATTCCAGTGGACAAGTGTCATCAGACAGTACCCAGTCTGGACCTCTGCCTGGTAGTGCCCATGCAACCCCTGGCAGGTGCAGGTCACATGGCCGTGGCCAGGCACTGTGAACTGTGAAACCTGCCTTGTACAGTCTACAGCTGTTGACAATACCCCTATGTAGGCCAGCCACATGCCAGACCTGTGTGCATGCATACACACACACAGGAAACAAATATAGGGCACCTCAACACACACACGTATAACATCCACATACACCCAATAATGTCACAGGCCCTAACACACACACACACATGATGTCATCCAATGGCGCAGCCTAGGCATCTGGCAAACATTATCACCTTGTGCATATGATGATGCCTGTGCCACATCCCTGTCATCCACACCATCAGTGCAGGGACATGCTCATATGGTCTGATGCACAGGGTGACTATACTAGGTAGACAATTGTAGATTAATATTGTTGAGTAGTGTTGACAGACAGCAGACATACCATGTATTACAGTTTTAGAATGCATTTTGTAGGTTTGACAGTATGTATCATGTGTAACAACACTAACAGCATGTTGATCTTGATGTTCTGCCTTCCTCTTTCAGGTGTAGTTGCATGTGCTGGGAGATTTGGTGTTTGCGGTTAGTGTCCCATATGTACATGTTGACTACCCACAGGTCAGTATGACAATACCTGCATGCACTTTGTAGCTTCCATATCACAGTTATATTCTCCCATGTTTCAATTATGTTTACTGTTCTAATGATCCAATAGCATGATAGCTGTGTAGTAAGCTACTGTGTTCAGAGCCATCACATCTATAGTGGGTGACATCACAGGTATAGTTACCTGGAGCGGGGAGGAGGTAAAAGAGTGGTATGCCGGATGACAAGGGTAAAGGCCAGTGGAAATAGTGGGTTCTCATTAGGAAGCAGTAATACCCACTGCCATGACAACATGCAAACACAGACACACCCACACACTCAGGGATTCACAGACACAGTAACAGACACTCTGACACAAACCCACAGTTGCCAGTGTTTGGATGAGAACCCCTGCCTATGTGCATATCATCATTATAGTACTACACAATTACAAGATGCCCCACCGAGATTACACATGTACAGGTAGTTGGAATGGCCTAAGATTGAGGACATCGACATGGATACTACAGTGCAGTGAGTGTATGTGGGGAGGGGGGTCCATCAGTAGGCTATGTAACAACAGGTCACACCCCAGGGTGTACATGTTAACAGGCAGTTAGAATGCCCATCTATGATTGATGATATCAACAGGGATGCTAGATTGCATTGAGTGGATTGGGGGAGGGGCATTAACATTTCACTATGGTAAAATACAGCCTCACTCCAGGGACCAGACAGCCATACTTACTGACTCTTTCCTTTGCCAACTGTGCTGATATATGCACAATATATGCACAGGGGAGGTATTACTGTTACAGGTGTCATGAGGTTTGCCTTCAGTGTCACCCTTACAGCATTCTACATTGTCTGTCTTCCACTTCAATTAACAAAACCTGACCTTAGCAGTTACACAGGTTATTATAGGACTGGTTGTAACACACCAGTGAGCTGTCCTCAGTAATCATTCATCTGCAAAAAAGCCCCACCACTTAGTAGTCATACCCAAACATTTGTCCATACCCCATGTACGGCTTACTGTACTTAGAGCATATCACCATATACAGCTGGCAATGTCGAGGCTGTATTGCAACAGCATGATGTACTATGACAACAGTCAGCTTCAGACATCAGACACTGCACACACAGGGAATCTACACAAACATCAATACGTGTACACATATGCAGTCTACATCAGTAAGTGCACTAGCAGGTCAAGAGGATACATTCCACACCTTCCCCACGCCATGTGTGAAACATAGCCGAGCATTACACCATAATGGATGTTGTATTCATGTACTGGTAGGACACCACCACCTTCACAGAGTAGCCAAGTATACATATATGACAACAGCACATATCAGCGAAACACACACAGCATTATTCCATGTCATGCTCCTACAAACTGTTACTTGAAAGTGCCATGGTGAAGCCAAGGCACTGTAATGGTCAACAGTGACCACATCATATTTGCCACACACACCTCATGTTTACTGGAAGAGTGCCAGTAATGTGCTCTGTTACAGCTAGGCAGTACACTCATTCAAGCATGTTCAAGGTCTGTGGCTTGTAAACATCTCACCCCAGCATGTACTGGCTATTGTGGTACTAAGGCTAATGTCCAGACAGCACACAGCATGCATGGTTTGCAATTGTTGACATGGGGTATATGTAGGAGCTGTGGCCACACATGGCTGTACATGTCATGAACATATCACCTGTGACTACTCAGGAACATACAGAGCAGAGCTGGATTTCCCTGAGTCTGTCAATACAGGCCTTGTGTAGGTCTTATGATCCTGTTATTTGGGTATGTTTGTAGGCATTGCATTAGGTGGACATGTCTAAAGACATACATGCCACATGGGGTGTTGTATGATATGATAGGTGTCATGGGTGACCAGTAGAGAGGGAATATTACCTCTGTTGACATAGATATCAAACCTTATGTACTGTTAGCATGCTATCTGCCATATGCATGCATGTAATGACTGTAGTCACCTGTATGTAGAAAGGATAATGAAAGCTATGGTAATGTCATTTATGTTGTATGAGTGTGGGATGTACATATCCAGGGAAGTACAGTTAGGTCATATCCAGCCATGAGGGTGTTGTTTACTGGTGTACAGCAACAATCAACCGTGTTAATGCTGACAACATCTGAGGGACCCTGGTATGTGTACAACTGAGTTGGTTATAAACAGTGGTATTATTACATTGCATAACACATTATGCAGCTGTGTCTGTACATGGGTACTTTGCACAGTTGATGTAGGCCTAGTTAAAGTCCACCAATTGAGGGTTATCTGGTGGTCTACCATACTATGTCCTACCACATATGGATGTGTGTTGGTAGTCTGGGGACAAGGTGGTAGATGTATATGAGGATACAACCTAGAATGCAGCATTTGCCACTGTCACCTGTACCTGACTCATCTGTCAGAGTAGTGGTCTTTACATGTGTGTAGCCTTTATGAATATGTGTACTCCACCACCTGGAATGGTCCATACCACTGTTATGGCCCATATGTCTGAATCTGAGTTATATGTTGGCAGTGCAATTGTGCACTACAGAGCCTTCAGCCAGGTGTTCCTCACTGCACAGATGTCAGTATTCCTCATTGTAGGTTCTATATTGAGCAAATGGATTACTAAAGCCACACATCTAGCACTGGTTAGCATAAGCATCCAATGCAATTGTCTTGTAGGTGTCAGGGTGTTACTTCTGGGTGTATGACATTTGCCTTGGAATGTGGCTATATGGGTAAATGCAACTTAGGTATTATCCACACATATGTGAAATATGAATGCATGTGCTCTGTGTTGAAGGCTTGGCATTCAGTCATGACAGCCTGGAATGACAGACACTGGACAACATCATAATAACAGCAGGACATCGGCTCTTTGTTTTGGTTTAGCAGTTGCCACTCATACCATGACATCACTGTGAGTGGCAGTAATGTGCTTGGTAGCAAATGCTTCATGTAAGGTGGCGGACAGCAGCAGAAATTGTGTATATGACCAATGTGAGATATACTTAGGGTAGCAGTCCTGCTAATAATGACAACTACTAACACAGCTGGGAGAGGTCATCTTGACACCTGCACCTCAGTATCATTACATAATGTGGCTCACACATTATGCTTGCACATGCCACTGTTCCACGTATAATGTCACTGTCCACAAACTGCTATCAATGTATGCCTTTCAGGGCAGCAAGGTGTGTGACACATGCTGTAGGTAGCATCTGCCTGTGTGACCCAGGTAACCTATTGTCTGTCACGTCCACACATGCATGAATGTGTATACTTAACATATTTATATCAGTACTTCATGTACATGTATGTATGTGTATCACACAGCACAGACACAGATATATAATTTACGGGCCACATACAGGTATCAGGTAGTAAAACAGTATGATGTGCATATATACTGACAGGTAAGATGTACATAGCTGCAAACCTGTGTGATTACAATAAGAGTCCATTACAATGTCTTCAGTGCATGTAAGAATATGAGCATACACACTGTGGCCTTCTGTGGTTAGAATTAGAGTGTATCCCAAACAGCCCTGTGCTACTAAGTGTATGAGCATACCCACTTCCACCTTGTGTAATTTGAGTCAGTGCATCCAACAAGCCCTTTGGTACTAAGTGTATGAGCATGCCCAGTATTACCTTGTGTAGTTGTAGTCATAGTGCATCCCAAACGGCCCCGTGCTACTAAGTGTATGAGCATGCCCACTGTAACCTTGTATAGTTATAGTAGTTGTCCATTCCACAGATGGCCATACTCCAGTTCAGGTTCCTGTTGTGCTACAACTATACCGCTCAGGCCTACCTGCAGATGATGTGTCTTGTTTGTGCATACAGGTTGTAATGGACACCTACTTTAAACACACAGGTTTACAGCTATGAACTTCATGACTGTCAGTCTCCCTGTTGTTGTCCTTAATCTTAGAAGGGCAGTCTGACTGCCTTGGAATGTGTAATCTCTGTGGTGTGTCTTGTAACTGCGTAGTACTGTAATAGTGATTTGTAGATAGGCAGGAGTTCTGAACCCACCACTGGCAACTGTGTGCGTGTGTTTGTGTGTGTGACAATAAATGCCTGAGTGTGTGTGTCAGCAAATGGCTGAGTGTGTGTGTGTCTCAGCAAATGCCTGAGTGTGTGTGTCAACAAATGCCTGAGTGTGTGTCTCAGCAAATGGCTGAGTGTGGTTGTGTGTGTGTGTATTTGTGTCTGCATCCTGTCATGGCAGTGGGTTTTGCTGCATTCCAAAGAGATACCTCCTTTTTGCACTGGCCTTTAACCTTGTCAACTGCTAAACCTCTCTCTTTCCCCCTCCCCACTACAAGTAAGCAGTCCTGTGATGTCACCCAGCTCAAAAGTGGAATCAGAGTAAGTGTAATTGTATGTGTTCTGTGGCACATACCACAACTGCATACCACTGTACTAGTTACCTTTACATAGGCAAGACATGTATGCACAATACTGGCAAGTGTGTGCATGTTTGTGTGTGTGACTACCCTGTAGCAATGTATATACATGTATAATGTCTTTTAGCACACCATGGCAGCCATCTGTGGTGACCGGTGTCTACAAAGTATTACATAGTTAGAAATGGTAAAGAATACACAGTCAAGCATGGTTACAGCTGGGTATGTTATTTTCCTGTACCACTGTCGAGCAGTGACACAGAAGTGGTCACTGGGGTGTAAGTCCATATCCATCATTCCCCCACCCTAACTCCACAATCCCCGGGGTAGAGTACATTAGCCATCATTCCCCACCCCAAACTTCACATACACAACAACCATCAATTCTCTGGTGAACTGCTTAAGATTTAAATGTTATAACACAAGAGATGTCTCTGTTTTGTGTACACGTCAGTTCCTTTGGAACCCTTCTGTGTCACAAAGGGTGTTCAGACATGTATATATATATATATATATATATATATATATATATATATATATATATATATATGGCTATAGCTGTATCTGTGTATATAGATATAGATATATATATATATATATATATATATATATATATATATATATATATATATATATATATATATATATGTGTGTGTGTGTGTGTGTGTGTGTGTGTGTGTGTGTGTGTGTGTGTGTTTGTGTGTGTGTGTACACATCCTGTAGGTGTATATATATATATATATATATATATATATATATATATATATATGTAGTTATGACAGTTGTACAGATGTAGATTTGTCTTTGTTGTTTCACAGAGTACAGTACATTCAAGGGTACTGTACATATGTACACAAAATGATTGTCCCACTTGTTTTCAGTACTGTGGAATACCTGTAGTAATATATGTATTATAGATTAAACAAATTATTTTCCAGTTTTGGCACTTGATCAGTAGTGACCAACATTTAGTCAACATATTGGGTAAGAAACCCAAATTTGTATATAGGATGGGCTACAACATGAAAAAATTATTGGAACACCACATAAAAAATGGTATGAGTACTATATCTCCCAAGAGTAGTAACAAATGTGTTTTTTGCAACTACTGTAAATACATGTATTGCCAGAGAAATATAATATTAGAGAATGGACATAAAAGTATAATAAAATGCAAAAAGGGAAATTGCAACACTCGACAGGTTATTTATTTAGCTAAATGCGATTCCTGTGAGGCATTTTATGTGGGACGTACAGAACGTTGTATAAAAAAGCGTATATACAACCATTTATATAGTATTAGGGTGAAGGATTCAACTAATGCTCTTTATAGACATGTTCAACAGCTAGGTGAAAAACACACTTTTAAATTCTTAATATTGGAAGTAATTCCGAGTAATCCCAGAGGTGGTGATATCAAAGCCCTCATTGCATTTAGAGAGAGTTGGTGGCAAATATTTTTAGATGCGACCACTCCACCTGGACTTAATGATAGTATTTCTATCAAAAGTCTACTATCTTAGAATGTATATGATTTGATTAGTCTACAGCTAGGAATCCACATGTGGATATTAGTATTGATTGTATACTTGTTTGCCCACACTTCTTTTATATATTTTTTACATTTCTTATATATTTCTTATACATTAAATAGTTTTTATATATTTCTTATATATATCTTATACACATCATTTTTCTACATTTACATTTTACTATGAGTTTATATTTCATATCTTACATTTTGCATTTTATACACATATTTGATAACACCTTTGATAGTGTATTAGTGTAATTATATGTATTAGACATTGTGTTATTCATACAGGTCATTATATGTGTATTTTAATTATATTCATTGTTTAATATGTTCGCAAAGCATATATTTGCACATATATATATGTAACAGTTCCATTATGGACAGTTATTAGACACATTAATGTGTTGCATATATATATACATATATTTTTATTAGTATTTTTTAATAGTAATTGTTTACATATCACTCAGCATAGTAGGCAAGATACATGCTTAGCTATATTACTTTTACATTTTAATTGTTAGTTTATAGCTTAGTTATAGTGATATTTGATGTATTTACCTGCTATAGTATTTAGGTTTTTATACATGTTTATAGGAAGCATGGTTTGCACATTATTTATGTTTCAAAAAGGTTTTTACATTATATTTTGATTGTTCAATACTTTTATAATTCTGTGTTTTTAAAATCCAATATTCAAAATCACACTTTATATATTGACATGACTACTAGTGATATATATAATTAATCAAGTCCGTTTACTACTTAAATACTTAAATGAATTGACACAGTCAACATATATTTTGTGTGTTAAGTAAGATGTTTATATGTGGTCACAGTCGTATTTGATGTATTACTAATGGTGCAAAAATGTATCGATGTAACTTTTTGTTGCAACCAAAGCATCTTTTGACAGATATTTGGCGTAGTGCCTTTAAGAAACGTTATTTTATTTGGCGCCAAAAAGTTAATTTAAATGGATTGAATGCTTACATCTGTAGTTCTGAAGAAGACCATTGTGATTTGGTTGAAAGCGCTAAACTGCTCTCAGCGTTTTGTTTGTCCTTGCGTAATATGACAGTTTAAGTTTTTTGTTTTTTACTTCAGTGTTTGTCGTATGTATCGTTCGTTCTGGCGTTATGTGGATTAAACTTGTGGTTTAAAGAACTAGAGTGTCATCTATTGGAACTGTTTCGCTTATTGGTTGGTACCGGAGTTGTTCTAGTGGTTTGTACACTTTTAACTTTGGTTTCTGATATATATATATATATATATATATATATATATATATATATATATATATATATATATATATGTAGTTATGACAGTTGTACAGATGTAGATTTGTCTTTGTTGTTTCACAGAGTACAGTACATTCAAGGGTACTGTACATATGTACACAAAATGATTGTCCCACTTGTTTTCAGTACTGTGGAATACCTGTAGTAATATATGTATTATAGACTCCATGCAAGATGTATACAACCCAAATGCTTAGCGGTACGTCCAGTGACCTCTGTGTGCATGGTCCAGGGTTCATGACCTGTAAGCCTTGTTGATACTGTCAATTACGACTGCATAAGACAGTTGTAAGCAGGTGTAAATGTGCTTTCCTGAAAGTAAGCAGCAGGTACATGCAGGTAACAGACATATACAACTTGCAGTACACTTGAAATGCCCCTCTTTGGCAATCCTGCTAATGTCAGCCACCTACAAATACACCTCTGGGACTGCTGTAACCCAATAATCTCCATGGCATGTGCTGTAACTGCGTAATGCTGTAGTGTGTTAAACTAGTTTAGTAGGTTCATAGATTAGTACTAAGCTAACTGCCCTTGCGAGTCATTTTAAGCCTAGCCAATTATCCCTTGTGAGACTCAAACCCTGCACCTAGTGTTTTTAAGGCAAACACATTAACCATGAGGCCACCCTCCAAATCCCAGACAGGTCAACTGTGTGTGTGTGTGTGTGTGTGTGTGTGTGTGTGTGTGTGTGTGTGTGTGTGTGTGTGTGTGTGTGTGTGTGTGTGTGTGTGTGTGTGTGTGTGTGTGTGTGTGTGTGTGTGTGTGTGTGTGTGTGTCTGCCTGCCTGCCTGTGAAAGAAACAATGCTTTTAGAGTATGCACACTCTTTACAATTCACATACCCACCTGTGGCAATCCTGCTGATGTCACCCGCCTAGAAATACACCTCTGGGATTGCTGTAACCCAGTATTCTCTGTCGTGTGTGCTGTAACTGCATATTGTTGTAGTGTGACAAACTAGTTAGGTAGGGGTTCTATTCCAAGAGAGGCCAACTGTGTCTGTCTGCCTGAGAAAGTAACAATGCCTTTTAGAGTATACATACTCTTTACAATTCATACCTTTGGCAATCCTGCTGATGTCACCCACCTAGAAATACACCTCTGGGACTTCTGTAACCCAATAATCTCTGTAGAGCATGCTGTAACTGCATAATGCTGTTGTGTGATAAACTAGTTAGGCAGGGGTTCTATTCCATGACAGTTTAACTGTGTGTGTGTCTCTGTCTGCCTGAGAAAGGAACAATGCTTTTTAGAGTATGCACACTCTTTACAATTCACATAACCACTTTTGGCAATCCTGCTGTTGTCACCCACCTAGTAATACACCTCTGGGACTGCTGTAACTCAGTAATCTCCATAGCATGTGCTGTAACTGCATAATGCTGTAGTGTGATACACTAGTTAGGTAGGGGTTCTATTCCAAGACATCACAGGTGTGTGTGTGTGTGTGTGTGTGTGTGTGTGTGTGTGTGTGTGTGTGTGTGTGTGTGTGTGTGTGTGTGTGTGTGTGTGTGTGTGTGTGTGTGTGTGTGTGTGTGTGTGTGTGTGTGTGTGTGTGTGTGTGTGTGTGTGTGTGTGTGTGTGTGTGTGTGTGTGTGTGTGTGTGTGTGTGTGTGTGTGTGTGTGTGTGTGTGTGTGTGTGTGTTTGATAGTCAGAGCCTGTGTGGAGGTGGCTGTGAGTGTCTAACCACTGGACATGTTGGGGAGCGGATTTGTAGTTTTCCTATATGGTGTCCGTATTATATGTCACAATGTCCACCTCACAAGCAGTACAGATGTCAGTCAGCCAAGGGACTGTGTTGGCAAGCCATACTCCTACATCTGGCAAAAGGCCTGGTGAACAAACTATGCAACCCTACTATTACCTGGAATACAGTCTGAACCCATTTGTCATACACAAACACACTTGACTAGAATATCCCGCTATGTTGCTAGTACCCTGCACATTGATGACAGATAGTAGGCATGGTGTGATTGCAGTGGGCTGCAAAGGGCATGACACCCTGTACAGAAGTACAATAGGCACATCATTACGGACAATGTGCCTTCACTATGTTCCCCACTGGATGCCTGCAACATATGTGGTGCCATCAAATGTGATCCGCAGATGCCATACAATGGCTTACACATGTGCCGTGTATGGACTGATGCCACTGACACCAGGGAATACCTCTACCATGCTATCAATGCAGGTGCAGGGTCAACCTGCTGTTTATATGCAAGTCCTGCCACACCAGGCCAGTATTGGCATATCTAAGGATAACAGTCTGTGTACACATGTGCCCGCCAAACCAGGTGCACTTGTACATGTCACTGTACATTATTGTGGGACATGCACATCTCAGGCAATGTCCATGGCAAGGACTATCAAACACAGACATGGCATGCATTGCAAAGCTATGGCCATACACAATAGTAACCAGGATGTCAGGACAGTTCATACAATACCCATCTGTATGGGACATTGCAGACACTACACCCCTGTACCACACTGCACACCATTGTCGGGTAGTGTGATGCCAAGGATTACCCCTCACCCAGCCTTGTACAGCCATCTTGCACAGCCAACCACTACACACCCATGAAGCAATGCTCACGTGCATGTCAGTACTGGCACCTTGTGTCTGCATGTGGGGTATGATGCTCCCAACCAAAGTCACACCCAGTATAACTCCCATTGGCATACCGACTGATGTCAGACATGTTCACATGCCCTAGCCCATAGAACCTCCAGATATCCCCTGTGGTGCATGTAGTACCTCTGCATTACTGCAGTGCGGCAAACTAAGTAGCTAGGAAGTGTATTTGTGGGCCTGGCAAAGTGTGTCAATGTGAGTCCTTTAGAGAGTGTGGTTGTGTTGATAATGACATCCGTTCATGTGGACAGCCATGTGTGCTGCACTTAATGTATGCCTACTATATCTCTGTTGCAGATGTCGCTCACCAGCACACATATATGTTCTCACAGCACACCAACATGTCAGCCTTGTGGCCCATGGAGTAACTGCATGCACTTGTAATAGCAATGACTAGTCAGTCAGGGGTTTGAATCTCTGTACTGGTAGGTGTGTGACAGACGATGGTTAGGTTTTAGTCTCCAAGCCCTTCGCTGATGTACTTTGCCTCTGTCTGTCCCTCCCACACACTCTCTGGTGGATGTGGAGTTGTTCACCTGCTCAGCAGCAGCTTGTGTTTTGTAAGTGATGGTCATGATCTGGTGATGGCCTCTGCACCTATTGCAGTCCTCCTATAGCTGATTGCTTGTGGAACAACTGTGATGATGTTCCCATAACCAATCACATGGAAACACAGTACAATATCTAGGAACATCATGTTGGTGTTTGCCCATGACAGTCGCTGTGATTGGTACCTGGATCTGGTGTTTGGTAAACTGCATCACGTATGATATCTGGATGTTCCTCAAACAATATACACAGTGGGAAATAGCCTAAACACAGGAGGGTGATGTGCCATACATGACTACAGCATGTAAGTGTAGCTATGCTTCATTGAGACTACTGCCAATTTAACAAGTTGTGTGTGGTAATGGCTATTCTGCATGTTTTAAAACTGACAAGACAGTGCTCTGTTTGTGAGGGACCCCTATCTGTAGGGCCATCTGTGGACTGGTCAGTGTGAAGAACCATTTGTTTCCTGTGTTACTCACTGAACACACATCTGTGAACTGCAGGAGCATAGTGTGAGGATTGCAGTCAGTACATGGTGATATTGGTGAGTTACTGCCATCACATCCCTGATTGGATATATGTCACATGAAAGAGTGGTATGACAGACACTGTCTGGGGTTCTCAGTGACATGCCAATAATGAGCCACTGTTCATAGCTGCAGTCACAAGTCTTCTACACTTTGTACAGATGTCATGCAGTATATATGTATGTGTTGTGCTCCCTCTGCAAATGTATACCATCTGTTGTGTTGGGTTGATGGTCATATCTATGCATGCTGTTATAAGTAATCCTTAATGCTGTTGACTATTACTAAGCGATATCTGTGTTTAAACTGCAACACCATAGGCTGTATGGGTTTGGATGTCCCGGCAAAACCTCCTGTCCCACTTCAGCTGGCCATGGCAGCAGGCACAAGTACAGCTGGGGCCCAGCCTTGAACCTCCACCTCTGTTGGCTCTGCACCACCTTCTGGTGGAACTGCCACTGAGGATGGGGCTTGTCCCCACTGTGAGCAGGTCCAGACAGGAACATGTCTGCTGTTGTACAGTCATGGATGTGGTGCATAGGGGGCTCAATAAGGGATTTTAAGGCCAGATACATCAGCTCGAAGGCAGAGTGTCACATTTACAGGGTGAGCCTGCCCCTCATAGACAGCGCCCAGCACTACCAGCTTTGCAGCTGTTTTGGTGCAGTGGTGGCTGCCCATGGCTGGGGACCTCCATCCCACTGTTTCCATCTGGGGGCTCATGGGCTTGTGACTGCCGAACACTCCTCCCTGCCCAAGGTGTATCCCCCCACATGTGTCATATACCGACCCTGTATGCTGTCTTGTCTGTCATCCTACCCAACCTATCCTCCACGAGCATACCTACTCTCCTTCCCCCACATCCCACTCTCACCCTATGGAAACAAAAGGGCAATCAGTTCCTAGAACAACATTTGCCCCATACATAGCTGTCAATTTCACACACGTGTCCACTGGACACATGTAACACTTTTAATATGCATCACAACATACTCCAGTTGTCCTCACCCCTGTCTCTCAGGCACATGATCCTGGTATGCACATGACTCCTAAAGGTTCCAGGTACATGTGATGCAGATGACCCTATTGTACACACAACACTACCAGTCCCTCTATGGTTACCCCATTTACCTTTTTCATGATGATGATGTTGCACACAGCACCTTGCAAGAGTACTGTTCTCACATAATGATTGGACAGGAACTGTTGTGTTAATGTAAATAAAATGCACAGAGTGATGTATTTGGCCAATGTACAAATGTTTGTGGGTATTAATGACACGTCTGTCTGAGGGAGTCTTGATATTACATAGGACAACACCACTACATAATAAAGGCGTTGCTGGTGTTTCCCTTTTCATTCCTTTGTAATGCTTTGTTGTCACATGGGATGTTCTTGAGATATCTATATATATGTATGTATCTATATCTGGACATAAACACTCACACATACATTTACATGATGGAATACATTTCCTATACTGTTGAATGACTGCACTGGATGATATGTTTGTGATAACATCTAATATCTGTATATCTGCCATGGCTTAGTGGTAAATCACAATAGCTGTGTGTGTGCAGGGTCCTCGTTTTGAGCCTTGCAGAGGCCGTTTATTTTGTTGCTCGGCAG